>NC_092181.1:7781056-8116056 GCF_043641665.1 Enoplosus armatus | reverse complement strand
CTGCTGCTTCTTCTTCTTCAGAGTCAAAATATAATTAGCATGGACTGAGAATCGAAGGCAGTGAAAGTGTATAAATCGCCCTTTTTTTTTTTTTTTTTTATCCCTCAAAAATCGCCCGCCCTTGAACACACACACATACAAAAGTGAGCTCGGAGTTACACCCACACCACTTAGCCCTGTCTGCAACGAAACCAATTACAGTCAAACGCGTATCACCGGCTCCCATGCCGTCCACCTCGCCCTCGGACTGAAATTCCATCCCGCGCCTCAGGTGTTGCTGTGGGCTTGACAGACTACTGTAGCTCATGACAAAAAGTGACCTTACAGTGGAGAGGAGGGGTGGGGTGGGGTGGGGTGGGGTGGGGGGTGTGGGGTTCTCTGCTTCTGCCGATTTTTGTCTGTTTCGATTTTTGCGGCGGGCACAAGATAGCTCCTCGTGTGACTGCGAGACAATTTGCCCCTGTGTTCTTTCAGTTGACGCAAAACAGCTCACTGGAGTCGTGCGAGAGAGCGGAGCGTCCCGCATTAAATATGTAGAGTTGTTGCTATAAGCGGGAGGCGGGCGTCTTTACAATCTGCGCCGCTGTATAAATAAACAGATGAGTCAACAGCGTGCCACGGAGCTAAAGTGAAAAGGGGATACAGACGAGGGCCCTGCTGCTCTTGATATTTTAACCTTTAAGGCATTTCCAAAGCTCGTCTTTTAACCATCCCACATTACTGGAAGCCTGTATGTCAGATTGGATTGGAGGTTATAATTATGACTCATGAAACCTTGGCCGCAGCAGCCGCTTAAGCCTCGTACAGCGAATACAGGGGAAATGAGTGAAAATGCGCACAGCAGCTGAAAGAAGTGTAGTGGATTTAGCAAACGATGGCAAAGTGTCATTATATTAAGACAGGGGTGCAGACTGTGGGGAAAAAAAAAAGAAAAAAAGTTGCAGTTGCCTTCAGCTCCGAACGTTCTGAGCTCAAACTTCACTTTGGGCCGAAAGTCCGCGACCTGATCATGACCCAAGTTTTGCACCACATTAGTCGATGACTCAGAGCTTAACCTTCTCTAAAAAGTGACCCCCCCCCCCCCCCCCCCCCCCTTAAAGAGAGCGAGAAGAGCGTCCCGCGGCTGTGCTGCTTTATCAAAACTGTGTTTTCGATTCACTCGGGATGCGCTCTGCGATTTGGTTGGAATTTGGGAGTGAGTCCATTTTTCTCGCTCAACTTCTTCCCTTTCCGGTCTGTCTTGCTTTTTCAGTCACTGATTTTCCCTTGCATTGTCCGGACAGATGTGGAACTGGCACGAACTTGTTGCATTCAGCCGTGTAGGTGGACAGCACGGTAGTGACGGCGAGGGAAGATCTCAAGAATGAGCCTGTCAAACGCCTCATTTTTTTTTCCCATCCCAAAAATGTCTGCCATTAATTTCAAGTGACTAAATATTTAATCTCTTGACTCGTCCGGAAAATAAAGGCTCACTTGAGTCTCCATAAGAACCACCAAAACGCTTGGATACTACTTTTACTACTTCTAACATCACCATGTCAAAATGTTACAATTATGGAAACAGTAAGAGGGAGAAATGTACCCAGAAATACCTGCAGAGTTCTGGATGCTGGCAGAGCAGCGCGGAGATTCTGAGAAAAGGTTACAGGCAAAGAGCAGTCGGTGTGGCATATTGCTCAGATGGATGTACAACATGCACCGGGACAGTATTATTTACATTATGAAATGTCAGGCGTTGGAGTACTTTGCCCCCGTTGCTCAGATGGGTTCGCGTTGTCTCTCAACCTCCAGAAGTTCACGTCTTGAGCTCTGACGCTTCTGCAGACGGAGGACGTGTCCTGCCGGAACGCGTCCAATGAATGCAAACAGAAGCGGGTTAATTCCCCCCCCGCAGAGACAACAGTGGCGTCTCCGAGTTCTTCTCGCGCAAAGTAATGTATCAAAAGATTTTGACGCCGGCTAACGAGGAGCCGATCACTCACGTATGCCATCTCGGTTGACAGTCTCGCACCACCTCTAGATGTTGAGGGAATATGTGGTTGTGTGTGTGTGTGTATGTATGTGTGTGTGCGTGCGTTCTCATAGCCATGGCAACGCCCAATTTACTGCCAAGATCTGTTTCGCCAAAGTCACGTCTCTGCTGTGCAGCGGTATTCTCTCTCCACCATCAGGCCTTCATAATTCGCTCATTTTCAGACATTTGAGGGCTGTCAACGCCACATGGAGGGGGCAGGACGAGCTGCAAATTGAACACATTTACAACCTGCTCATCCGACATGGCAGAAATCAAACGTGCAGTTCAAGGGGAGACACGATTGCGAAATCGACATGATTGGTGCAGCAGGGGGAAGCG
The DNA here is from genome assembly GCF_043641665.1 of Enoplosus armatus. Taxonomy (NCBI): domain Eukaryota; kingdom Metazoa; phylum Chordata; class Actinopteri; order Centrarchiformes; family Enoplosidae; genus Enoplosus; species Enoplosus armatus. The sequence goes on along the minus strand of NC_092181.1, from coordinate 8,113,703 downwards.
GATCGGGTCAGAGGACGCTGCGGCTCACCCTCTGGCATGCAGTACAGCGCGGCGTTGTCTGATAGTTTGTTGAGGTTGTGGCACATTTGTTGTCTTTTTGAAAAAGGCGCGATGCAAGAAAAGGTTGTGTTAAAATTGAATTATTATTATTTTTATTTTATTTTTTTTTTTCAGTCATAAAAGTTCAGCATACATCCGCTGAACAACTACACCCGGATTTTTCCAGATTTTTCACTCATCCCGTCAAATGTGGTACACACACAGTCATTGTTTTCCTCAGAATTAACTGCCATCACTTCACTGATCCCCTGACTTTTCATCTAGCGCCACCATCAGGTCAACATTTCAGCTTGTCCAATACTTTCACCATATTTGATAATTGCAAAACTAAAGACATCCGCCTCAGATGTACTTTGTGCTAATTAGCTAATGTTAGCATGCTAAACTGACGTTCTTGTTTCTCTCGTTAAGCAGAGCCCACAGAGCTGCTAGCATGGCTGTCTTGTTTTTGCAATGGAGTGCAAGTTCATCAAACCCCCCACCCCCCACCCACTTTTCTTTTTTTTTTCTTCGCAGCAATACTTTGGCCTTTAAAGTCCTAAGACATAACCACGGTGAGAAGAACTATGATCTTAGCTCGAAATGATCTAGAATAACCTTTACATTGTGCCGCTTGGAGGTCACGCTGAGCACCGAACTAATTTTCTTCATGTGACCACAAAGAAATGAAATGGAAAATGACTTCCAGATTCTGAAGGAATGTTTCTCACTGACTCAGTCTCATGTCTTCAGATGTTTAAGACAGTTCAAATCAATTTCTCATGTAATATTTAAAAAACTGAAAAACAGGCCAGATAGATGATTAGTTGTCTTCTTCCTGACCAACATTTTAATAGACAGAGATGAGTTTGAAAAAATATATATATCTATATATAATTATGCAACTGATTACATCTTTCTCCTCACTTTGCTGAGCTCTTTCTTGTCTACTGTAAACCACAGTGTTCTTACGGCAAACACAACACATTTTGGAGGCGGCCACAAAATCCAGGCAATTATCCGCTTTAAGGGATCGTCTCCTGTTGGATAATCTGAAGTTTGAGCTACTCCAGCCACTTGAGCCATAGCTGCGACCGCGTTGCCCTTATCCTTCTGTCAGAGGGGATACGTGGAGTGTTGATGCACTTATAAAAGGCCTTAATCTTGTGCTTTTATTTTCTCAAATCCGCGTCCGTGCTTCATTCAGCCCCCCCCCTCCACTGTGCTCACATGCACCTTGTGTCTTGGCCACGCTCATCCCGCGTATCGCTCCATTCACAATGTGAGCTTTGGAAATCAGCTTGCGAACATCCAATTGCAACGTGAGCGGAGTCTAATCTGTGCGCTTTCAGACCTGTTACTTAACGCGTCCTGCTGAGAGGAGAGAATGAGAGGGGAGGGGGGGGGGGGGGGGGGGGTGGAGAAACCCCAAACAAACAGAAAAGACACATTGAAACAACAAACATAACCGAAGCCACTGCGCGGGCTATAAGCGATCCTTCGGGTGCGTGCCTGGGAGTGATCAGACAGGCGGCCGCTGTCACGCTCCAATGAGCAGCGTTTACTTGCCATCAGGCTGCGTATGCCCATAAACAAACTGAGTAGAAGTGGAAACCCCATGTGAAAAGCTCACAAATAAGTCATCATTTCCTTTAGTCTGAAGCTATATGCTGTAAAACTCTCTGACTCTATAGTCTTCCTGTGGGCAGGCTCTTGACAAAAAAAAAAAAAAACGCTCCCGTAACTCCCACCGTCTCTAGTGACGAGAATCTTGTCTTGTACTGCACATCCGGAAATTCATTCGCTCCCGGCGCGGATGACGAGGACCTCCGTGAGGGAGGCCTGGTGGTTTGTGGAAACCCTTGTTCTTTGGTTTTAGAGATGTAATCTGCAAATTGTGCATCCATTTCAGCAGCAATGGCGCTTCTGTTTTTCGCCTGACTCACTCATGGCATCAAGCTATTCTACCGAAGTGGCGGCAGAGGAACAAAGGAATTCTTATTCAATCCAAATCCGGCATCAACTACGCGCGTCTGTCACCGTCCAGGTTAAAGACTAAAGCTCAGAGATGCTACCGAGATATTTCATCACATTTTGTTCGGCCAAGGAGGCAGAGAGACTGTTTGTTCCTAATTACAGTAGCTACAACCTGAAAATCAGACGCTGCTTGACGATCCATCAAGCACCCAACGAGACCACAGTTGCCTCCCGACGTGACCTGAAATTGAGCGGTGACACAATTGAAAGCTCGGTTCCCATAAAGCTATGCTACAAGCGAGAGTCAGGCCAGCTGTTTCCAGTCTTTATGCATATGACTCTGTCTGTCTTGTACTTCATACTGCAGTGCCACCATCTCCCAAACATCAGTGCGCTGTATTTTTTTTTCTTTTCTTTTTTTTCTCTCTGCTGCGGCTGGTGACATTACTGCCGCTTCCCCGCTGCCCCCGCGATGTGATTGGCACTTTGACGCGTATGATGGCGATCGGGGGTGACGGGTTTGCTGGAGAGAGAGGAGCTCTGCACACTATTAGGGGAGCGCTGGAGCGCAGCTTAGAGGCTGAGCTGCAAGGTGGAGCACACTCACAGATCAGATTTTGTCTGGACATTTGTGACAGTTAGGGGGAGCAAACGTAATTTATACCCCTGCACAGAGAGTGTTAAGTAAGAGCGAGGAGGTACATTTTACTTTGGAATATCTGAAAAAGTCAGATTCACTGGACTGGGGTTCGTGGAGATGTAGCTGATACCCTCTGACTGCAGATTTGCAGTCTGAGGCACGAGGATCCAATTGCCGGTCATGGTGTTTATATATTATCTGCTTCCTTTGAAACCTCTTCCCCCTTGTAGCAATTCAGATTGACAGGGATGATTCTCGCGGCTATTGCAAGGCAGTCAGAGGTCCCCTTTCAGGAGGCAGAGTCCCCATCTCGCCCGCCGATCAGGTTCAGAATTGCACGGGCCATTTCTGTGGCACAAATTGAATCCCTGGCAATCTGTAAAACTGCGGGAACGTGTCTGAAAGTGAAGATGGAAAAAGACGTCTTTCAAGGTCCGAGCACATCGGCTGAGGTCGAGGTGAAGGTAGTCTTTACGATCCTGAGGGCCACAGCCAGCCGTAATACAATCATCACACCGATCAGCACGCAAACAGTTCACACAAAAGACCAAAAAAAAAAAAAATGGCATAATGTCATTCAAAAGAGCAATAGCAGCAGGGACCAATGAGTTCTCAAATGTATTGGTCCTGCATCTTGGCAGATGGGAGCAACCTGAAGTCACTGAACAAAGGGTGACTAGGGTCAGCGAGGACCGACTGAGCCTTCTTTGTGGCTCTGACTTTGTCCACTTGGGAGAGGTCATTTAGATTTGCGCCTCCAATTTTGCGGCACTTTCTAACAATTCCCTCTTACCCGTTCCTGTGGGGCTTTTTTTTTTTTTTTTTTTTTTTTTTCAAGGCGAGCGACCCAAAACCAGCAAATAAAGGAGAGGGTCGGAGCAGATTCGGCAAAACAAGAATAAAACGTTCTCAGATGAGATGGCCGGTCAAGTTAATCGACCGAGTGTGATACGACGCGGAGACTCAGAGCGGTAGGAAATAGCGAAGAAAGACTCTGAAGAACACAAAGAAGAGCAGGCGATGGATGAATCTTTTCAGCTCACGCCGGTTGTTGTTTTTGATAAGCAGTTGTTTATTCCTGCTCTGTTTGTGTGTGTGTGTGTGTGTGTATCAAAATAAGACTCAAGAAGGGACCTTGTGTTGCCCACTCGCGCTCTTGAAATTGACATGGTGCATACCGAATACTTATTGTTCAAAAGCGAAAACAACGGAGCCTTTTCTCCCTTGTTCTCTGCCTTTGCAGCAGCCCACACACTTCCCGGCTCTGCGCGCACAGATGACCCGACATGGCAATTCACAAATCTTTTAATGAGTCCGTATCACATTGCTATTCATTACGATCAATGCACGCCCCACCCCACCCGCGCGCTTCCTCGTACATGTGCCGCTGCTTGAAAAAGTACAAAACAAACAAGGCTATCTAGGACGTATGCCGAAATGTGTTATTCGTCATTTTTCTCTAATCTTGGTGGAAATGTTTCTTGTCTTTGTGAGCTGCCAAGGTTCTTCAGGGCTGGTGTAGGGCATCCTCTGTGGGTTGCGTGGGTGTGTATGTATATGTGTGTGCGTGTGTGTGTGTGTGTGTGTGGATGCTGTAGCACCAACCACGAGGAATAAAGCCTCCTGTTTTGAACATTCATTATCTTACATCTATTAGCGTCATCCGGAAAGTTACAAATAATTGTCTGCTACGAAGTCTTTGTGGCTCCCTGTAATTAAGATCTGTGAAACATGACTGTATATTCATCAAACACGTGGCATTTGAGACGCTTATTTCCGTGTGAGACTAATGGCTGTTTGGAAGTGCATAATGCCATATTAGTGCCGCAAATCAACACAATGGATTTTAATTGGTGATGCGAGAGTCGGAGTACACAGCACAATCCAAAATAGACACTTAAAGCTGATCTTGTAATTATGATGTTTGTTGATGAGGAGATAACACAGACAGGAAGAGAGTCTTCGTGGAGGGGTTGATCAGTCTCACAGCTGTGATAGATATTCCCCCCGCAGGCTGCAGCGATTCCGTACAGCTGAATGTCAGAACGCCACTCGGCTGCTTGGGAGAGAATCACCCCGCAGCTTTGCCGTCTTGCTGGAGGTAACATGAATTCTGTAAGCTAATGCAGTCAGGTGGAGTCGAAAAAAAGGAGAATTAATGCTATCAACCCTGGGCTGCTTTTGCTTCACTCCCTTCATTTACAGGTTTGCGTCTCAGCTAGGAGTGCCATGTATTTACCCTTTCGCCGTTCAGTTTTCACTATGTATTCTACGACGCTTTATATATGTATATATATATATATATATAAAAAGTTTTTGTCTGTGTGTCCTCTGGATTTCAACTCCCATCAAATGGGACCGTGTTGATGGGCCATTCTGAGCCTTTGTAATGTCAGAACATGCATTGATAGTGTAAAACAAAGCAAGCCAATTTGATGGATTTATGTCTTTTTTTTTTCTCTCTCTCTCATTCCAAATGTTTGGTAACTTTTTCGGCCTACAGTTCCCATCATGCTTTGGGTGATGCAAATAGGAACTACAAATGTTCCCATGGTGTCCCAAAGCCACCAGCTCTAGGTGGGCGGTCATCTGCTTTGACCGGTTGGGTTGGAGTGAGAGAGAGAGAGACAGCGAAAGAGAGAGGGAGGGAGAGACAGAGAGAGAGACAGACAGAGACAGCGACCGAGAGAGGGAGGGAGAGACAGAGAGACAGACAGACAGACAGAGAGAGAGACAGTGAAAGAGAGAGGGAGGAAGAGACAGAGAGAGAGAGACAGCGACCGAGAGAGGGAGGGAGAGACAGACAGAGAGACAGAGACAGCGACCGAGAGAGGGAGGGAGAGACAGACAGAGAGACAGAGACAGCGACCGAGAGAGGGAGGGAGAGACAGACAGAGAGAGAGACAGCGAAAGAGAGAGGGAGGGAGAGGCAGAGAGAGAGACAGACAGAGACAGCGACCGAGAGAGGGAGGGAGAGACAGACAGAGAGAGAGACAGTGAAAGAGAGAGGGAGGGAGAGACAGAGAGAGAGAGACAGACAGAGACAGCGACAGAGAGAGGGAGGGAGATGTAGAGACACAGACAGACAGACAGACAGACAGAGAGAGAGAGAGAGAGAGAGAGAGAGAGAGAGAGAGACATAGGCAGGTACAGCAGCAATAGCCATAGCAGCTATAATTATAATAATAATGGAAATATGACTGATAATAGTAGTTACAGCTGTACTAATAAGTGAGATATGATTAATAATAGCAATAACAACTTTCACAGTAACCGAACTACGACTAAAAGTAATAATAACCGTAGCGATGAGAGTCAAGCGGGCCCAATGGCGTACCAGGACCAGGATCCACAGGAACCTGCGAGACGAGACAGCCCAGAGAAACTGTAGGAAAGGGAGGAACTGCTCACAGCTTGCAAAGACAACACTACGAAATAACATTTCACTGTCTCCGTGTTACGTTTCATTTGTATTGACATTCCAAAGTAGCAGTTTGATTGACATGCACTGGCACACATAATGTATAATAAAAGTGCACTGATTTGTATTCTTACTGCAAAAACTAGCACCCTTTTTTTTTTTTTTTTTTTAGTTTGAGTCATGACACAGAGATAAAGTGGTGCGGTTAACACCTCCATCGGGGTGCTAAAAGTCAAAGGCATCCAATTACAGATGATGCTGCTTGCTTTCTCTAGCAGCCCATAATAGCCACTGGCCTCTGGTTCTATTGATGATGACTCGCGGTGTGATTTACACTCACACGCACTAAAATAAATGAATAAAACATGCCCTTAATTCTTGCTTTAGAAGGGAGCAGCTGAAAATGTGTTGAGTTTTTCATCTGAAACCATTGGCCCGGCCAGAAAGCATATCCACCTGGTGGAGTAGTCATTGAGTGAACTACGAGCTGTCCTGTTGCTGCTCAGATTGCCCGGGTTCCGCGAGGTTTTTCGATACTGATGAGTGCAGAAGAGCCCTCTGTAAAGTAGAAACCCGTGAAATCAAAATTACACAGCCACTACAGCATTAGCTGAACGGGAGGCGTTTCACAGATGAGTCAAGCGTCTCATCAACAGGTGCGAATTCATACATTCTGCACTCTTTCAGTACAAAAGATGTTACCAAATCAAACTGTCCTCCATTCTTGCCGAGTTTTGGCCCTGGCTCTGCATGAGCAGTCTTGAGCGAGAGGTGCCCGTGTGTTTTTTACGAACCAAGAACACTTGCCGAGAAAAATAAATCACTTCCTGCTTTTTTGGCAGGCCCCATCTGTGTGTATAGAGTCATCTTTGAAAAGGCACACCGGGAACAGATGAAGACATCTGGAGATACAGTACCTGCCACATCTGCTAACGTCTAAACACATTTACCTCAACCCTGTCATTACCATGTGAATTACCATGCATCCCTGGGATGATGCTTTGATCGGCCCCGCTCCCCGTGTCACAGCTCCTGAAGCCAGCTCCCAGCCATCAGAGCCCATTAGACGGCGGCAAAGTAGGGCTGTTGACGCTGCGGCTACACTCGCAGCGCCGGATCATATTTGGAAAATATCCATCTGCCGTTAACAGCTCAGGATGCATGCAGAGAGAATGTCACATGTTTGCAAAGTTAGTGCATACTTTAAATTCTCCCAAAAATAATAGGAAGCATCCAGATACTGTAATGGTCTAGGTGTGGCTGGTACAAACAATTATAGAACTGCTCACTTGGTAAATTTAGCACAATGTACATTTCTGCAGTCCAACAACAGAGCAGTGTCATACTCGCCACTCTGCGGCTGTAAAAGTCTCTTTTTAACAGAACTGCTACCTTCATTCAGTAATTAATTCTACTTAATTGATGTTAAGCTACTGTCAATACTTCCTGCAGATGTTTCACAATTAAAATGCTACCAGGAAGGAAAATTACAGCAGAGTGGAAGCGTGCAGCGTCACTGAATACCACAAACAATTAATGACTAGCTAAAAATGGTAAATGGTAAAAGTTTTCATTATGCACATTTGCATCGTACTAAGAAAAGGAAGGGTGTATATGCCTTTTTGAGCTGCTGGAGGGCTTTTAACGTGAATCATCGTTGCAGGAAGCCACGAGTTTCATCAGCAGCATCAAAGAGTGGCAAAGTAGAACCGGCAACAATTAATCAAGAGAATGAAAACAGCATTTCTGTTACAGAAGAGAAACTCTGAGCTGCAAAGTGGCGAGTTTTCCTTTACTGTTGTTGTACTAGTGAAAATGTGCATTAACAGGTACATCAACAGAGAATCACAGCAACAGGAAATGAGACTTTTTTTTTGTTGCAGAAAATGCAATAAAATATACGCCATAAAAAGAAAAAGAAGTGGCGATGTAAAGGAAAGAAATAAAGACCCATCGCAAATGTAAGCCTTCAAATAACAACGTGGTTAAGGACTTATAGCTACTATTTGAAAAATGACATTATGTAGATTCTTAAGTCGGACCCGCTGCCTTGCTCATCACAATCGTTCTCGTTTTCATTTATCCTCCATTTACCAGATGCAAAAGCCCCAGCCAAACATGGCACATTAAAAATCACTAGTATTAAAAAAATAAATCAAGTGTTTGGTTGTAATTTTTATGTAAAGCAGTGGCGTGCAGGTGGTGGTGGTGGTGTGTGTGGGGGGGGGGGTGATAGATTGGATAAGTGTGTCTGTCTACATCAGGCGTTCTCTCATTAGTATTTGAGGGTCTTCCAGTTTGACACCGGGAACACTGGGGTGTAATTAATTCATCCACTCAGCAGTGAGTGAGTGAGTCCGGGGTGGGGGAGACAGAACAGAAATCAGTTCATTCAGCCGTCTCCGTGCATCATATACCTCTTATACTTAGTTCTGCCGTCGAGGTAATGCGCCGGGAGTCAACCGCGTGAGATGAGGTGATGGTCCATGCGATGAGCACTTGTGTGAGCGGCGGTAGGCACTTCACATCTTTGACTCACCACTTGCCCGAGTGGTGCGGTGTGTGGAGGTGTGCGATAGTGGGAGGCAGATGAGAGGAGTAGTTTGATGAATTCAGGACAACACCTCTAATACTGTAGGATTCTGCAGGAGTGTCTTTTGGCAGTTCAGTTAAACCCCCCCCCCCCCCAAAAAAAAAAAAAAAACCCAACACAAATCTAGCAAGATGGTGAGGTGATGGCACACAGAGGTCGTGGCAGTATCTGATCGGTTTAACTGAAAGAGTGAACGCCCCCCCCCCCCCCGGTCAGATTGATCGAGCTTTGAGGCAGTTGTCGGTTTTGGTGTTATTGTGGGATATGTTGACGATACTGTAATATATTGTTAGCCTTATGCCCTGAGGCTTGTTGATGTTTCAGAGAAACCTTTAAACTGTGATTTACTTTCATCACTTTAAATTTGTGTAAATTGAGTGTCCTGACCTTTGGGCTATCACCGCTACACTTCACCGATTCATCGCTGAGGATTTATCCTCTTATCAGGCAGCTTGATTTCTGGAAAGGATCTACTTTTCAGTTAGATGATTTTTTTTTTTTTTTTCAGAGTGTGAGTTGCATACGAAGCTCCAGCAGAGCTGCCCTTTGAACTTCCTTTGCTCCATTTGGTAACCTTCCAGCCCGAGGACCTCCACGCTGGGTAGGCCCATCCAAATCGAAGTGGTATCTTTCCATATCTGGCAATCTGCCACGGCGTGCCTTGCCAGCTTTACCAGGTGCCTGTGGCCTTGGTGTAGGGGCCGGAGTCAGGTAGCGCTCAGACCAGATGGCGCTTCCTTGGGGCTACATCACTCAGCCCTCCCCACCCCGAAGCCCTTCTGGAGACCACTGGCCATGAAAATAAAGAATCCTGAAATGTGTGACTACAAAGAACAGAGATTTTAAAAAACAACCATGAACAAATACATACTGTAGCAGATTGCAATCATACAGTTTGTCCCTTATCATGCAAAATTGACATTAGATATATTGCAAAGTGGAAATGTTTTGGCCTAAGTCATTGTCACATGTGAAACGAAGGGCGAGGACCTCCAACAATTTAGCTGGCCGAGGCGGCAGATATGGCCTTGACTTCAGTCAAAGAATCCTCCCTGCACATTGTGTGTGTGTGTGTGTGTGTGTGGTCTATAAGAAAGAAGAATAAAATTAGGTATATCAATATAAGCCATAACATAATCACACATATGGTATTAATCAACAACTAAACACGGTAGTCATAACCTTTCAATGCACAATTTGGCTGCTAATGGAAATGACATGAGGCATTCGAGCAAGAGGCAATCAAGTGTATACGCAGAGAACCGATTCCCGTCAAATATAACTGAGGTTATGTACCATGACAGCAAACTTGATCATGAAGACAACCAGAGTCTAAATGGAAAAGGAAAAAAGGTTTGCGTGTCAGAGCGAGAAACAACTGAAGGTAAACTACAACATATATTTGTTCTACGAAGATACTTAACAGGCTCTATACGTACAGTGCTCACCTTATCCTCATGAACGCACATGAACAGGACAATAATGCTTTAATGCTAAAGTAGCAATTGTCAACTCCCTCCCCCTTCTAGCGTTTCCAGGTGGCATTATTGTTGCAAAGACAGCCGGATATCGTCCTGTTTTCCTCAGAGCCTAGCTAACTACCAACAACACAGGACCCGCTGCATTAGTTTCCAAATTTCAAACATCAAAGAAATGATCACCAGCACTTTGGAAATCAGAGATTAGAAAGGGTAATAACATAGTTTGAGGATTGCTTCGCACAAACAAGGAACTACCGCTAGCAGCCTGGCTACTGTCCAAAGCAGGAAACAACCGTAAGAATCCCAGCTTGTGCTAGAAACCCAGATGTCAGTGATCTCTGATAAAGGCCGATCAGAACACCCGGTAGTATTGATAAGTAGGCAGGTTTTGTTAGTCACTGATCGAGTAGAAAGAATGCCAGTGAGTGTCCATTTGGAACCCTCTCAAGTCCCGGAGCTCTCTCCCCGCTACGTGGGGATAGCTGCCGATAGCTTTTTTTAAGAACTTAATTGAAACAATCGTACAACCAAGTTTCCGAACACCTCATGTGAAAGGCATGGGTGTACAAAGAGAACGGTGAGAGTGCCCTCCGCTTTCTGTTTTGGTTACAATGGTTGACGCACTTCCTTTGTGACGTAAATGGGGCCTTCAGTTTCCCGGTGGCAGACAGAATTGCACAGTGAAAGTGAGGCTTTTAGGGAAACAATATGAACGCTGATGGTGTCATAACTCATAAAAAGCACAAACATGTTTAAGGAAAGGAGAGCATTATCCCTCTGAAGAGTCACCAAGGAGTAATGTTGCAGGGGGGCGCAGGCAATATGTATGGAAGTTCTCTTAACATAGATCCTTCTCGCAGCATACTACAGTTCGCCCAGGTTTGAAATGAAAGGAGAAGCAGTTCTTTACACAGAATGGCCAATCAGGACAGATTTAAAATCAAAGCCCAATGCTCTCTACCGAGCATGTAGCCATGTAGCCCCCTTTTTCAACACTTCTCCCGGCGCGCGATTGCTGTAAATTAAGAAAGGAACAATCAATGGTAAAAAACGACGGACTGCATTGCAGCGTAGCCTGCCGAGGGAAGTTGGGGCTTCAACGCGAGCCGGGCCACTCTCTCCACACAATGCACACTCGCACACATGCAGTCACACACAAGGTCAAGGTTACTCGCCGAAGAAACTGTACCAGCATATCTGTCCCTTTCATATCTGTAAAAAAGCGGCTCAGTCGGTGGCTTATGTGGAACACCCCCGGGGGGCTGCACGCGGCCAAGCTGTAGATACAATGTTATCTGTCTGCGGGTGGAGATTGTGAGCTCAGATAGCAGAGTGAAACGGTTTTTAATACAAATCTGTTAAGATTTGGGAAGATGATAAGTGGGTGTTAAAAGTCTCAGAATGTTATAATCAGAATGTCTGCTTTGTTTTGATCTTGCTGAATTCAAATGCAGTGAGAAGGGTTGAAAAGATCCTTTTTGCAGTTGTTTTTCGGTCCCCCGTAAATTAGCAGTTTCTCACCAGCTCAACAATGCGACATTATACTGCTGCAATAAAAGTCGACCATCAAAAAGAAGCCACTACCCACAACACGGCACCTCTCGCATTTTCTCAGCGGCAGAGACAAAGACGGCAACAGTATTTGCTTTGTGTGGGGTTACTTCCTTACATCTCCCCCTCTCCCTCCTTCCACCGTTTCTTTTTCCATCTCACTCTCTGCTGTCAGATGTTGACTGAATCAGGTTAGAGATGGGAGGCGCAGAAACAGAAGCCTCGCTGATGAAAATGACAATGCATCTACCCTGTTTGGATATTGAGATGCACAAACTTGCCTCCTTCCCCAGGAAAACATGAGCTTATGTAACCTGTAAAAAAAACAAAAAAAAAAAAAAAAAAAAGACAGAGAGAGAGAGATCTGCAAATGTCTGGTGCAGGTGTGCAGGAGTAACTGCAAAAAGGAAACAGATTTAAACATGAATTAAAAACTTACAAGCAGTGACTACTGAAATATTCATACAAATCGGAGAGATTCATAATCTCTAACGCTCACAAAATCCAAGGATTATTGTAGCACAAATGTTTCCTGATGTATAGGCAGCACACAGACAAAAGGTAATAAAGCAGATAGTGGCGCGGTGACGGAGCGCTCTACACGTTTCATTTGATGCGACTGTGACATTTACTGATTTGTTATTCAAATAAAGTCTGACACAATGAGCACAGATAGTCTTGACATTAAGGAGCTCTCTATCTGTCTGGCGTTTGTGTGGTTCCACTCGCCGCACGTCCCTCTACCTGTTTTCAACCCCCCCAGCGCTCATGGCTTTTGAAGTCAATTTAACACCCCGTGGTCAAACAGCCTTGCGTTCGTCCATTTCACATACTGTATAGTTGCAAGGGGAAGGCCCTGAGAGACAAACGGACAGACGGGAATACACACTCACAGTCAGTTTCTAATGTGGCTTTGACTGTGGGAGCAGACCCCACACAGAAAGGACCAGGGCTGGCCTTTGAACCTCTGAGCTTTTGGTCGTAAAGTGAGCCGACCTTATTGTGTCTGTTGCTCCTAAACTCACTGTAATTATGCAGTGTATATTAAAAGGAAAAACTGTACTCTGCTCTTCTAACAAATATCCGGACCCCCGCCTTGTCATTTGCTCCCAGTCCACCATAGAGGCCGGACTCATTATGAGCCGAGATGTGTCTGACCCACACCTGGCGGCAACAGTAAAGCAACGGCCATTTTGAGGTGATCCTGTGAGCTTGCAAGTCAGATTAATTCATGTGTGTGCTTCCCAGTCCCCCCTGTCCGGGAAGTACCTTTTAAAGTCCATCTTTCAAATGAGTTTTCTTTGTAGGAAAATGAAGCCTGAGAACTAGTGCAGTCTATGTTTTGTTTTCAGCCCATTCGCTCTCAGTGGTCTTGGGTTACAACTGTGGCATTACAGCACAGTGCACAGCTAGGCTAGCTGGCTTGTAGGTCTGTCCAATTGCGTCTGGAGGCGCTTTGGTCTGCGCCCGTCGATAAAGGCAGTGGCAGGCAATTGAAGGGCAACTACACCCTCGAATCCTGCTAGAACTTTCCCTCCCAGCATATTTACACACTGCAACAGAGGAGTGAGGGGACAACCACTGCAGGAGCGGGGGATGGAGCATGGACATCGACGTCGAGCTGATAGTCAGATCTAACCAGTCGGGAGGACCTAATGTCAGACCCTCCGTGTCTCTGCTGGAAAGACGGTTTGACGGTCACTAGCAGCACATTGCTGGGCCCTTTGAGAGAATCACAGTGTGGGTACCCGTGTCGTAGTGGAGCTAGCAGCTCCTCTATTTGTATCTGTGGGGGTCTATAGCGGTTAACGTTCCCATTCGTCAGCCCTAAATAGCTTGTTGAGCTCGGACTACTGCACAGTTACTGCAGAGGAATTATTCTCGCCCATGTACAACAGATGTGTGAATCTAGCTGAATCATATTCCAACAAACATCTATGTAATGATGTACACAGCGTTAACAATGAATCAAATGACTGTACGTAATGTGAAAGGCATCGTTTATAGTGACAAACCTACAGGGAATAAAAACCCAACTGTGCAGTTGTTCCCATCTTTTAGGAGCGTTTTAGTGTCCCGTGACAAAGTCAGAGACTAGCTGGTGGACATAGTGGAGCATTTAGCAGCTAAATAGACATATAGTACATATATTCATACATTCACCAGGTGGACGCACACACAAGATTCCAAATGAATGCGAATGTTGCTGACCTGTCTGCTGGGTGTGTGAACAGGCAATTGTTCAACACTTGATAAAATGTCAGATGTTTTCAGCCTGTTGGGCTGCACCCACTTGGCCACACAAACCCAATGAATGCAGCTTTAAACTTTTTGACCCTTGATTTGAAAAGATTCAGCGCACTTTAGCGTCAGCTGCATTTAGACAGGCAAGATGAAACAGAAGAATACAATGATGGAGGAATTTGATTTAACTCATTTTGTTAACTTAAAAAAAAAAAAACAAGTTGTTCAGCAAAGAAACTAATTAAGAATGGTTTTCAGTGCTACAACTAGTGCTACCCACTGAGCCTCCATACTTCTTCCAAGGTCAACCATGTACAAAGAAATGATAAAGAAAAACAAAACATGGTCTTTGCCATATCAATTTAATCAGCTTAGTCTTACATAAAACTCCCTCTTAAATTCAGGGACTCAAAGGTCAGCTTCATCTACCTTTTTATTGAGAAGTGTTTTTTTTTTGCAGATGACAGTGAATGATCCATTGAAGAATCAAAAGTTCCTCATTGTACATCTGAAAACAAAAATTGACGGTACACGAGCGCATTTCTCTTAGGACCGTGAAGTTGAAGCTGGCCTTGAAGACAGTTCCACCAGCTTCCCTTCAGCAGCAGCAGCAGCAGCAGCGGCACCGTTGACTCATTGAAAGGTTTCTTCCCTCAGCAAGCAACTGAACAAAGTCTAGACTCGTTTGAAGCTGTCTATTTTTATCTCGGGGAGACTTTTTTGTTCCTGTTATCTTGGGGAGACTTCTTTCTGTTTAGCTTCCATTCCTCCACCCGGGAATCTAAAATATTGCTGGTTCGAGCACTTTTGCTTCATCTCATGGCGGGAAAAATTTGCAGCTTGGCAGCTTTTGTAAAAAAAAAAAAAAAAAAAGAAGCGCCTGTTTCGGTGCCACCGAGGCACATCGAGGCGAGCGGGATGTCTTTGTTTCTTCAGGTTGCTTTTTTTTTTTTTCTCCCTCTCCCCACTGTCCTTTAACTTCACTGCTGGGATTCCTTAAACTCGACATTGTGATGGGGCAGTCGCGTAGAATAAAGTGTTGTGCCTAATGAGATTTCCTCGCGCTTTTGCTTTCGCCTTGGGGCTTCATGAGCCTCGCTTAGTTCAAGTGGAGGTCTTATTACCGTATTCCTCAATCGAAGGGCTTCTTCAGATGCACACCTCAAGCAAATTCCGGCCTGTTTGATCCCTCAGCGCTGCACTGATGAGTTGATCTGAGGTGGGGGGGGGGAAAGAAATAATAATAAAAAAAAAGGGCTTCACTCTTTCACAGATGATGAGAGATGGAGGCACGCTGCGTCTACCAGCACTGCGGGTTTTAATTGCTGGAGGAAACGAGGATCAGGTCAGAGTGACGCAGGCACTGTGTCGTTAGATGGAGTAAGGGATGTTCCTGCTAGCCAACCAGGATCCACGTGGAACGGGTGATTAGCTTGATTAGCACACCTTTCAACGACAGATGGTAGCGTCTTGCTATGTTTTAAAAACTTGAAACCTGTCCCTCCCAAGGTTTCGTTTGTTCTGTAATAAAGTCTTCGTTTTTTTTTTTTTATTGCACTCTGTGCATTTTTATTTTGGCTTCTGGCTGTTTCATCTTGCACACAGACAGCAGGCACAGCTTGATACATTTGGGGACATTTTTCTCCATTTCCTGACAGTTTGCTGTTTGCATATCCAGGCATATAACCCAAACCGGCGTAACTGCAGCTTCTGCATGAATCGTTGCCATAACGCCACAGATAAAACAGATATCTCCGGCATCCATGAGGCCGTTGAACTCGGCTAATGGGATTCACAGGGGAGGAGAGTTGAGGCAGTTTTTCTTTTTTTTTTTTCATTACCATCAATCATGAAATTGTTAATTTCAGTGATTAATGTTGGCTTCAGTCTCCTTTGCTATTTTTGCCTTTCTTTATACACATATTTAGCTCATCAGGATGGCTCCGGCCAAAGCAATGTCACAGCAAGGAGAAATCAACTCCTTTTTACTTTCATGTAAATTAATGTTGCAGAAATGAACGTGAATGCATAATTAGCAGTCTTCATTAACAGGGAGTGATTTAAGACTTAATGATGAAAAGAATCGAAAACGTTTGTTTAAAAGGTAGTTTATTGGGACGAGTAAGTGTAGGTTGCAAGTGGTCGGATGCTCACACCCCTAATTTAGATTTCAAGGTATTAGCGAGTACGTGATGTAACCGAATACAACAGTATTTGATGGGCTGAAGTTAAGGTACCGTCTCAAATGTGCAAAATGACTCCCTGAAGTTAGGGACTATCTTAAACGTGCAATATGACGGGTTGAATCTTAAAAGGGCAAAATTACAGTGCGAAGTTAGGGGCCGTCTTAAAAGTGCATGCACAAGTAGCAAGAAAGCTTCTATTTTTGTCAATAGGGTTCTAATATTTTGCTGTAGACGCTCCAACGACTTGCTCCCACTGCACGCACAGCCACCGTCTTATCTGTGAACTCTGTTTATTACTTTTTAAAAGATGCGATATTGCGCGCTGAGCTATTACGGCCTGTCTTTTGTCTTTCTCGGTTTTAATGATACACTCTCCAGACCAACCTTTAGAACCATAGAAAACAATTTAACACAGAAAATGAGGCATAAAGTCACTCTAGACCTCCAAACTAGGCCCCGCCCTCTTCCCGCGTAAGTCCAAATTCAGATACGAATACTGACATTTTGGTGGAATAAGCGCTTGCAGGTAGTAACCTTGCATTGTACCCACAGGAGAACATTCTATTTCTTTCCTTGTTTTGGGCTTGCACGCGCAGTACACCACCTAAATATAGCAAATGCGTCGCCTCCAGGTATTCATGGAGACCTGCTGCTGTGTGTACCCGCAAGAATAAACAGCATGTGTAGGAGTCGCTTCTCACTTCTAATTACCTGCAGCAGATCGTGGCGAGCACCGGGGTGCTTAAATGACGTTCGTGTGATCGACAGCTTGGCCTTGGCTTATTCAAGTGACAACAAAGTGGAAGTCAGCTGACGCAGAGCGGCGCCACCCTCTTCCTGAAACCCTCCGTCACCTGGCCCCGACGTTGTTCTGCTGTGAATGCGGTGCGACGAAGGCAACGGCGACAACGTTCCCGCTTAGCGGCCCGCAATAATAGTGTTTTGTCATGCAGACTGAGATTTGAAAGCGAGGAGAGAAGCAGCCAGCCGCCCCGACCGCCATCGAACTTCTTCTGCATAACAGAACATAACTCCTCCTCTCGGGAGCAGAGGAGTGTGATTAGCAGCGCCCTGTTTTGATTCACAATTAGATATTGTGTGTGACAAATCGAGAAATTGGGTGAAACGGGGAATGAACAATTTGCAATCTAACTCCATTTAGCCGCAAATTAGACAGACATCTGTTTTCTTTTCCTTTTATATTGGCATGCTGTAGTGTATTGATTTATTTATTTATTTTCCTCCCCTCCCGTTCCCCTGCGTGGGAGTGATAATCCAGCTCTCTGCTGTCATTTGAATAGCGTGTTTGTACTGATCCCTGCAGTGTGCGACTGTGTGGCGCTTCTCTCTTGATCTTCCCCCTAGAGGACCATAACTCTCTCTGTAATGTCACTGGCATTTTTTATTCCGGCTCCAACCCGTCAGCGCCCGGAGGAGAGGACAGGTTGTGTGTATCCATCACTCACTGTGCGTAGTCATGACATCAAGCCAGACATAAAACAGGTAGGAGTTTCAGCACTCTGATGTGCACCATATTGTAATTTGTAATCCCCCCCCCCCCAGTTGCATCGGCGAAGATTAATGTTGCGCCATAACTGGGTTTGGAAACTTTCACTCTCACTGCAGAATGACGGGCATCTTCATTAGAATTAAGAAAACTTGAATGAAATCAGCATGTTGGCACATTAACCAAGTCATGGTCTGATATACTGGGTCCCCAAGGGGCGTCTGGTTGTAAAATATTAACTGAATTATTGTTTTATTAAAGGCTTCGATGAGCTGTTTCACTTGTTCGCTGCTTTCAAGCTTGCGATGGGGAAAAAAAACAAACAAAAAACAGTGACAAAGCAGAGTATGAGCTCGAGGTGAGATAAGCTGAGGCACTCAGATTTTTCCAGAGTTCCTCACAGCATCTTCTCGTCTCTCTTTGTCACACAGTTTACACCTCATTACGACACAGAACGTATTCATGGATGTGCAGTTTTTTTTGGGAGCAGTGAGCAACGAACAGCGCCAAGAAAGCGACCGGAGCCCCTCAACATGGAGTGAATGCATTCCCTAAAAAGCACACACATCGGCAGTTCTTAAATTAAAATGATGAGTTGTGGAATAAAGGCCGTTTCATTCTATCTATAGGTCCAGGTTGGAAGCCGCATTCTCTTGGTCACGGTGGAAATGGGAAATAAATGGTTCTGCCTCTCCTCGGCGGGAGCGCAGCTGATTTTCATAAAGACAAAATGTAACGGTTGAAAGCCGCGTCCTGTGTCTTAAAAAACGTGACTGATAATAGAAGGTATGGCTCCTCAAGGGTCACATGGCAGATGGAGAACTGTATATGTTGATGCAGGGGTCATAGTCTCTGTGCACGGTTTGGCAAACTAGCAGCTTTGATGTGTGTTCCCTCTAATGTGGGCACCTGGCCTTCAGAATAAAAGCGGGAAATCTTGATTTGTACCCTCAAGTGCTGTACTTAAGTACAGATTTGAGGTACATGTACGTCACTTCAGTATTTCTGTTTCGCGCAACTGTGTACTTCAACTTCACTCCATTTTAGAGGCTCATATTGTACTTTTTTTTACTCCAGTACATTTTTTTATTCCAGCTGTAGTTACTAGTTTCATTTGCAGATTAAGATTTTACACGCAAAACATGTGATCTGTTTCTAAAATATGTAACTTTTTAAATTCACCGATCCAACTGTACGTAAGGTAGTTAAGCACTAAAATGCTGCTTACATGTTAATGCATCCACACACACACATATATATATGTATGTATGTATGTGTATGTATATATATATACATATATATAACACTCGGGAAAAGGGGAAAGACACTCTGCATGACTACTACAGCTTTAGATACTTTTTGCTGATAATACTTAACACTGTTTTTGTTTTTGTATCTTAAAGCAGCACTACTCAATATGTGTATATTACCTATGGATAAAATGATTACGTGTAACGTGAAAGGGGTCTCCTGTAGTCCTCTGCAGTTCCCCTCAGCTTTACAGAGTGTTTTTAATTGTTTTAAATGTCTTTTAGCTCATTGTTTTGGTGTCAGATCCACAAATGTTCGGTCTCGCCACTCTCGTCAGCCTCGTTTTAGATAAAGCCAGCAGAAAAGGCTCTGATAAAACCCACTGTGCACTGCAAAGTTAGCGACTAGCGCTCCCCAAGAGTTCTTGGAGAGCAAAACGGAGCTGAAACAAGAGTGAGCGTTGGACTTGAATTCATCAGGAGGCCAGGAACACGAGTCCAAAAGAAACGCTGGTGTTGCTACGTGTCTGCTAAAAGTATAGTTTTGAATGCAAGATTGTATTGGATAGTATTTTCACATGATGGTACTGGAACTCCCCCCCCCACTACAATATGCATTGTATGTGTGGTGCACACCATAGACTGACAGTCAGCCGGGCAGCAGAGTTTGTTAGTAACTAGGCACTGTACAATGTAAGATAATACAGCATATAATGAAAGCACATTTGCTGATAAAACAGCTAGTGATCCAGAAAAAAAAGACTAATCCACACCTACATTGCCGACAGCAGAAGACGGTGGTAAACTTGTGGTAAACCTGCATGTGAACGTTGCTCCTGACTCCTTTTCGAAGAGGTTCACGGCACCAAATGTGATTTCTTTCCATTCAGCGCTCTCCGTGCACTTTGCAGATACAGCCAGTGAAAAAGACTTTGAAGCGGCGTTCGGAGTTTGAACGGAGGCCCCTTTTGTTATCCCTGTTAGCCCCCAACAGCTGGCCCCCGACAGACAGCTCCGTGCTGAACTGGAGCTGACTCCGCGCCGGGTTTGTTTTCCCCTATCAAAAGGCTGCAGAGAATAGAGCTTTACGGGGGAATTGCATTACTCTGCATAATTACAACACATTATGCGCCATCGTTTGTCACCCCCCTCGCTAAAAAAGCTCATCAGACAAATGTTTGGTCTCTCAGTTGTTGCGTCATTTGTAATAATATCCAGTTTCCTTTCAGAGGAGCAACAAAGTCTGTCAAGTCATTTGTAAGGGTTCTGCTTGTGCTTGCACAAAAGGGAGTGTGATGTTTTTACTCTGCATGGAGTTAGTCAGGTTACAGCCGAAGTTTACTCGCGCTATTAAACCTATAAAGGTACTTGTCAGTTTACTGAAATATCAACATCTCTGATTAAATACTAAAAAGCTGCGTAATTAACCCCTTCTCCTCTTCAGCACGGATCAGGTGCTGGGAAGTAGCATTTCAAAAGGAGCACGTGCATAAAACATGACCGTGAGAGTAGCATGTACGAAATTGCAGAGATTTCAGCCAACCCTTTCACTACAATCGTGTTAATTTATTCATAAAGCTATCGTATTTAAAGAAACGGTTCATTATTTATGGTCCTAAGCACGAGTTGCACCGAAACAAGGTCTGGAGTCTGAAGCTTTTAACTTTATTTTGAAAAGTCGGAGCTGCCTTGGTGCAAACCCGTGCACTTTGTTTTTTTGTAACTTGTAACTCTTGGTGTTGTACTTGAGGTACAGTATCCTGGGGAACACAGATACAGAAATAGCACATGTACGTGGTTTTCTTTGATTGCCAGGACTGCGCAGTCTGGAGACCTTTGAATAATGTCGTTTGCTTTCCCGACGTATTCCCAACGAGTGCGGATCCAACTAAATGAAGCCCTAAATAACAGGAGCTTTAGCTGCCACGGTTAGATATGTCAC
Source organism: Enoplosus armatus (assembly GCF_043641665.1). Classification (NCBI taxonomy): domain Eukaryota; kingdom Metazoa; phylum Chordata; class Actinopteri; order Centrarchiformes; family Enoplosidae; genus Enoplosus; species Enoplosus armatus. The sequence goes on along the minus strand of NC_092181.1, from coordinate 8,092,872 downwards.
TAGGCGCCCAAGAGATTCAGCGCTTACAGGCCTCAGCTAAATTTGCCGTCTGTAGGACTCGGGGCAAGCGGGACCAGAGAGCAATTCAACCAAGGGGCTTCTGGGCTTTCCACAACATAGGCTACTTCATACGACTGAAACTCCCTGTCCTCTTCAGAAATGTGAGAACAGTCTGTCCATGGGGTGGAACAGACTGTCGCAGTGTTTTTTTCTTTTTTTTTTTTTTTTAGTGCACAATCAGTGGCACTGTAGGGCTTGTACAGTGAGTTTTTCCCGAGTTATTGAGACTCTCTCTTGAACTTGGTTTGTCTTTGCTGTAAACTTGTGAAAAGTTTTTTAAAATACAGGCTGACAGCTCATTCTGGACCTTGGAAAGAAAATGATCTCAGCTCAAGGCTCACTTACTCCCCTTTTAAACAAACCACATGAGCTTCTTGATATGGTCCAGGAAAAAAGCGAGAAAGTGGACCTTGAGCTGAGCTACAATTTGTTGACAGTACATTCAATTTCAGCTGAATATAAAAATGTATACCAAAAAAGAAAAATGTAGTTATTGTCACAAATCGTTCCGACCGACATGTTCAAAGCCCCTCAAAACCTTAAGTAAGAAAACCTTAAGTAGCTATTTCTTTTGAACATGAAATATTTATGACTAAATGAGCAACAATCAAAGTTAATGTCCGGACGAAAACATTTTTATTCATGATTTATTGACATTTTTCAGCCTAACCAGTAAGAAAAGCGCACACAAAACCACAAACTCGGAAATCTCAGGTGAAATAATCGAAAACGTTGGTACTTTGGCATAAATCCGTTTGTAGCGATTTAATAGCGAGAAGCTTGACTTGACTTTCGTGCCATTAAATTGTTATTTTTATTCATATTTTGTGATCATCTCGAGTCAGATCCTATAAAGTGAGATTAGACGAGAGAACGCGTCTGTAGTTCCAACCAATTCAAAACTAGTCATTTGTAAATTCAAGACAATTTCATTTGAGCGTAACCCAACTCATATAGCGGAATGCGTAAGATATTACAGGGGAATTTAGCTTTCCTAGAACTTTGGTCTTATTTTCGTATCATTCCTAACACTAATAATAGCACTCCTCTGACCAAAGTAATCGCTGAATGGAGTTTGTGAACATGGTGACGTGGTGGCAAAAACTCAAGCAAACAAACCAAAAGGTCAGCTGAAGTAGTTTGAAAGAGACAGCAAAGGTGACCAGTCAAGTCATTACCCGACTGCGATAAATGGAGGCAGTTTTTGTGAGACGATGTATCGCACAGACTCCTGCACTGCAGTTGTGCGCACAGTTTTTTTTTTTCTGTACAGTTTACCGCCAAAAGGGGTTTAGATAAATGCGGCGGAACTGTTTCCGTGTTCCCAAATCTCAGAAATGACTTTGTCAAGGACGATGTTGTCACCGCCAATGGAAAAGGATTGGCAAAGCAGTGAAAATAAGACACGATTTTCCTTTGGCAAACCCTGAAAGGAAGCCCCTGAAATCATAAGCCTGATGCATCGTATTACTGACCATCTGTTTTAAAGTTGTATCTTCCGGGGGAGTTGAACTGTAGACTCATAAACTATACAGTAGCTGCTGTTTTTGGACTAAGTACACTATAAATGGGTATAGGATCTTAATGGAACGTGTATTCTTTAACATTGGACCTCTTCTTTATTGGCGTTGGAAGCGGAATATTCAGCTCCAGATGAATTACCCTGCATCCACAGGCCTTTCATTTGTCAGCGCTAATGACCACCGTTCCCTCCCTCTCGCTCTGCTGTTGTTTTACCTGTAATAATGGATTGATTTGTGACTCTGAGGCAAAGCAGCTGTGAGTGAGTGAGAGAAAGTTTGCTTTGAACTCATTAAAGTTTGTATTATCCAGTGCTTAGCACACTGATTATAGTAAAAGGAGCCATCTGCTTGGGGGAGCACGGCTCCCATCGCAGCTCTGTATAATTTACCAAACAAAGTTTGTCGCTCGCGTCTAAAAAAAAAAAAAAAAAGAAAAAATCAGCAATCCAGAATCAGCAATCCAGAAGGATAGAGCCGTGTCGCACGGTGAACTGAGGGGTGTGGGTGTATCTCAAGCGGCTGAATATTATGTAGATGATGTTTTCATGGGGTCCTCCTTGGTGCTCTCCGCATGAGTCCATTAATGCAGTTAGCTATTAAGCTGTTCTTCAAAATTGGATTGGCTTCGTGAGAAATGAGATTGACTTGTTTCTCATTAAAGGACAATATTGCAGGCAATGTCAGGAGGTCCTTCCTTCCTCTGGATAACATTAGCATATTTCTCTTAGCCCTGTTAGCATTCTGGACTGGTATTCAAGAAATTGCATGGTTTTTAAGCTGGCAGTGGCGGAACCCACAGGTTTAGCATTTTTGTACCATAAACCAAACAAAACTTGGAGGATAACCATACCAAATGGAACATTTTGACACAGTTAACAGAAGGTTGCCGACAATGGCTGTCTCACGAGACCTTAGTAGGCCTGCGACTGGATCATTTATGACAGGATCCAGGTTCAGTTTGACGTAATAGAGTTCACATGGTTGTTTCTTGTAGATCTTACAAGTACGATCATTAACATATACCAGGCTACATTGTTCGGTGTAGCCTGGTGGCCTTAGGGATCTCTCCCTAACCTTCACCAAGTAGCTGCCTAAATTGAACCAAACATTAAATCTGCATTAGAGACATTTTATTGCCGCGATAAACACAACATTTACATGTTATCACCTCCATAAAAGGTTTTATGGCAGACGTGATGACACAAATGCCCTCACATCAAGAAGACAGAAGCATTCATATGGAATCGTGTTTTCCGGTCCCCTGATGATTGTAAGTCCAATATTCTCTCTCTTTTAGCTCTGGTTTTGGTCTCCACCAACTCCTGAAGGAAATCTCTGGCTCTGTAGCTGCCAAATGCTCCATTAAATTCACCACCTAGCCGCTTACTTTGCGCGTCAGGCGTTCGGTGCTGGGAAAAGGTTTGCGTAAACCGGGTTCATCGGAGCTTGTTTGCTTGATATAGATGTTTCCTGCGGTCGGAAACAAAGGTTGACAAGAGTTTTGAGAAAGCGAGAATCTAAAACAACAAGCAGAAAGCTGCTAAAAAAAGCTAAACAGAGCTGACGGGGGAACTGCGAAGTTGGGTAATAATTGTAATTTTGACCAATTATTCATTTGTGCAGCTTTAACCATCGAGGTGGATGGTCAGAAAATGTCATTTTGTCATATGGGTTATTTTGGACAGCAGGGCCAAACTATTTTAGGTGGATCGTTTGAGGATGTATTAGCTGCTAGAAAGAAAAATAACGTATCACTCACAGGAAGCCATTCATCCCACATCAAAAGCTGGCAAATTAGCAAAATAAACTTTTGATTGTTGAAGCCTTTGATTTGAAGCAAATAAATGTGACGGCTGGATTTCGGTTTAGTTTCCTGATCGCCCCCCCCCCACACCCCCTGCCCAGATCAGAACAATCTGATGGACAGCAAACAGGCTGACTGCCATCACCGGCAGAGTCGAGATTAATGATGAATTAGGGCCCCATTCTTCAAACGTCACACCGCAGTCTGAAGCTGCTGATGGTCTTAGATCATCTCTGCCTTTGAGGAGTCTTTGTGGACCCGCGCGGGGAGAAGTTGGAGAATACAAATACCACCTCCTCGCCGTTTTTTTTTTTTCCCGCACCTCCAGATTTGCTGCGAATTGGGACTAAAACAGGCCTCTCTGTTGTATTTCCCGCCACCTTTAATTTATTTAGAAGTCAATTTTAGTGTCTGATTTAAGTGCCTGCTCCATTTGTTTCAGCTAATAAAGCCTGCAGCTTCGTGGGGATAAAAAATGTTCATTACCCTTCAAAGTTCACTGGGTTTTTATCTGTCCTGTTAAGAGGGTTTTAAGTGCCTTGTTAAGTTCCCCATTAATTCAGGCCGTATTGATCTCACATGGGCGCTGGACGGCTGGCCAAATATCATATTTTTGAAAACTTGCCCCCGTCTCTGTGAAATGCTTACATACTAATTATTTTTTTTGAAATGTCGGACCTTCCGCGCCCCCGTCTACCACTGGTGATTCAATATTGTTGTGGATGTTCCTCTGCACGTGGTCATTATTTGTGTCGCTGCTGCAATTACTGCATGGTGGGTATCGACGCAAACCTGTCTCCAGGGCTTTACACTGTGTTAGTTAAACCTGGGGCAGAGGATTGAGCAGTGATCCTACGAGTTTGCGTCCCCCCCCCCCCCCCAGCTCTCCTTGCGCCTCATGTTCTCGCTCCCCCTAGCTCGAGGATCCTCCCCGTCAAGAGTTTTGCTCGTGCGCCGTTTGATCTCGCAATTCAGTGATTTCTTTTCTTTTTTTTTGTTTTTGCCACTCAGGCGCCTTTTCACCAGTTTTGGTGATGTCCACTCGCTTGGTTCTGACCCCCCCCCCCACAGCGCTATAACAATCCAGTGAGCGACTATTCCGCTGTGAGACAAAACTTTTTCTTTTTTTTTCTTCTCTGCAGCACCCGTGACAAGCCAGAATAGATCAATGACAAAAGACAGTCAACATTCGCAAATAGTTTCTCCCCTTCTCCATCACAAGCAAGTTTCTGACAGCATTACAACCGCCGTAACTTTCTCTCCACCACCCCCCCACCCCCCATTCTCACAGATGAAAGTTTCTCCCCCCCCCCCCCCCACCCCCCTCTTCTCCCTGTTCACTTGTCACATCTTTTGCCTGCCACAAATATAGACACAACTTTGGTATTTTGTAATGCTATTTACATTCAGCCCTATCTATCCTTTTCCTTGCCTGTCGGGCAACACAGTCAATTATATGTGTCTGCAAGCGACGCTCCATGCCTCCCTCTCATCCAGCGATGTGGAGACGAATATAGAGCGTCAGAAAATAAACTCGAGCCCCTGAACTGAACCCAGCCCTAATATATGTATAAAACAATTACACGGATCCCGTCAAAATGTTAAACGTTGGAATCTTTTCATCTGATGTTCCCAGCACTCCACCTTGGCAACTGCTGCGCCGTATGTTTCTTTTTAATTGTCTTTAACTTTTAACACTGATTCGTTGTTTTCAACGAAATGGGAAGACAAGAGATTGCAACGGTTGACAACCTCCCCCCCCCTCCCACCACCACTACCCTGACAGCAACAACTGATTTAGACGCTATCGTAACAGAAAAAGCACGCACACCTGAAGCAAAACAAAACACACAAATCAAGGCGGGAGAAAGGGCGATATCTCTGACTCACTCTCGACTACTCAAACCTCATACCAAACATCCAGAGTTGGGGAGTCAGTAGACGAGCATACGTATCTAATCTTTTCAAGGCGCAAGCAGCTCATTAAATCTCTCATTTAGTGTACACGAGAAGGCTGAGTAGACTTCCAGCCCGTGAGAATCAACAGTTTGGCGATTAGGGTGGAGAAGACCTCGTTCTGGGAGTTCGAGAGAGGAAGGAATATGTTCGCCTGAGAGGCCAAGGAGAGCAGTGAAGGGTCAATGGTTGTTTTTAAATGCTGTCAGAAAATGGACTTCCAGAAGGTATAAATAATGAGGGGCAAAGCCAAAGCATGTGCGTCCATGTAGCTGGAGCCTGCTTGCATCTGCGGCGCCGAGGGTCGATGTCCGGTTTAATTTTAGACAGCCTGACCTTGGTCCGCCGTATTCGATGAGTGAGCTTAAGCCGGTCGAGGCTGTGACGGGCAACAGATGGAGGAGTGGATCCCGTCCAAGACTCTGTCCCACATCCTGCTGCACCATATTTTGACACTCCATTACTTTGACCCACGCGGTGCAGGCCCAACGCCGGGTTTTTAGGGGCAGGAGGCGGAGGCAGGGTGATATGTCAGTCCTGGCTGTTCACACCAGAGGCGACTCTGCGACTCCGCTCTCCTCTAATCACACGTAGAGCTGATCTCGCTGTCTGCCTGTGTGTGTGTGTGTGTCTGTCTGCTCTCTGTTCAGACACAACTGACAAGTATGTGAATTAATGACGTCATTTAAAATAAAAAAACACACAAACAGCGGCGATATTATTTCTAATAAACAAAGAAAATTGTGGGGGTGGTGGGGGGGGGGGGCTGAAACTCCAGGAGAAGAGCAGGGGAGAGGGGCGGGAAAATGGACTGGCAAGCATGAGATGCATATTTTTTTTTAATCATTTATCAGAATCAGATCATGTGTATCATATATAACATATCATTTCTAATATCAGTGTGTGCTTTCTTGCCAGAACCCAAACCATCATTGCGATCATTGGTTAACATGGGCGCCGAAAGGAAGCGGGCAGCGCTTCATGGAGCCTCCGCCTGCTGTCTGAACTTTTTTTTGTCCACACACTGTGGGTCTACGCTTGGCTTGTCGTTGCAGCTATGGAGGTTGTTGATTAGCTGGACACACTCATCTTCTGAAACATACTTCTAATAAAAAAAATGAGTGCCTTAAGTCAACTGAAAAGAATCCCTCTAAAGAGTAACCACACCCATAAATGTATAAACTTCAAATCTGACTGAGGGGGATCAGGAGTGCCGAGTTAAAGCCGAACCTCGTAACGTGTCGTGTTTTCCCATTCATTATTTATCCCTTTTGAGTGGCCTTTGCGCTGTGACTCTGTCAGAACCGAAGCCCTAACCCCTGATAGGAGTCCTGAACTCATTTAGCCTGGCTAGGTAATGTAGCTGCTCATATCAGCAGGCTTTCCCGGGGGGGGGGGGGCGGCTTGCGGCTGGTCAGCTCTTATGACGTCGACGTTTTTTCCTTCTCTCGCAAAAAGGGGAAACAAATGTCGCTCGTCCGAGTACGTTTTCTGGGCAGGAAATGGGCTCATCGGCGAAAAAAAAAAACCACACCCACTCCAGCTTCAAGGGGGCAGAGTGAGGCCAAGAAGACGCCACACAAGAGAAAAAAACACTTGGACAAAATAGATTTTATTATGTAACGGCAACACGGTTTCCAAATTACCTAAAATCTAACTTTTGCTTTCCGTAATGCAATTTCGTAAGACTTTTTATCTACAGAGTAGATCAAATGTAAACCCTTGACTTTGTGCTCTTATATTTTTTCTTCTAAGGTGGACATACATATAACCCAAAAGAGATAAACACGTAGTACATCAAATAGGAACCACAATAAGTCATGCTGCAATTTCTTGTTACTTATAAGCCGCAAACATACACAGATGCTGATTTATTTAGCCAAACATATTGGCTAGGTCGGTGTATTGTTTGGGCTCTGATCTATACAGTTCTGACCGTGCAAAGCCACATGAGACCATTTCAATTCAATGGAAGTGCTGCCGAGGGGGTGAAAGAGGGGAAGCAAAGGACTCGCAGAAACCGAAACTGGTGTTCATGGGTTGCCAGGCTAGCGCTTGCCACCTCAGTAGGTTACCAGCGCTCGGCCTTTTTACATCTTGTCACAATTTTTATGAAGTTCACCGCCTTCATTATAAATCAAGAGGACGGCCCAGAGACCAGCATGTGGCAGTTCACGTTCAGAGAAAAGAGGCTCCTCTCGGCCGAGAGCCGCTTTTCTGAAGTGAAAGAAAAGCCCCATCTCGGCATGACTTGGCACCCGAAGCCATGCTCATTATGAAGGTTTTTTTTTTTATTTTGACTCAATGCTAGCTCTGAGCACGTGCGATGGTAATACTCGGCTCACCTCGGTTCGGTGCTCAATTAGCTAACTACCGAGACGCTTCTCGGTGAACTGGGCTGTCCCTCTTGATCACTTGATTTGAACAACAGGTGATAGGTGTTCGGGACAGTGGGGGCAATGGAAATATATTACCTTAAAACCTGACCTGGCTGGAAAAAAGTCCTGTGAAAGTTCCACATGAAATCTAGACTTTCTAAGAATGCATGCGTTTCTATTTAATCGCTAACACGTATGAGATATTTAAAAAGGTGTGAAACAAAGAGTCCAAAGTCCTAGTGTCCCCACGGCTCACCCCTGCCGTGCACCTTCGTGAACCATCCGGGGGGGGGCACTGGTGCTCTGGCCGGCAGCCAATGGCTCCCGCCTGAAGCACCTTCCTTACTTCAGGGAGAGACCTCTGTCCTTTCAACCACTGAGAAGAACAATGACCTGTCTAAAGTGATTGATCTCCCTGATCTGGCAGCCGGACGACATTTTTCCATTTCTTTCTTCCTCCTCCTCCTCCTCCTCCTCCAGCTGAATGTGCAGGGAGACTTGTGAAGGTCAAGGCTGGCAGGCATCATTCACAAGTGGCCGCAGGGAGTGTTCTACACACACATCAGTACCATTTTTATTTGGCTTTTATCGACATATTAGACAAGTGTGTATTCGTAAGGAGCAGCATTAGGTGGACTTACAATCATGTTGCCCCCCCCCCCGTGTGTCCCGGGAGGTCTTGACTTAACGACCCGCGGGCGGCCGGGCTAACGGCGTTACCAGTTCGCGCCCCAGCTACGAGCTGAAGAGAATACGTTGTTGCACACACTGCGCATGGCATGCTTAACTGCGTGTTTGTCTGAAACATACTGAACTACGTGCTGTGCCAGAAGAAAAAAAAGAAATGAAAAAGCATTTGGTGCATCAAAACGGTTTATATACCTGTAGGTATATGTGTAGGGAGAGAGAGGTATGGCTCAAAACTACGATTTTGAATGTTTTGAAGTTAAGAAAACATTAAGTTGGCACATTAATTGCCCAAACTGCTATTAGGCCTCCACTCCTTGTCTTGATCTGATTCGAGACGCTGCGCAGGCGAGGGCAGTGAAGCAACTCGCCGCAAAAAAGATAGCCTTTGGTTTTAGCTGCTGCATGTGGTGCGTCAGCTCGTGGCATGGCATGAACTGATCGTGAGCTAATTATAGGCGGGACGTGTACTGCGCATGAGGACGCTTTTTTTTGCAGTCACTGCAGCTGCTTTTGTTGTTATTTTACCCCCCCCCCCACTCGGCGAGCAATACAAATTTGCCCACATTTAAAAAGCACACCTTATTCAGTAATTGAGACTTCCTTGTTAATTGGCGTCCATGTAAAATACATGGGAAGAAAAAAACCCAAACAATCCTTTGATCTTGAGAACACCCCCCCCCCCCCCCTAGTGCAGTATGCCCTGGGGCTGGCAACTCATTAGTCCGGGAGAAAACACCCACACCCCATGATTTGGTTTATTTTCTCAGCGAGACTCTGTGTTTCCAAATTGTTGATCTCACGCAGAGCAAGTGTTTTAAAAAAGCCTCTCCAGGTGAATCGCACGGCTCACGAACAAAATTCAGAACACAACTTTTTCGGGTTTTTTTCTTCCACCGCGGACGTGCAGAGGCTGCCGCCTCCAGACCTACGAACTTCTGGTGGAGGAAAATGACACTGATGCACGCGTCATTCCCGCGGTGGGGAAAATGATGGATACCAGCGCATTGGAAGGACTAAATTGCCACAATTTGTTTGGATCCTTGGCAGAGAATATTTTGCATTAATGAAACATTATCAATCATTATCACGGAAGGGTGTGTGTGTGTGTGTGTGTGTGTGTGTGAGAGCCTGTGTGCAAATTAGTCTCCCATTTTAGCCAGAGATGTGCTCCTCGAGAAAAAAACAACAACCCGAAAACACATATGTCTTGTCATCCGCAATCCGCCCAAGTCTAGAAATTTGAATAAGCCACATGAAATGTATTGGTGTGCTTGAGGCGCAGTGCTTATCATGTTTCTGGGAGAAGTGTTGACAGCATGGCTGGGGGAGGAAAAAAAACCAAAAAAACCCCCTTTTTTTATTTTTATTTTAACCACTGCGTACAGTTTATCATCATTGACTGTGATTTTGTAGTCGCTCGCCGGGAAGCTTCTGCGTGAATGTGACGTGACGCGATCCCTGCGTAGTGTTCCTGCTTGTGCGATAGTTCCCGTGCGTTCAAACTCTTTCTCCCTGCCCCCGTTAAAAAACAGGGGGGTGGGGAGGGGAGAAGAAAGTAAGACCTGGTTGAGAAGACAAGTGGGGGAAAAAAAACACAGCATCCCTGTGTTTCAACCCCCGTACTCCCAATACATATACAGGACTAGGAACGGCTAAAGCTTCAGGAAATAATTAGTCTCTGCAGGGACGGGAACGAAAAGGCAGGGAAATGTAAACCAAGAGGAGGGCGGGTACGCAGAGCGGCCCGTTTTCATCGCCGCGCTGTGCCAAGCCTTTTTGGGTTTTTTTCCCCTCATTCCCAGAGAACACAGGCATCATTTTGTCCCTCCTACCTGTGATATTTGGCTCTGATTTTACTTGTAATTATTATAACTACCACAGAGTTTTCGGGTGGCACAGGGGGAAACTGAGATTTACTGTCTCTCTCTCTCTCTCCTCTAAGATCTTTCCCGGGCCGACTGATTTGACAGAAACATGAATGACAGATATGTGTGTGTGTGTGTGTGTGTGTGTGTGTGAGGGGTGGGGGATAATACCCACTTGATTTTAAGTACTGTATATGAAATATTCTCCAAGACGATGTGCTACTTTTCTGACTGACTGTTTGTCAAAATTTAAGACTCGGGGAGCAAAAAAAAAAAAAAGTGTTCAGCTGCATGAAACACCTGCAAGGGAATCATCCTCTCCGTGCTCGACTACGAATCCCAGAGCTGGAAAATGTGCTTTTAATGACCTGCGGCATTAGAGAGTCAACTTTCTTGAAGTTTACATTCACTAGCTCATCCAACTTGCTGTCTCGCAAGCGATTCTCCTCCCGAGCGCCGCTGCCTGCGACTCGGCAGTCTCTCCGGTCGCTGACGCTCCCCACATGCAAATGAAATGGACAGTATGACATTTAAGTAAGTGCCATGCCTTCGCCTTTGACTTTACCCTCCCCCAAGTCTCTCAACCCGCCGCCTTATCTTGGAAACTGATGCAAGCAGCCCCCACCACGAGGACTCTGGCAGTGGATCCTGCAGAGGAACACTAGTCAGGGGGGGGGGACTCGGCGTGGAAGAGAGGTCGTCGCGTCTGTTCGAAGTGTTGGCAGAGGCGCTTCTCGTGGCAAATCACAAGGCCTCATGCTGTCTCATTGAGTTCTCCGGGCTTTTAGGGGGATCGTGCTGAGCTGAAAGCCATCGGCACAATTTGCGGTCGGGTTGCGGAGGATTGAGCGAAATTGGTGGGGTGGGGTGGGGTGGGGGGGAAGGGGACCCAAAAAACGGATTAAATGTATTTTTACATCTCAAATGAAGTTTGTCAACTTTGTGAGTCTTTGTTTCGTTCGGGCTCTTTCAAGAAGACTCCACAATAAAGGAGGGATCAGAAACGGGCCTCCAAAAAAATGTCCAAGCCCCCGACTGTAATACAGCCCCGTGTTGTGTCGAGTGTGGAGCTACCCACAGTCCTATCAACCCCAGAGAGCCCCCCCCCCCCCCCCCCCCACACTTCTCATTGGAGTGCTACTGACAGCTTCCAACAAACCAGTGCCTCCATCCACTTCAAGGTATTTAAGATAAGGCCCGCGTGGAAATGGATAGAGAGAGAGAGAGAGAGAGATGGGCGACAGAAGAGTTTCTTTTGTTATCAAGCCCACGGTTGTATGGGATTTCCCACGAGGCCCGGAGTGCAAACAGACCTTATGGGGAACTGAGCGATCGAACCTCCTGCAGAAACAGTTGGGCGGCTGCGCACGCAATCATGGGACTTCAAACTAAAACCTGTCTGGACGTCGCCAGCCAACCGTCCCCTCAGAGGGCTTAATTCAATCAAGACTTGCCGAGCCGCCCCCCTCCCCACCCTCCCCCACCCTTTTTTTTTTACAGCTCAATCGTGTTGCATTCAGAGTGGAAGATTGCCATCCACACGTCTATCCCCTTCAGACCTCATCCCCGCTTTACAATCAAAACCTCCCGACAAACATAATCCCTAGTTATGTTGAGGTTTACGTACTGATGAATTTAATGGCGCCACATTGTTTCCAAATTGGATCACAGATTTCAGTCGTTCACTGTGCTCCCGTAAGTCCTTGGCATATTGGACGGGGCCGTAAGACACAGGCTACAGTTAACACCTTGTCAGCAGTAAAGGATTCCTTCTAATCTATTTGATCTCATTAAAATGCTCCAGAGCATGCAGTTGTGCTCTCTACAGCTGTCAGTCTTCACTGTTGTATTTACAGCATGGGCACGCCAGATGAAGGGGTAAATGTCACTGTCGAGAGAGAGGGGGGGGGCCTGCAATGGCGTCAAATCTGGTATGTGGACGGTAGATATTTTTGGTCCTGATTGTTTATTTTCCGCGGGCCAAAGAACAAGTGGCAGCAGAACTAGCATGTAGCCAACTGGACATTTTTGTTCATGAATCCTTGAAGCCACTATGTGGATTTGTTTTTACTTTTGCACCCCCTACTGGCAGTATGAGATGAAAGGGGCTGAAAGCAGCACCAATTTTAAAACCAAATATTCCGACAAAGGCGTTCATTAAAAATGATATAATCGCTTGAGATTTGAACCCATGGTATCCGTCTGGCGTAGAAGTCTGATACTGCTTTTCTGGATTCCCCGGTTCAAGATGAATCCATCAGCGCAGTCCACAGCCATGTCTTCCTAAAGGGATTAAAGGGGCCCTAAGCAAACAACGCCGTGTTTGCATCCAGTGTTTTCCGCCAAAATCTTTGAGGTCCCAGACATTAAGCCGTCTGAATTTTAAAATGCTCCCACACACAGCGTTTTCCCTTTTGTCTTTGGAGAGATGTCTGTCCGCCATGAAACACCTGAACGACATAAAAAACGGCACAACCTCTTCTTCTCTGCCCTCTTTTCAGGCGGGGAAAAAACAAAACAAACGGAACATTGCAGCCCAGCTGACCGAGCCATTATTTCAGGCTAGATACGCTCAAACATTAGTACAGGTTAATGACAACGGCTGTGCCGCATGACCGTCTACACCCAGCTTTAAAATGCGTGATCACAGGGAAAAAGTTGGAGCCGACAGAAAGTTCTAAACTTGCCCCCCCCCCCCACACACACACACACACACACACACACAGCCTGTTACGCCTTTGTTCTGTTCTCTGTGGTCACTGTGTTGTCGTACAGCTGAATTCATGGTGCAGTAGTTTTTAATCCACATATTTTTCTCTTTCCGTTGTCAGACAGCTGAACAAGTATGAAATAGTTATTCAATCGTGGGCCAACAGACACTAACCAGCAGTCCTTCCCTAGCTGCCGCGCTTATTATAAAATCGCCGTCTTATAATCGCCGTCCGACAACGTCAACATCAATGCAGGTTGATGACAGCAGCTCTGCTTTGCATTCAACCACATCTGCATGCGATCGCAGAGGAAGTTCGAGGCGACCGGCGGTGGTCCCCTTGACTTGACTGTAAACGCTCAGCTGCGGGTTTCGGTCTGGACGGAGGCGCAAATTCAACCGGCTTAACGTGGCCGTCCTCGAAGAAACGCGTTGAATGCATTTCCTTCCCCGTGAAATACTTTCGGCTACTTATGTTAAAGTAGCGGCACATTTCTTGCCGCATTACCGCCTCCAACCGCGGGGCGAGCATGCATGTCATAAAAACACCAAAACTGGGGACCCGCCCTTAAAAACATTGCTCCACAGCACTTGCTAATGGTCAAAAATCCACCGCGTACCTTGAGTTTTCTAAAAATGAAATTCTATTTTCTATTATTAGAAAAACACATCTCGAGGATTGCGCAGCCTCGGTGGAGGTACGCTACCTCGTGAGCGCCTTCCCGTTTTTGTAAAAGTGCTGTGCTGCCCCGGTGGAAGTGTCTTTAAGAGCGCATTCCAATAAAAAGTCCTTCAGGGAAGTTGCAGAGACGGGAGCTCGGTGCCAGCGGGGTGGGGGGGGGTTGACTTTGGTGTCTGGCAGAAGTCCCCGATCCCCCAGTGGGACAGCACGGCATTTACATAACTAACATCTTGATTTGCTGTAAAGTGAAATTAGAGGCTGCGCAATGTTCAATTAACTCCACGGATCCTTCTTGTAATTAAAACTCAGCCCCCACCCACCCGTCCACCCACCCACCCACCCCACTGTTCAATAACTCTGTGCCACTCTCAGGAGAGAGAGAGAGAGAGACAGAGAGACAGAGAGGTGGGGAGGAGGGAGATTGAGAGAGAGGTAGATCGAGATAGGGAGGGAGGGAGGGAAAGAGAGGACAAAAAGAGGAAAGATAAACTGCTGCTTCATCATGTTTTCATCAGATGTGACCTTGGCAGTCGTAGCGGCGGGGCTGAAGATGGAGCTGGAGAAGAGCCACGCTGTCCATAAGTTGAAAGTTAATGCGAGGAGCCCCGGCCACCGTGGCCCCCATTATGGCGCCCTTGCCAGCTGTTGTACGGAGATCAGTGGCTGCATCGCCGGCCCCTAATGAGATGCCACCCCCACCCCTAAATTGATTACAACAGGGAGGGATTTGGTTGGGCTGTATGATGCTTAGTACTTTTGCTTTTAGGTTAACTATTTACAATTCCGTCACAAGTCCCTCGCTCTTTGGTAATTGCTGTAATTCCAGCATTTAAGCGGATGCGGGACCAAACGCTGTGTTTTGTTATTTCTTATCCCTCTGGAAGGATTACATGAAGAACAAGTGAACTTATTCCTCCATAATCTCCTCTTTGATTCCCGTTTTTTTTTTTTGTGTGTTCGTCGGGCGCCTTCGCGACGGGGCATTACTGAGCAGCGAGCGCGGCCTCGGCTCTCCGCTGCGATTCAGCGCAGACAGGCGGAAACCCGCTATTTCTGAACCCGGCAGTTTAGCAGCCACGCTTCTCTTTTTAATGCACGCCATTAATCTTTATTATGCATTTACCTGGAAATTGCAAAGTGAGTGAAAGGCGGCATCTGTAGCCTCTGCCTTTGCCCATACAATGCATCTAAAGTGGCTGTTACATGGGAACAGTTGGAGAATTTTAACTAAGCCATAATCCCCTAATTTGATAAAAGCGCCTCCAAATGCACTGCAATGTTTAATTCAAGAGCAATAATATGCAGGTAATAAATCAGAATACGAGAGGAAGGTCCCAAAACCTCTGCGACATAATGCCGGTCAGCTTTTAAGATCCTCTCCGTTGTGCTCAGAGTCGGAGCGTGTGTGCTGATTAGTTTCATGTTTCACCAAGATAAGCAAAAAAAAACCAAACAAACTCTATGACCTCTCTCTCTGTAAGTCCAAATGATGACAGACATTCTCGTGCGTCATGATTTTAAAGTGTACTTGCGGCTTGATTGAGAGCAGAAACGGTGGTGTGGTGTGGGGGGGGCGGGGGGGGGGGGGGGGTCTTGGATGGTGGGCTGCGTGTATTGCGTGCAGTTTATATCCAGTGCTTCGTCCTTTGCGTGGAGTGCGCTTCCTCCGTCCTTGTGCGAGCTGTTTGTGCATAATGAGCACGCGGTTCATTCAGCGTGTTTTTCGCGGGCATGATTAGACAAATGATGTCTGTGTATATATAGATTTCTTATATAAGGACTGGAAGATCAGCCACTGTGTTGGCAGCGTCTGTCCACTCGGGACTGTCAGTAGAAGCAGAGCCCCCCCCCCCCCCCCTCCTCCGTGAAGCGCTGCTCGTGCGTGTCGTAGATTTGCTGACAGTATTGGGGGCTGTGGTGGTGGCAAGATACCGCCTCAAGGCCGCACAGAGGCGTCCTCCTTGGAAAGAGCTTCTTCTTCTTCTTCTTCTTCTTCTTCTTCTTCTTCTTTTTTTTCAATCACGAGAAAAGTTCATCCTCAATCAATGAAAATGTAAAGCAGCGGCTTTCTGTTCTATTTGTGCTGATAGCAGCTTAAAGGATCGCTATTGAGGGGCTCAGACCGCATTTGCAAGTGCCTGGCACAACTCCGAGTCATGTCCCGCCAGGCGCACACCCGGTGGGGGGGGTGGGGTGGGCGGTTGAAGGCGTACTTTTTCATTTTTTTTTTTGGACACCCCCTGAAATGGTGGGGAGGCGCATCTATTAATGCCCCACATTCTGCCCAAATGCCAGCCCGTGAAGGCACTTAGAGATTTGTTTGCCTGATACAGTCATGGAAACACAGAGGGCGGGGAGATAATGTGTCTTTTGTTCAGAACCTGGATCCCGGAGCATGTTGTTGAGGAGTTGGCAACACATATTAGCATCAAATGCATAATGAATGTGATTCCGAAGGCTGCTGCTCTTGTATCGTGCTCATCTCCTCGCCCTTTTTCCTTCCCTTTTTAATGTCCTAAGATCAGGGCTGTGCATGTCGCCGCAGCCATATTTTGTTCCGCTGACGCCGACAATTCTGCTAAGTCACGAGAATGCACTGCGGCTTGTTATGGTAATACTTTGTCAGCTGGCGTGTCAGACCCCGATAAGGAAAGTCGGGACATTATTCACCCCTTGAATCTTCATGGCTCTCACTAAGCAGCTCCCTTTTTAAAAGGCCCCTAAAGAAAGGCTGCATCAAAGGGAATCGGGTTGGTGGAATAATAGGCAACTTTAAAGTTGCATTCATGCATGCTGCAATTCTTGGGAGTGCATTGATGATAAACTGCAGCTTAAACTCGTATGTGTTTGGGAGATGTAGCCCTGTCAAACCGGCCTTTTTTTTCTGCTTTTTATTTCAGAGGGAGAACAACTTTGAACTTTAACTTACAGATGCCATGAGCCACCCCCCCCCCCCCCCCCCCCCCAAAAAAAAAGAATCACATTATGTCCTGGTACTTGCCTACAAGATGGCAGAGCATCAGTAGATTCATTTGTATCATGTGAACCTCATTTGGTCCCCCATGAATCACATCTGCAGAGCCTCCGAGACTGGCCCAGAGCTGACACACATTTCCTCCGCCTTGACACAGTCGTAATCAGATTGGCCACCTGTTTGTCTCTTGTCTCGCTGCGGGGACGCGGCTTTTTACCTCCGAGACGCCTAATTATGCGTCATCTGATGATTTTTTTTTTTTTGTTGATAACATTACAGAATTGTTGGAAAGGCGTCTGGAATCTTTTTTTGGCGGGGATAACATGAGTGCTTGTTTATCGCTTGCCTGCCTGCACAGAGGATAATTCACTTCCTTTGAATAGGACGGACGGCCACTTGTGCAGCCGGAAACATCCGCCGGACCTTTTTAACCCTTTAATTATCTTCTCTACGTCGGGTGGAGCACATTTAACTTGTAATATCTTGCTGAAAAATGATTTCTAGCCATCTCTAGCACTATGTTAAGCGTGCCACTTCTTTTTTAGAACCAGACCTTTTCAGGTGGCGTCTTTCCAGCTACAGAAAACCCCTCTTGGCATGTGGCCTGTTTACGGTGGGATTTCCATCGGTAATCACACTTATGGCTCTGTCTAGAAAAATGTTGGTCAGTCGCTCCACCGCTTCAGTCCAGACGGAGACATCCCAACAACTATTGGATGCATGAAATTTGCTCAGAAGATTAATTTTGATTTCTTTACTTTGGCGCCACCAGCAGCTGGCTGTTTTGCCAGCATGCAGTCTCTAACGAATGCTAGTGTCAAGGTTCGTTTTTAACAGCTGTTTGAGTGTTGTCTCACATTGGTCAATATCACATTTGGGGTAATGACACTGAGCCTAGATCAGCAATTCAATGCAACACTCGCCTCAAGTTCATTCTTGTGCATTCTCATTAATTATACTGCAGGGGAGAGCAGGGTTTGATGAACACTAATAATCTAATAGTAAAGTGTTTATTTATGGAGGTCTCTCGTTTGCTACCGTCCTATAAACTCAGTGTTGTCCCGTTTTCTTCTGCTTTCTCCTAAAAATCACCAGAAATGAGCATTTAGTAGCTTTTTTTTTTTTTTACTGGGAGGGACCAGCTCTTTTTACACTACACCCCAATCAATTCAATCTTTAATTTACGCATGAATGTGTGAAATAACTTAATCTACAGTTTTACAGAGCAAGTTCAAAGTATCTAAGCCTCTGCATGACTGCTGACACAACAAACATCAAATGAAGTGACAGCCCCAGGCTCATGTGTTTGTTACAGTCATTTTGTTGGACAATTGAAATAGATTCAAAGTGGAGAACAATTACACACAGAACAAATTCAGAAGCAGAGAATTTAGTCTTGTTTTTCTTGTGGAGTTGCCCTTTGATTTCCAAATATTCCTGGCCAAGATGTCGGTGGTAACAGTATTTCTCACGAAAACGCTTAATGGGTCAGCTTCTCAGATGTCCAATCCTCGTTCAGAGTGTGTCAGCGAGTGCCTGCCAGCATTGGAAGAAGAAAAAAAAAGAAAAGAAAAGAAAAGCAGGCAATAAACTGTTTTGGAAGCGCAGCCCGTGGAGCGCTTCGCCAGCGCCAGAGCTTGGTGAAAATTGAAGCAGAGTGAATGTGTCTGAACTTAGACAGATGAGATATCAAATTGGTGGGCAGGAGTGTGATAATCAGGGAATTGGAAGAGGGGGAAATTGCATCAGAATGGAATCATAAGCCTGGCCAGCAGTGAGGATTTGCTGATCCCTGACCTTCTGTTTCAGAGCTGAGGATTTTAAGTAATGAGATCTATGCAGTGAAACAAACTCCGCCGTCAGACCGCCAGGCTTCTTCGGTGGACTGAGAGGAGAGCGTCTGCCGCGACACAAGGCGCAGCCAGCGGATTTAACACACACACACACACACACTTAGGAATGTGAAGGGTTAAGGAGGAAGAGAAGGGGAGTCACATTTAGTTTCTTGTTTTTTTTTGTTGTTTTTTTTTGCGAATTTGAACAAAGCTGCAGACGCACTGCTGGATATTCCTTTCAACTCTCCCAGCGTGTTGTCATCTTTCCCTCCGCACATATATCATTTCGTCACTTGCGAATCACTCAGAACGCCTGCAATGTTGCAAAGAAATTGTTATTCGGCCGCCGCCATCATCAGCAGATTGCGTTGCTTGTAATGGATAAGCCAACGGAGGCTTTATGTGAAGGTAAAGCTCCCTCATTCCTTCACTTTTCTTACATCATCTGTCTCGTTTCGTGGACACTGCGAGCAGGCGTGGCAATAACGGAGACACAGTGTGATGAGACTCCAACTGTGAACCTCGAGCTGAACATCAGCCCTCTCTCTCTCTCGTAGCCCGCCTGCTAATGGCTCCTCACTCTGGTTGGAAATAATTCCCGAATTAAAAAGGCTGTTTGTTCTGCCAGCTAGCGTGAAAAGCGTCCTCTCACGAATCTCGCCTTCATCACTGGGGTGATTAGAGGGTGTTTGGAGAAAGTTGTTAAAAAGCTTGTGGAGTCAGTCATTTTCTGCAGTCTGGAGGAACCTTTTCAGTGACATCCGTTTAATTTGGATAATTAGCCAAAATAATTAAGCGTAATTGGACTAATTTGGTTCATTATCTTCCTTTCGCAGGCTGTTTGCGGCTTGGTGGCGCGTGTTTTTTGTTGTTGTAATATTTATCTTTATGCATGATTAATGTTGAATGCGTGGCTTGCATTAACTTGTTCTTCTCTTGTTCTTTAATCTGTGACATATCCAACAATAATCTAGTTTACATGTAATCATAATATTTTCTATTTATAATTCCATATTTCTTTTCATTGCAATGCTTTCATAATTATGTTATGAATAAAAGACAAACCTCACATGATCTTAATTCACTATTTGAAAATTGAAAATAATGCAACATAACCATATTGTTTAATAGTTTGGAATAGTTTTTTGCTGTTCAACTTTGGACCGCATGCTCTGATCATTTAAATTAGCAATTTATATTTTTCAGGCGGCTATATTGAAGTCACTAAAATAAGTGTATCTTCACCTAATTGTATTATACAGGTAAAACCTCAACCATCATGTTGCTTCCCACCTCGTTCATTGATGTTATTGCACAAGTTAAAGCCCCCCCCCCCCCTGCACGAGCATGTGGCAACGCGATACAGATATCTGTTGAAGGTATTACACCATTCCACTAACTTTGTGGCAGTAAAGATAAGCAAGGGGAAGACTGCAAGCTAGCAAGCACTGACGTGAGTTTTTACATGTAAAAACAGTCCTTGCAAATGTTAATGAGGAAGGAAATGTTTTCGACTTGTTAGGCCTGAAGAACTCCCACATTGTGTTTTAATGTAAATAACTGTATTGGTTTACGCGGACACTCCACAGGGCACTGTTCAAGGAACGTGCATTGATTTTGGCCACACGGGGGCAGCAGAACAAGCTGTAAACACAACACTGCAAAACATTACATGGAGCAACATTAGCATTAATTTAGCTGTGTTACTGGCCACCTGACAAATGCAAGTCCAACATTCACTCTGTTTTGGTCTCCACTGACTCCCGAGGGTAATACCTGGCACCGTTAGCACTGTCGCACGGGAGGTAAAGCTGGTTAGAGCGGGCTGGGGGTTCGATCCCCGGCTGCCCCAGTCATGTCAAAGTGTCCTTGAGCAAGACACTGAACCCTAAGTTGCTCCCGATGGAGACCAGCACCTTGCATGGCAGCTCGGTCGCCATCGGCGTGTGAATGTGTGAGTGAATGGGTGAATGAGACTTGAAAAGCGCTATATAAGTGAGATTAGCTGCTAAACGCTCCACTGTCTTCACTAGGTAGTCGCTAATTTGTTTCGTACGATGATGAAAGTGAAATTTGTGATCAAGAAAACCTAATAATTACCTAAATAATCAGCTAAAAGAAGCTAAAAAAAAAATCTCTGTAGAGCTGTGAAAAAGTCCAAATAACCCCAAGCCACTGTTGAAAGAGCAAGCATTACCAGACACATATCTTGAGGCCTCTTATTTGGCCCCATCACACGTAGCCACCATAGAGACTAGTGCCAAAGGTCCTTACAACAATCATACTGTGCCACGTTGATGGGCTGTGCTGTGCTCGCTCCAGTTAGCTCTTGCCTCTAGCTCACCACAGACAGCTGGCTAATTCCAAGCATCAGCGTAAAAGAAAATGGGCCTGTCCCGCCGTTGAGTCCATGCTTATAGAGATGGGAATGATTGGTGGGGAACGGACGGAAGACAGTTGAAAGAAACCTGCTCAAACAACTACGAGAGGTGCTACCTTAAATGAAATTGGATGGAGGGAGAGCGAGGTGCAACACACTGTGAAGATTGACTCGAGATTGCAGAGTGGAGGATAGACGTGGCAGATTGTGAGCACAAAGAAGGAAAGGAGGAAAAAAAAGAAAAAACTACAGACTTCCTCTCAATCTTCCACCACCTACACTCCACAAGCCCCCAAGCTACTGCTCGCTATCCAGGGAAGCACTGACATGTTCGACCCTCGGACCAGATGGGTCCAGTCTACTGCATGAACCCACCGAACCTCAAATCTCCCCCGCTACGGGCACACAAAAAAAATGGAAGTATAAAGACAGTTGTTAGAAGAGAGTGGCGTACGATAGAACTCTTTTCTCACCCTAGATATGCAAAGTCCATCCTATCATGGCCAGATTAAGTGTTACTTTAAGAACAACCTTTACACTGTAACCGTCTGCTGCCTTTCTGAGATGGACTGTCGATGTGTTTGCGTGAGACCTGAAGTGCTATCCACAATAATCCAGTGGCAGAACACTTTTGCTTTCAACGTGATGGACACAGCGTGTATTGGGAACTATTGGGTATAATAAAAACTGATTATATCTATTGACGTCTATCCTAATATTCTTTTTTTTTAACCGTTTGACTTTTCCTTCCCGCTTTTGATGATTGGTCAATGATATTTGAATGATTTGTGACCAATTTCACATCGTTTTTTTCGGAGAGAGGGTTACACCTCTGAAGACGGTATAAAAATACTTGCGTGTACGTTCCGTGAATGCATGGACGTACAGAACGTCCTTTGTTGACTAACTCATTTACTGATCCCAAGCCACGTCCGCGTCACGTTGGTCTTGCTACCTCGGACCACTTACTGGCAGCAGGCACGGTGACGCCTGCACAGTTTAGTCACTCTGATTGATCGTTTCTGGGAGGTCACTCATCAGCAACAGTCTTACAAGGCACGGGGTCTTTGGCCAGTGGACAACAAAATGTCCTTTTTGACAGTAGGCGGCTATAACGCGGCTGTGTGGTCTCAATTTAGCTCTTTAAACGGAAGAAGACGAATCTAGTAGCTAGCACAGTATTGATCCTCCCACGCAGTTGTCACAGTATCGATGCTATAGATCTTGTTTGGAGAAAGCTGCAAGAGTGGTCAAAAGGTTGAGATGTAGGGTTAGTAATTTTCTGCAGTCTGCCTCTTCATTCGGATAATTAGTCTAAATAAGTAACCCTAATTGGAACTAATTTGGCCCACAACTTTACCGTTTTGGTTCAGTTTCATCGCTCCCATAAAAGCTTGAATTGCTCCACTTGATGCTGCTTGCCCAGTACCAAACTGCAGACAATGTTAGCAACTAGGTGAACAGAGTGGAGCATGAAGAAGCTAAAGAGCCAGATATTTCCCTCAGTTGGCAAAGGCCAAACAGACCAAGAAGGAGAGTGAATGTTAGACTTGTATTCATCAGGTGGCCAGCAACAAGACTCCAACTGTTCGCTAACACGATAGCAACACATACAGTGCATCCGGAAAGTATTCACAGCGCTTCACTTTTTCCACATTTTGTTATGTTGCAGCCTTATACCAAAATGGATTAAATTCATTTTTTTCCTCAAAATTCTACACACAACACCCCATAATGACAACGTGAAAAAAGTTTTTGAGATTTTTGCAAATTTATTAAAAATAAAAAACCTGAGAAATCACATGTACATAAGTATTCACAGCCTTTGCTCAATACTTTGTTGATGCACCTTTGGCAGCAATTACAGCCTCAAGTCTTTTTGAATATGATGCCACAAGCTTGGCACACCTATCTTTGGGCAGTTTCACCCATTCCTCTTTGCAGCACCTCTCAAGCTCCATCAGGTTGGATGGGAAGCGTCGGTGCACAGCCATTTTCAGATCTCTCCAGAGATGTTCAATCGGATTCAAGTCTGGGCTCTGGCTGGGCCACTCAAGGACATTCACAGAGTTGTCCTGAAGCCACTCCTTTGATATCTTGGCTGTGTGCTTAGGGTCGTTGTCCTGCTGAAAGATAAACCGTCGCCCCAGTCTGAGGTCAAGAGCGCTCTGGAGCAGGTTTTCATCCAGGATGTCTCTGTACTTTGCTGCATTCATCTTTCCCTCTATCCTGACTAGTCTCCCAGTTCCTGCCGCTGAAAAACATCCCCACAGCATGATGCTGCCACCACCATGCTTCACTGTAGGGATGGTATTGGCCTGGTGATGTGGGTGCCTGGTTTCCTCCAAACGTGATGCCTGGCATTCACACCAAAGAGTTCAATCTTTGTCTCATCAGACCAGAGAATTTTGTTTCTCATGGTCTGAGAGTCCTTCAGGTGCCTTTTGGCAAACTCCAGGCGGGCTGCTATGTGCCTTTTACTAAGGAGTGGCTTCCGTCTGGCCACTCTACCATACAGGCCTGATTGGTGGATTGCTGCAGAGATGGTTGTCCTTCTGGAAGGTTCTCCTCTCTCCACAGAGGAACTCTGGAGCTCTGACAGAGTGACCATCGGGTTCTTGGTCACCTCCCTGACTAAGGCCCTTCTCCCCCGATTACTCAGTTTAGATGGCCGGCCAGCTCTAGGAAGAGTCCTGGTGGTTCCGAACTTCTTCCACTTACGGATGATGGAGGCCACTGTGCTCATTGGGACCTTCAAAGCAGCAGAAATTTTTCTGTAACCTTCCCCAGATTTGTGCCTCGAGACAATCCTGTCTCGGAGGTCTACAGACAATTCCTTTGACTTCATGCTTGGTTTGTGCTCTGACATGCACTGTCAACTGTGGGACCTTATATAGACAGGTGTGTGCCTTTCCAAATCATGTCCAATCAACTGAATTTACCACAGGTGGACTCCAATTAAGCTGCAGAAACATCTCAAGGATGATCAGTGGAAACAGGATGCACCTGAGCTCAATTTTGAGCTTCATGGCAAAGGCTGTGAATACTTATGTACATGTGATTTCTTAGTTTTTTATTTTTAATAAATTTGCAAAAATTTCAAAAAAACTTTTTTCACATTGTCATTATGGGGTGTTGTGTGTAGAATTTTGAGGAAAAAAATTAATTTAATCCATTTTGGAATAAGGGTGTAACATAACAAAATGTGGAAAAAGTGAAGCGCCGTGAATACTTTCCGGATGCACTGTATATATATATATATATATATATATATATATTGTAAGGTGATAATATATCAGTCGGATTAATTATTTAACAGAAAATACGTATTTTAGTTATGTTTAGGTCTGCTGCACCGTCAAACAACTTGATATTTCATTACATTTGTTTCAGGCTGTTCAATCAGACCTAACTCCCCATCCATACTAACAGGCTACAGTGAGTCTATATTACGTGTCACCCTGGCACATTTAGACATCTATGGACAGTTTAATTTGTATTCTTTGACTTGAATACCATTGTAACTGACCTGAATTCAAAGTACCCCTACCACTACACTCAAAAGACAGAACTGGCATTTTATTTTGACGTCATTATTCAGTCTGGCATTGTGCTCTTGTTGGTGAGGACCTCGTGGGGGTTGGGAGTGGCTGCATCAATCCTGTTGAGCACAACACAACGCCAGGCCTATTTGAATCACTGACAAAAACTGTAGGCAACACGGAGGTCTGGAACCAGGCTCGGCGGGTGAGGCAGGGGCAGGATGTGGGATTGATCGGTGGTCCAGGAGTGGTGCGCTTCGCGGTGAAGTAGCTGCAAGACATGGGCACGCTCTGACCCTTCTCGGACACTTGTGTGTGGGACATTATCTGTGTTTGCTGTTGGACTACCTGTCTGTGCACCTTGTCAGGTTTGTGACAATTTTGGATTTAGGTGCCGTTTCTTATGGAATTGGGGACATTCCTGAAGACAGTCTTTGTGACACCATGAAGCCATCAGAAAATTAATTTGACTGCCGCCTTACGCAAGTCCTTGTTTGCGGTGTAGTCCTGCTCATGAGTAACAATGACCTCCTCCAGCGGTGAGCCAATGTTCAATTATAGAAGGTAAATATGCAGACAGTGAAATTGATCAGGCAAATTGCATGTAAGTGCTGAAAAGGCAAATTTGGTGAGAGAGGGAAAAGAATTGTAATGTTGAGCCAGACCGTGCTCCTTTAGGTGCTCGTTCGTCCTTTGCTAATCACAATGTCTCCTGGATACACAACAGTAATTACATTTCGCTGAACACACCGAAGCCAAAGTACAATAAAGCCACGCAGCCACGCAGAACATTAGAAAATGTCATTTACTCAGCGCAAATGTGCAGATTTAGCAGGGATTGTTAGAGCCCACCAATCAATCCCCGCTCATAACTATTTGACGAACTAAGCGATGACCTTTCACAGGTTCACTTTCGGATCTCGATCGCAGTCGAGATACTATGAATCCAACGCGTCAGTCAGACAAAGGCACGCTGTCTTATTCAGAGCGTTCCAGTCTTTTCAGTGATGAGTCGGCATCAGATTTGGTTCTTGCGGAAAAAAACCCATCCGGGTCTAAACTCATCTATTCACCCCCCTGCTTTGTTAGTCAAGATTAAGTTCAAAATGTAGTTTAATTATGGATCTTACACCACTCAGTTGGTAATTCCTCTCTCTCCATAATCTGCATGTAGCTTCCCCCGAGGGCTCCCGCCCTCTGCTGGTTTTTAGATCACAGAGAATCCATGCTGGAGCTCTCCACTCTTTTCTAGTGTGCAGAAGTGAGCCTTTTGTTGTGTGGCCGTAGGAAGTCACAGTAAGCAATAAATATACTTGCAGATAACAGAGTGGAAAGTTATGGTTAACCAATAACTCTGCGATTTATTGCTTTCGATGGCGGAGCCGTACACAGAGTTTGCTCCTGCGCCCTGCAATAGACTCCACATTCAGCCCCTTATTAATTTATGCATTGACTTGGAAGAGGTCCAGTTCGAAATTTCCAGTTTCGTCCACTCGTAGGTGCAAGCTCAAATGATACCACAGTAAGTAATTGGGTGGTGTTAGGAATGCCATTAAAAACTATAAAGTGGCTGGCAGAGGCAGGTCAACAATCAATCTCTCTACCCCCCCTCAGCCATTATGCCTCCAGCTGCACATCACATTTCATTTTCTTTGAGGTCTTTTTTTAATAGGAATTTGTCCGTTTCCAGGCCCATTGTTAACTAAAGACATTATGTTGTTTGACCCCATGTGAAATGCAAAGCTGCACCCGGAGGTCAGCATTAGGCGTGGGTGCTCGATTATAAGCTTCATCTGTCAAACCTGATTAACGTGCATTTTCGCCAAAGCGTTCACCGCTTCTTCTTCTTCTTCTTCTTCTTCGAATCATACAGTCGGATCTGAACGTGCGGACATGGTGCAGTCATTCCTGCAACCGAAGAGGAGAAGCTCCTTCATCTTTTACCGCACGCTCAAAGAAATCAGGCTGGGCTGAGGGTACTGGTCACGACAGGTCACGTCTTTGCCATGCCTTCATCACATCTTCGTCATGTCTTTGTCACGTCACGTTGATGAACTAACTCAAGTAGGCAGCCAACAACAACGGTCGAAAGTCATCTTCCGCTTCATGTAAACTGTGCACGCGTAGCGGCGGACGTCATTTCTCGTCAGTCCCTTGTGCATGATGATGCCTTTTGAAGAGAGTTTCATATTCAAATATGGAAATGTAACTGTTAATGCAGAAAATTGCATAAATAGGATTTGACATAATTAGTATCTTAAGGATTATACGATATCCCACATACGATCCCAGCAGTGCGAGAAACTCATCAGTGGTATTGAACTGAGGTTCACATTGAAGGCCCCCTGGTCATTTACGCCTTGCTGACAGGCCACGGCAGATAGACATTGATCATGTTTACTCATGTCGACTACATTAACCTGCAGGTACTGACACCCATTCAGATCAATAGTTCTGACTGCACCCTCTGCAAAACGGATTCTGTGGTTAGAAGCCACTGAGCTTCCACAGATGATACTTAAAGAGAGAAACGACTCAATCCCTCTGATTCGCCTGCTTTCCTTTCACTCGCAGTCCTGCCAAGCTTGCTCATTTGTCCTTGGATTTATTCCTCTAATAGGGGAGCCAGCATGCCTTCTGCCTCAGCTTGTACATGCACACTGCAGCCAAGGCCGCCGCTGGCTCGACAGCCTGGCCTTGAATGACTTCCTGTGTGGGCCGGGTTGAATTCCTGGTCAGAACTGGTATCATGAGGAGATGGATCAAAGGCCAATGGTAACTCAACTGCCGGTAACTCAAGTAAAGTCTGACAATTTGGTTTTGACCTTCCTGACTAAAGGGCGTATCTCTCCGTGTATTTAACACGAACAGCTGCAGCACGTACGTTAGGTGGCCTATAGATTACTTTGTGTGCAGCGCGTGTCGTCCGATTCAAAGCTCCGAACAACTTTGTGGTACGGTGATACGGCTGTCTACGTCCCAGGCTCCCGGGGGACGGCGCTTGATCATCTGATCACCGCGGCGTTGAGGCAAGGCGGCGGCCAGCGTGATCACAGCTTGCATTTCTGTGCAACGCCTTCGCCGCAACAGTCGCGTCGACGTTCCTCTTTGAACGGCCTGTTCGTCTCTCGTGTTCATCATCTATCTATCTGGCTCTCCATCCTCACTTTAAACACCGTCGGCCTCTCTTAACACAGATGTCCCACACAAATGAATTACCCGCATAATGCTGGCATTTGCGAGAGGAATTTACGCGGCGCTGTGATGATGCAGGAGGAGGAGTCGGCAAATAACAAAAGAGGGTCAATGTTGGTGCTGCATTGTTGTCTGTGCTGATTAAGCTGTAGCGGAGGTAAGGTGAGAGACGCTCTGAAGGAGTGCTTCTCTTTTCATCACAGCCTTGTCTAATCACCGCTCCTCAAATGCAAATGATGAGAGCGGGGAATGTTTAATTCGGAATAATGGGAACAAAGTGAGAGATGGGAGGAAACATAAGAGCTTGTTAGTTACCACCGTCGGTTCGCTCTCCAGGCTGGTCCTAAGGGGACTTCTTTTAATCTAGCATCGCCTTGGGCAACAGCTACCCAGCCCTAAAGCGTCCGAACTGGATGAAATTAAGCAAAATCAATGAGGTTTAATTCTCTTTGAGAAAGTTGACAAGTTTTCTTTTTTTTATCCGTCTGTTACCACAGCGTCTTAGTTTGGGATGATGTTATTATTAAATTCCTTTATAGGCCTGTTTAACAATTAGCCCACCAGTGGTACTCCTAACAATGCCGTTGAATAATGAATCTACGCCGGCAGCAAGATTCCTCTGGTTCAAAAAGCCGTCCATCTACCGTGCGTGTTCGTCAAAGAAAGCTGAAGTGATGACGTGACAAGAGAGCTCCCTGATTTTTCTGAATTCCCTTTCCAGGTTCCAGCAGCCTCCCCACAGCATGAACTCTCTCGTCATTACATTAAAACTCCTGATTCTACTTTAGAACACGGCTTGGGGACAGAATACATCTGTCTCTGGGGCGAGGCGGCACCTCCAGCAGTTCTAACAAACTTCACAGGAGTTGATTGTCTACCAAGCGGCACTTGGATTGAAAACAAAATTGATAGACTGTGATTGAAATTCATATATTCAGCCTTTCTTTGTTCAAATGACCAGCATAGGGACATTTCTTTAACACCTGATTTACTTGCGAGGTGAGTCGCCCCAGTTTCGAAGTTAAATAAGGTTGTTGTTTAGCTTTTCATTCAGCGCAGGAGCACGTAAGGCACTTGGCGTCTGTTATCAGCAAGACAAGTGTCCATGAATTTCTTTTCAATAATCGTGTCAAGTGTTATCTCCCCCCCCCTTATGACAAAGCACTAAACAGTGATTTATTACCAAAATATACATTCTATCCAGGCACATCATTCCTTTAACGCTGGGAAAGTTTTTCACCGGTAAATACACACATATGAGAGGTTGCACTGAAGATTTGATGTATATGTGAGATGATCGTTGGAAACAGAAGACGGGTAATTTAGCTAATGACCTGTTTCTAATTGACCACGAAGTCGGTGCAGGTTCTTGTCCAGTTAGCGTGTAGCATCCAAGGAGGGGGGGAGGGCGAAACACAAAGTACTACAGCAAGCAAATGGAGTGATTCTAAAATACTGTACCAACATCTGCCTTGATGCCAAGACAGATGGAGGCAAAAGGACGTAACCGCTCTCAGGCATGGTTCCTTACAAGACGAGGACCTCAGTGTGTTGACGGTTTCCTTATTTCTTGAGTCCTCAGCAAATCCTGAGATTAACAGGAATCCAGACGGTGTTTGAATGTGATCACAAACTCCTTCATGCAGTCTCTCGCCAACAAAAAGGCATCTGTAGCTTCCGTTTGTTATTTGTTCAATGCGCCCTAAGACACTTCTACAAATGTCAGCTGTCGCCACTGTAGAGAAAGGCTATTCCGCGGCAGTGTAACATAAGTTAAGACAAGCAAAACAAATGTATTTCCTGGTTTGGGAGCGGGTTTCTTATCAAGGAGGGAACCCCCTGTGCCAGTGAAACTACTACTTATAGTATAGGTATACCAAAGGATATACAGTGTAGCATGTATGTGAGAAAATATGAGTGTATATCTTCATGAATGTGGGTGAAAGGAAAGTACGTGTTAGAAAAATGCATGCACGTGAAAGTAGAGAGAGGCCCAAAATGATGGCTCTCACGCCCTCTCATACACAGACACATTGAACGTGACACTTACCCATGTTATTCCCATGTACATAATTCACAGCAAAATGCAAAAGGAGGGCTTGCAGCTCTATCGTACTGTGTCACATCCCCACAAAAAAAACAAAACGAATGATATGTAATCATTATGTACACTGAATCGTTTCTCTGCATACTTTTAATGCTTATTACCAGTAAGTATCCCCTTAATGTCTTCCTTAAGCCTTTCATGTCTTGAAATGCATTAGCAGCACCACACTTGAAAGATCGCCTCCTTAATTGCAATAATTTCCATGCACTGGATGCGTCCAAGATACTGCAGAAGAAAATCTACAAGTTGCGAAATGGGTTAACAACCAATTAGGTGCAGCAAAATGGCTGGAGATCAAGGAGAAATACTCGCTGTGAATCCTAAGACCCACGTCGTCATCAAAAACACAAACAAAACAAAAGGTGACAGGTCTGCGCGGATCAAACGAGCAGCGCATGAAACGGCAGGCAGTCACACAAGCGCCAGACTTCCTCGGTATTCTATGAGCATCTCTGCAAACATCACACGTCCCAAAATAATCTGCTCCAATGAAATCGGAAATAGAAAAAAATGTATATGTTTCCCTGTTCTCTCCAGAAATTAGATTCCACGCTGCGTGGGCCCGTGTTTAAATGGCGCTTTCTCTGCAGCCTTTGTGCATTCTGATTAAGACTGAAAGAAGTCAGGCTAAATGAGACCGCAGAAGGCTGATCATTTGCTGACTAATAAACAGCCCGCATTGCTAAACATTGGTATGCGACGGCGTACGCATCCTCCCTGGGACGCGCGCCTGTCTGACAGGTCTTGATCAATTTTGATCCCGATGAAAGCATTATTTTCGGATATGTGGCAAGTTTCACTTTTATATTAGCGGTAGCACAAGTGGTGAATCTTCCGAAGGAAGACGTGACAGGCTAATCCACAGAGAGGAGCGGTCCTGGCTCAATGATTCCACCCCCCGCCCCCCCCCCCCCCCCACCTTCCCCCATGAGCCTGACACTTTGAGGTATTTGGAAATGTCGGCAGGTATAACTTGTTTACATCATTATGTGTGCGTACTGCAGCGTTTCCCTCCCCGAGTCCTTCATTACAGAATGCATTTTATTGATTAAAAATAGACTGCAAAGCAGTTTCATTAAATGCATCTGTGTGGCAAAAAAAACCCCAAACTTCCTCTGAATATGCATCGCCCTCTGCGCTTGGATCATTTTCCTCCCCGAGTAATGAAACAGTGCAAAAAGATCTGTCCCCTGGAGAAATCTGGTCTCACGTGATTACAAAAACGAGATGTGAGAAAAACAAATGGTTCATAATGCCCCGCAGAACATGAACCCGGCACATCTCCCTGTCTTGGGAGCTTCAGAGTGTGTGCTAATACTCATTGCATTTCATATTTGTTTATTCTGCCTTCTGGTGCCCCAGGAAATGGTAATTGTTGTTTGTATATGCGTGTTTGGGTATTTTGATCCATGATGATAGTTTCTCTCCTCCATCCAAGGACAATTACCAAACAGTAAAGGAGATAACAGTGTTTGCTAGCAGCAAAGGCATACTTTTGATTAAAAAGAAATAATGGGGAGATATTTTAAACACCTAAAGCTTTGCACAGACACAGTTGTTACTGATCCCCACCCGGAGCCGAGGCTTCCCTTTGCATGACTAATATCACTGCACATTTGGAAACCTTCTAAAACAACCTCCGGAGATGCATCCAAGTTTTTTTTTTTTCCCCCTTGAACTGTCGTCTTTATCCTTTAAAATCCTGTCCGAAATTGTGGGTTTTCCACACATTTCCCAGTGAGCAAGCGCCGCTTTTGTTTCGCGATAGAAAAATGAGAAAGAGCCAACAATAGCGATTAAAACAAAAACAAAAAAAGAACATTTGATGAATTATTCCCTGTCATTGGTTCATTGATGTCTTTTACCATCTCAACAGGTAAAAAGTTAAGTATACGGAGGACACGTGAAGTTAAGAAGGATCATGTTCCTGTATAAGCCACTGCATTCAGGACATTTATTATTTTTACATTTAAAAAAAAAAAGGGGGAATAAAAAGTGCATGTACGATGAGTTACAGTGAGACAGTATAATCACAACGTTCTCCCCATAACAAAGACTGATCGTGATGAAACTACTTGCTTCTTAAAACCTATATATATATATATATATATATTTCCCATTTTGATGCGTTTCCTAATCAGTATGTTGTGACTGAAGTTGCAAAGGGAACGTTATATGTTGATATTGCCTTGAATAATGTTCTGAATATAGCTCATATCCCTAATAAACATGCCGGCGGCTTTTTTCTGATGTGTATTTACCACCTCTCCGGCAGAATGATTTAAACTGAGCATGATGGCCACCTTAATCACAACGCCTTGCTGTTAAGTGGCTAGGTGTCACTTACACATGCGACACTAGCTGCTCCGTGTGCAGAAAGTTGTGGATCGCAACTTGAAGTTTTTCCATTCAGCAACTTGCCGCAAAGATAACAACGCTCGTCCTGTTTGTCTCTCTTGTTATCGTGACTGCAGCAGGCAGGGATGACTGGTGATTCCTCCAGCTACTGTTCCAAGCTAGATGTCTTTGACACTGTGGCTGCCACGGTTTCATTAGTGAATATCATTCTGGTTGTTGTTGTTGTTGTTGTTGTTTGGGGCATGTGCGTCTACGGTGCCATCTTCTTCTTCTGTCTCTCTCCGTCGAAACATTGCAAACTCACAGCCTTTTGCAAAAGATGCACACTAACCGGCATGGAGCGTTTTGAAAGCATCCGCTCTATTCTCAAACTGCAACACACCAGCTACATCCCGTCTCATTCCGATGCCCGCGTGCTCCTCTGCACATCTCCAAACTGTCAGAAGTGAGTGTGTGTGTGTGTGTGTGTGTGTGTGTGTGTCCGTCCAGATCCCGCCTCTGCTCGCCCTGGCGGAGGGGAACCTTGCCTCATCGTAGTATTTACAGTAGGAGAAGCCCACAGGCCTAATTGGCGCGGTCAGTGATGGAGCATATGCACTTTCCAGTGGGAGCCCATCTGACAGGGCCGCTCGCTGATGACTGCCTACGTCGTCTCCATATGTGGCAGACAGAAGGGCCCCGTACGCACGCTGCCCTTCAACTAATGAAGCCAAGTCACCCGGCCTATACCGCGGCCTTTTAGAGGACTTTGTGCGGGATCCAGTGAGCGCGAGCACACATACGCGAGCCATAAGGGGCATAAGCGCTCCCTCACCTTCGCCTACGTCCACACGGACGCAGTGACCCATGCACACGTAGGAACGCAAACACACGGCACACGCGACTCAGAAATGCTAAAAAAAACATAATTGCACCATTACCCTCACCTTCACCCCTCTCTCTCTCTCTCTCTCTCTCTCCGTCTCTCACACACACTCACGTAGACTCGAAGGAGAAAATGGTGTTGAGATGTGATGGGAGAGAGAAATTAGGAGGAGGGGGTGGGGAGTGGGTAAAAAAGAAAGTGAGGGAATACAGAGAAAGAGAGAAGCTGCGTGGTGCGAGTGTGAATTCAGCCTCCAGCTGGGCAGCTAAATGGACTTGGTCAGTCATTAGCATGCAAAGGTCTAGTCCGGACATTTAAGGTTATTCATTCCCCAGGCTAATCCTCCCCAAGCTGAAAAACGCCCAGCCACTTCCTGAATCTCCCTTAATCAATGCCTTTTTACCACTTGTTCTTGTTGTCCTGGTGGTTGTTTTCCACAAACACATCCTCCACAACAGTCCAAAGCCGCGGGTTGACCAGGTTCACCGCACGTTTTGAGTGTGTTTTGGGAGGGGGGGCTGCAGATGTTGGCGCATACTTAATAAGCTCGATCACAGGAGCCCCAACCTCGCAATGTAATTCCGCTACCCAAGGTGCATCTGTTCGGCTTGTACTCACAGGAACCCCATGCTGTTGGAACTGTTTCACAAAGTCACACAAGTCACACAGTGGCTTGTCTGCCGCCTCAACAACAGGCCGCGTGGAGGTATCAAGAGGCAGCCGGATATTGGCCGCATGCGGCGTGGCACGCGACTTAAAGGCAACAACATGTAAACTGCATGCGCTCAGGTTGTTTATTTAACTCCACGCGCCGGGAAATATCTGCGCACATCGCCTGCCTTGTTTCCCCCGACAGCAAAGTTGAAGGATGTACCAGCACATCACAATGTCATATGTTATGTGAATAGACATTTCTCCATCGGCAGCATCTTCTCCTCGCCCACGCCATATCACCTGACCGTTGTGCCGCGGGTTACCCACGATACACAGGGGTCACCCGATAACTGTCAAAGTCACCGCACAACATCCCTGCGGATTTTCACACGGCGTTATCAAAATGAAACATAACTCATGAGCAAGAGAAGCAAGAGCACAAACACAAGTGTTAGAAAAGGACTATATTAAACTGAAAACTGCAGCATTCCCTGTGAAGATTTTCTCGCCTCTTCTGCTTCTTCTGAGTTTTATCCATTTCAAATACACCTCCAGTCACAAAGTAAATAGATTGTGAGTTTCCGTGCCGCTTTACTTTCTTTAATGCTCGGAGCGAAATGTGATGTTTCTGCCTCTGTTTTTCCCTGAAGACTTTGGCTGACCCACTTTCCCTCATCCCGTACACCTTGAGGGTGGAAGAAGGAATATTTACAGTGGAGTGTTCAGAATCAATCTCGTATGATTAAGTAATGAGTTTGAAACAATTAGAGGGGATCACATGAAGCGAAGCGGATGTATGGCAGTGTATGGCTTTCAGAAGCTCACAGTGCTGGTGTGGGTGTAGATCTCTGGCGCTGAAAGGAATGGAGTTCAACTCCGGCAAAGGTATTTCAAAACACTAAAACCTCGTTCTGCACGGTCTAGTCAAGATGCCTCCATAAAAGATCACGTTTCATGGTTTTGAGGGCAGTACGGAATGGCAGCCAGACATTGTTTAGCTTATATAATGTGGCGCTGCTACTCCAACCCACCCAGCTAACGAAGTCAAGTGTAGCTTGACATGCTGGGAGGGTAAGCTGGTTATTCCATACCACACTGTGGATACATCTCTGTTCATGCACTTACAGGAACATTAAAACAGAGCTAAGAATATGGAAACTGGGACTTTGGGACTTCTTACTCAAGAGTCTCGCGCGTTGAGCATTTGTTTGTTGGCGGTTAGCCTAGCTTAGCTCAGTGCCCGCATTCATTAGCACATGCTCTCAAAAGATTTCAAATAATAAGCGTAAACCTTCCAAACTGGCTGTCTTAAAAATAAAGGACTTAATTATTATTATTAATATTATTATTATTATACAGCCTCTAATTTCATGATTAATAACATAATGAGATCATAGTACACGTTTGATCTGCTTTCCAAATGCAAATGTGAATTTTTACCGAATACTTGCAGCGAGTCCAAATATTAGGAGTTAGGGAGTATTTCATTTTTTTATATTTATATTTATTTATACTTTATATTTATTTAAAAATAAAAATATGTTTAAGGCTAAGCTGACCACCAAAGTATTAAAGTATTTGACCCTCAGTATTGAACATGGTGTATTTTTCCTGTGTGTGTAAAGGCTACTTGATCCCATAGACATCCATGAGCTAAGCTAAGGTAGCCTAGGCATAATGGCCAACATACCTTCAAAGTGCTGGTTCAAAATGTCCTCAGAATAGACCCGAGGATAATTATTAAGACGTGGTCCAAAAAGTTGTCGACCCAAACAGGCGCAAATAGAAAGAGGACACCATCGCATCATCTCCCGCGATGGCTGCAACATACGAGATTGAAGATGACATATGCACGGATTAAATACGTTTCCATCCAATTATTACCATGAGCATTTTCAATTCGCGAACTGAAAAAAAGGGTCGAAAAAAGGTGTCAGTGTGACTGGCGTTGTTTTAATTACGCCATCTCAGACAGGGTCCCAGTTATTAGGAACTTGTGGACCTGTGAAGACCTCTACTTCAAACAGCGAGAGGTTTTTTGTCTGACATTGACTATGCAGAAAAATTGTCCAAACAATGCTCTGATGGACACAGGCGTCTTCCTCAATGATCGCTTTTTGACTGCTGCTTGTTTTCCTTCCTGTCAGTTTTGCATTGACGCTGTTTAACTTGCTCACCAGACATTTGATCGATGGGCCTGTGTATTGATTGCAATGCTTGTCTTGTTCCGCAGGTGATTTTGATGCTGACCAAGCTGTTTGACTTCAACCTCAACAGTGTGACAGAGAGTTCATTATGGAGGTAAGCTTACCACACCACATGGGCTCATGACTTTTCCAGAAAAGCCTCGAGCGAGAGTGTGAGCTTGACACCACAAATTGGTCAGAGGGGGACTGTTAGGACTTAGCCCTATATACTTCTGATGTTTTTAATCCTGTGGTTTGAACTGCTCCGGGCACTACTCTTAGGAATAAAGAACATCAATACTCGCAAGGATCTCATAATGTGAATTAATAACGTGAAACATTCAAAGCTTCAAAAAGAGACAACAGTCTAAAACAGGTCTCTCAAATGACGAGCCCGAGCAGCCTGTCTGCGGGCACCAATCCCTCACATGAAAGTCGCTGATCAATGCGACTGGAGCCGGCAGCGTTATCCAGCAAATTACCTTGACGAGCCTTGAATTCGGCGTAGCCCAGTTTCTGACTCGATTCTGACGTAACTGTGGTCGACGCCCGTTAGGAGGGAGCAACGCGGCGGCTTTAATGTCTCAAAGAAAGGCAGTCATAACTAAAGGAGATCTGCAAAGGCATATTATCGGCGTGAAATTGCGTTTTTTTCATTTTCATTGTCGCCTATGAAATGTAGTACAACAGACACGAGCCGCTCTCTCTCTAGGAAGACGATCCTGACCTCAGAGGAAATAACAACGATGAATTCGCTTTCACCAATTTACCAGTGGCTCCATGTTTATTGTGCTGTTATTCAAGGCCGTTCTGCTTCGCAAGTCTAGTAAAGAACTTCATAAAGTTTGAAAAGATACCAAATAAGTCAGGCAGGATTATGAGGGAGACGTGTATATATATATATATATATATGATTTTTCCATTTGATGGAACGGTGCAGCCATAAAAACATGGCATCTCGGGTTTGAGTGTTTCACTTGGTATAAGCAACATGTAGCTTCAATGATGAAACACGCCGATACTCGTGCTGCATATTTGATACTGGGTGTCAGTGTGGAAATAGATTTTTTATTTTTTTTCCTGTGTATAAATTTAAAGAAGGGTGAGGGGAAGTCTAAAGGTAACATCAAGAGTCATAGAAGTAATTAACACCAGTCGGCAGTGTGACAAGCCGCGGTACGAATGCCCAATCCGGTGCACGAACCACCGACAACAGGGCCGAGGCAACACGTGGCAGCATTCAGTTGACTTTCTCTCATTAGTTTGCAGTGCGTCTCAGTTACACCGAGCCTTTTATGGCAGCCGTTGTCTAGATGGATGAAGTAGTCCCAGGGACGTGGAATTAAACTCTGCCAAGGAGCTGCACCTGTATACAGAGGTGTACACTTGTCAGCTTAATTTTGTACCTTCAGGTTTGAGCCTGTAAACTCCTTTGCAAGTTTGAACGTTTAATTCCCCGCTTCCTAGGTAGATTTTTTTTTTTCTTTTTTAAGCCGTGAGACAGAAATAGAAAGGAAATTGCATGTGAGTGTTGGCACCCTGACAGCCTTCTGACACATGCATTTCGTACCTAGTCCGTGACGTAAAAATAGGGCCAGCGAAATAGAGATGGCACACCTTCATCTTTTGATTGACCTGTTTTTAGCAGAATAAACATGGAGGGGGAGGTGGGGGGGGGGGTCACAAATAAAAAGCTAAAAGTGAAATGACACCACAATAAGTAGCTCTCGCTAACTCTTTAACACCACGCAAAAAGGAAGGTGTTGCCATTCAGCACTTTGCTGAAATCTTCACAGGGTTCATAATACTTTAGGCAGATGTAGAAGTGTCTTTAAGTCTGCATTAATTGATTTTTTTTTGGGGGGGGGGGCCACAACATGGTCATGCCAACACCTTGTAAATGTGATACACGTGGACGCAGTGTGCTAGTGCTGGACAGGAAGTGTACAGTAGTATTCCCAAAGCTTGTTTGCCTGCTGCGTCTGGAAATTACAACGATGAATCAAACAGTATATTTGTGGATGGTGAAAACAAGACAATTACCTCCTGTATAGCTGAGTGGAAATGTAGAGTCAATTTGAGTGACTCCATTTTTTTCATTTCAACATGCTTTTATCATATCCCCAGCTACGTAATTATGATTAAGATGGCCACCGTGCTTACTTTAATAGTCCCAACCCACGACCCGACTGGGTCAATTAAGGATATAAACTATAGCTCATATTTGAGTCTCAAAACATAGATGGGGAGCTCAGGGGACTTTTTGGGGATCTGGGTGATGTCACTGGGACAGAATCACGGAGAGTAGCGAAAATGTGTTTGGACTTGCGGTTACTGGCTGCCTTACCTGCCATATCCGGTACACTAACTTCATTAGTGTGAGTGACCATGGCAATAGAACCTGCAACAGAAAACCTGTATTGCTTCATCCAGTTGTTTGCTAAGGCAGTCCGTGGATTTTGGAACACGCTCATATCATTTGAGTCAATTAGTCTCAAACCGAACTGAAAGGAACCTTTCAGTGAACCACTCTTGTGGATTTCCATACGGTAGTCTTGACTGACGTCTGAGTCAATGTCGTGAATGTTGACTGATTAACTACTTGAGGAAAGTGTTTCCACATTCTCTCTGCCCTTCATGGAGGGAATCAGCATCAGGTTTTACGGAGCAAACGACGCACAGTTTTTCCCCACAGAGGCTGCCTAAAGGTTTTAAGCGCTATGGGTAAATGTACCATAGCCATGACAATGTCCCTGATGACGGAACCACATTACCCACGTAATGCTGATATTTCACTCACGTTGTTATGAATCCGATGCCTTGGAAAAACAGAGCTTCCAGTGAAGGGGAGGATGAATAAAAAGGCGCAT
The DNA here is from genome assembly GCF_043641665.1 of Enoplosus armatus. Taxonomy (NCBI): domain Eukaryota; kingdom Metazoa; phylum Chordata; class Actinopteri; order Centrarchiformes; family Enoplosidae; genus Enoplosus; species Enoplosus armatus. Next base: position 8,054,238 of record NC_092181.1, on the reverse strand, counting down.
GCGGATGAGTGGATTGGCAGAAAGACAGACGGTTGAACCGACGATGTGCACTTTGAGAGAGCAAAGAGGATAACATCAGTGCAGAACATTAGCAAGCAATTGACGGCCAGGACGACCGAGAGCGCAGCAAAGTAACAGATAACTGCATTTAAGATAGCCGACTGCTCTGCCAAAAATCCAGCAGGGAGGGGGGTGGGGGTGGGGGGGAGAAGCGTCTCTGCCTGATGTGGCCCCAAATAGCAGCATGACGTAACAGCTTGAAACTTTCATACCTAGAAGTCACGTGGCGTGATGTGAGCATGCACCCGTCTGTCAACCCTAAGTTTGGAAAATGTTTGAAGTTTGAATATACTCCTTGATTTTCACCATAATCTGGTGTTTCATCCACACAGTTTGCTCATGTAAACCAAAAAGCATGTAACATTTGAAAAGAAACGATCCCCTCGTCATATTTGTTGGTCTCAGCTTGCGTTAAATAATCCTGCTCAGAACATCCAATCCGAGTTAACATGAACAATGTACCTGTCTAACGGTTACTTTATGACCTTGCCTGAACCTGAGCGTTCGCGATACCTTGATAAATGAGGGTTTATGGGTCAGTCGTCACGCCCCTTCAGTCCCCCCACCCCCCCCCCACCCCCTTCCATCCAAGTGGATCAATGACCCAACACAGTAGCTAGACGTTGCTTATCCGGACATATTTGATCAAGTCACCAGGTAGCGTTGGAGTAAGTGTTACCTGTAAATAACTAACCAGCCTAGGCTGGGCTGAGAGCAGTCGTGATGCTGCCGCACTGCATGACTTTACTGCAGCAGCCTCCCTTTCAAGCTAGTTCAAGCCGTCATCAGTAACTGTCACCAGCATAATTTAGCTATTTACCATGACATTGACACTGACATTGAATGTTCATATATCTTATGTGCCTCAAATCTCAGTGTGAACGCTTTGGTGATTAATATGGTTTCTGGTCTCTTATCATTCGCGTCATTCCAATTGAAATGACAGAAGCTACCTTCGTTTCCATGCAGTTTGTCCTCCCCATGTGAAAGTCAGTTCTTTCTTAGCGGTCTATGTCTATGACAAGCTACTTCACCGGGAGGTGCAGTGTTCAACCTTACTTTATTTTACACACTGTTGCCTAATGTAACTTTAAGAGGGGGCAGGAATGTGATGGAAAGGGATGTGGAGGGAGGGAGGGAGGGAGGGGTACGATTTAGCCCACTACTCTGAAGATATACTGTCTGAGCGTGCTGAGGGTTTCATAAATTGATTCCTGGGACACTCAGCTCAGCTGCCATTTGTCCAGCGTCTCAAGCAGCGCCTGTTGGTGTTTTCAGCGCTCTGATGCAGTGAGTGACCTCATGTTAATATCCCGAGATGCCCCCCCCCCCCCCCCCCCCCCACACACACAGAATGTAAAAGCAGTGCAGTAGCTGCCTATCAATGTATAGTAGACTCTGGAAATGATCTAATAAGCCTTTTAATACGTGTCCATAGACAAACGGGGATCGAATCGAGGAGGCTTTGGGCTTTTGATTGAGTGTGTGTAAGATGTAGTAGGGTGAAGCTCAGTCGTCCCCCTAGCATATCCAGAATCCATTTCCCTCAGTGAGCCATGTCACCGTAATAGGACTGATATCGTTCTTGTGTCATCGCGCAGTGTTTCATTAACGGCGGATGGAATCACAGCAGTGTGATCCCGGCTGCATTTTACACCCACACATGACCCCCCCCCCCCCCCCCCCCCAAATAGCCTTTCGGATGTCACCAGCAAGGCAGACAGGTTTCACTCAGGGTCATCGTCGTCATTTTCCATTTAATGTAACTTTTCATCTTCCCGGGATGTGCTGGGGCCGGGCCATTTTACTGCTTCGTGTTGAACACAGCTGTGACGCAAAAAAAAAATAAATCACTGGCCCCTAAATCAAGCGATTCTGTGACAGCGGCCTCCGAGGAGCCGATCAATAGCCCGATGATGTCATTGTCCCATGGTCCTGGGTGTTGGTGGTGTCTGATGAACGATGCCGGACTCTTCCGGGAGTGTTCGCCCCGGTGGAAATGTATTCGCTCGCCATGGAAACCAGCCCGGTAATAAATCTCCAAGGGGCTAGCAAATGAGACAAAATTGCCAGTGTGCCATGAATATTTCTATATTTTCATGGCTGTTTGTAAGCGGAAAGCGGAAAGCTCTCCGAGGCCTTCAAACAAGGACTTCAGTCCGGATCTAACAGCAACATGAAAAGAAGGTGGAGGGGAAAAAATAAATAAATAAATCAGTTGATGTGAGTGATTGCTTCATCTGAAGTCACACGAGGCGGTCTGCGGGCGTCTTTGCTGCATTTTTAAGATTTGCATGCTTTGGGCTTTTTCTCCGTCTCCATGTGAAATTAGAGTAGCTCCTTGATTGAGCCTCTCAAAATAAATTAGACCTGACAGCTCGGATGAGTCGTTCAAACTCTCCGAGACAGTATGAAATGCTGGATTCCGGACCGGACGCAAATTTCGCATTAGCACTTTGACCAGCATTTGAATGTTTCAGCACTCATTCAAAGCTGCTCTGGATTTGAACTGTTTAAAGCTGACTTCTCACTCTTTTCTATGTAAATGAAGTGGAAGAAGTTAGGCAAAACCCACCACACCGGTTCCAAGATGATTGTTTTGTGCTGAGGATAACCCAGGAGGTGGCATGAAGTCACACAGCAGGTGAAAGCTGGGAAAACATTTTATATATTTTATTTGAGACACGTGGCTGAGAGATAAAGAGAGGCGGTAGTATCAGTTTAATCATAATTCATGTGATTCATAATTTTTTTTTTTCCCTGTTCACGACAAAGTACATTCATTTGTGTTTTTTACGTTTTTACTATTTAATGGGATGCTTGAACTGTCATTTCATAGCGCTTTGGAACAAAAGGTACACAGTTTCCTTTTCGTAGCTAATTTAAAAGCCTTTAACTGCATGCAGATTAATGAGCAATTGTCACCGGTATCTGTCATCCACAGCTGTTTCAAGATCTGCTTTATCTGCTTCGGCTCATTTAAGCAGCTTTCTGAAGGCAGCGCGGCAGATACGTGTGTTGTATCTCTACTTGCGCACACAGAGTGATCCATTATTATATCATTGGACAATCAGCAGCAGGCCGCTGCGGAACACAACCGCGCCAGCCTCAGTGTGAGCGTCACGCGATGCAAACCAGTGGCGTTGCTGGAAATGATGACATCCTGGGAGCACGCTGGACACAATTCACAGTTTCCCACTTTGACAAAACAAAACAAATCATGATGTAGTTCATCCCAATGGCGATGGATGGGGTTTGAGGTCAGACTGGTCAAGTTCTTCCATGCCAAATTGGGAAAGCCATTTCTTTCTGGATCTGGCTTTGTCTTTCAGGGGCTATTGTTGAAACAGAAAAGAGTCCGTCCCCAAACTGTTAGGAGCATCTCTAAAATATCATTGCATGCTGTAGCATTACATTATCCCTTAATGTGTGAAGCCTTCTTGTGCGTCTTAAGTCACTCCTGCCCTTGTCTAGCAATTGCATCTCAGCAAGCGAGAAACCATACACAGTGGAATAATCCAATAATGTGAAAAGCAACTCACAGAAGAAGCAAATTTTCACTTTAGTGAGAGCATTAAAGTGGAAACGTGCGTATTCTCCAAAGGTCATTGTTATACACATTCAGAAAGTGCTTAAATGTACTTTATTGGGTTCAATTAACACGTAATTTAGCCAAAACGTGGCCCTATTGTTTTCATATCCTGTTGCATGAATGAATTCATTCAAAGTCAGCTTGAATCTTAAATACACTCTACCTTCACTTCTCCACAACGTTTTTTTCCGTTTGTCCTCCGCATTTTCATGTTCCACTTGTTGCCTTCTTGTTCAACCAGTTCCGTTAACACGTCTCCAATGTGGTTAAAGCTTTCGGACGGTGGATCCCCAAAGTACGCACTGTTGTATTAAAGCTGTTTACATTTCTGCATGAATGCCACATAAACTCCCTGCACGGTGTGTTTATTGAACCTCGCAGGTGGGGAATTCCATTCTGATGCTGTTTGTTTTGTTTTCCGTGGTGTTGAATGTTCAAATTCCACTAATAGTTCTTCTATTGAACCACGCTGATAATAAACACCCTGGGAGGAAGAAATAAAAAAAACAAAAAAAACTGAGCGCGTAAAAACACTTTTACACAAATCTGTTGACGCGTGCGATGTGCTGAGCTGATGTTTTTTTTTTTTACTCGACACACCTCTTTAATAATCAGCGACAGCTCTGGTTTCAGGATGTGCTGTTTGTGTGCGTCATAAACACCGCAGCCGAAGTCACCACGCAGTGACCGTGATGATGTGCCCCCCCTCGCCACCCCCGTCCTCCAGCTGGGATTTGCGTTGCTGTTGACGAGCACAAAGGGGACTTAATTATGCCAGTGCTCTTTCACCTCGCACGCTGAATTCCTGAGAGGGTGGGGGGACTTTTAATTGCAGCAAGTAATTCATCAAGTGTTCATCAGTCCTTTCTGATTAAATTTCAGGTCAACAGACTACGGAGCAACGTACCAGAAGCTGAACGACAAAGTGGGAGCAAAGACAATACTCAGTTATTTGTACGTGAGCCCCAACAACAAGAGGAAGGTAACGTTGTTCTTCTGTTATTTCCTGCTGAATTTGATGATTGTCTCGATCGTGTGAGTTGCTTTTGTTTCCTCCTCGCCGCTGGTCTGATGCACAGTGTGCAAAGTCAGGTACCTGACTCATCGTTCTCTGCTCGATGTCGGTCCCTCCCTCTGCTACTTTCTACAATATCAGGGAGAAGCATTGAACAGTAATTCATTTATTGTAGGTGGAATCCACCGAGACAGTTTGCTGGCGGCAAAGAAAATACTTTGCTGTTGAATTTCTAAAATTGAACGGCTTGGCTGTAGTTTCTCTTATTCTCTCTGTCTTTTATGGAACTCAATCAATTATACGCCAGACGCAGAGGGGTAAAAGACAAGGATGGGTTCATATTTGCAGCTAGCTCCTTCAGGCGGTGTCCCTGCATTTTCCTGGGTTTGGGTTCAATTGACGGTTGCGACCATCTTTCTCTGCTCACGCCCCAGTTTCGACCTCTCTCCCCTTACAAGACTCCAATCAGGAAGGGTCATATTCTTTGAGTTAATTATTGTCTAATAATGAAAATGAAATGCAGCCTCACCTCAGTTCAGAATCCCCGCTGCCCCCCCCTTAATCCTGTTAGATGGTCCGTCAGTGATTGAGGCATCCTTGAGGTCAGTTAAAGGTGTCGAGGCGGCCGATGAGGAATAGCGAGTGGAACCTGGAAATAGAGAGGGCCACCCTTAACACAGGGAGGCTTGAATGTCCTTGTGTTGTTATCAGGGGAGGATTAAGATGCAGTCTCACTCAAAAGGACAGATACTATAGCGTTATTCTGTGAGAAATATACAAATGCATGTGCATTTAGCAGTGTAAGAGGAAATGCCTTGAGTACCAAACCTTTTGTGCTCAGCCATCTATGTAGAGCGGAAACATGAAAGGAACATTTTAGGTCTCAGGGCAAGACACGCCGGCGTCAGGCTATGCCTATTGTCCTATTTCCCTGTGTTGACGTATGCTGATTCTCCAGAAAAGCGACTATTTCATCACACTTCCTCCCCCGATCACTATATGCCAGATTCTGTATTTTCATTACCTTTGTCTGTATGACATGTCTGATGTGTGTAACAGGTGTCAAACGTTGACAGTCAAATTACACGATGCCACCCAACACCAGCCAGTGTGTGTTGTCCTCCACACTGTTAGATAATCAATGTATAGTAGAATGTCATCGTCATAGAATGTTTGCTATAATCCACTCTTTCTTTTGTCCACATTTACTAGTAGTTCAGTTATGTTCGAGTATTTCTCAGAATACTTTTTTTTACAACGGGGGTCATCGGGTCTTGCCACTCTCCACACCTTGGCTACTTTGATTGATGGCGGGTCCATCCATCCATCCATTTTCTGGTGCTGATCCAGGGCAAATCGCAGTGGCAGCAGCCTAAGCAAGCAGATGTCCTTCTCCCCAGCAATGTTTTATATTATATATTATCCAGACTATATTTTCCAGCGTGTTCTGGGTCTATCCCAGGGTCTCATACACTTGGAAGTCCCTCCAAAGGGAGGCTCCGAGGAGGCATCCTTATCAGATTCCCAAACTACCACAATTGGCTCCTTTTGATGCGAAGGAGTGAAGGTGTGAAGGAGTGATCCTTGAACAAGTGAAGGAGTTAAAGTATCTTGGGCTCAGTTTGATAGGCGGATTGGTGCGGGGTCTGAGCGCGGCTAACCCTGCATATATGCATGTTCTATACATTATCACCACAGATGAAATAACCGGCCTTGTCTGAACCGTGAAGAGGACTCCCTCCTAATGCTGAAGTGAACCTGGAAGTGGATGTTTTGAATGTAATGATTAAGAGCCAGTTTTATTCAGAGGCTTTCTTAGCTGGTGTCCCTGCTTGGTTGAGCTTACAGCGGCAAGGTCTCCGTGTGCAGGCTGAAAACAGATTAGAGGGAGCACATCAGCAAATGGTGAGTGTTAACTATATATATATATATTTTTTTTTTTTTGTGCTCAGGTCCATTTGGATCAATTTGCTCAGGTTTCATTGCGGCTCGGGTCCATTAGGGTTTTGGACATTTGTGGGGTTTTCATTTTCTGAATAGCCTTTTGTCCACATCCATTTGTGTCCAATCATCTTTGCCCGACCCAAAAGGACCTCTTTTTCCCCCTTGTCTGAACTTGTTGCATCCATCTGGGTTTCATCGCGGCTGGAGAGAGCAGCACGAATAACAGTAGCGATGACAGTTTTAACGTTCCAGTAAAAAGAACTCAAGTCCCTCCTCTACAATGGATTGTTCCTGGCATGATTATTAGGCATCGGTGCAAAACAGCACAGACAGATCTCGCAGGAAGTCTTTGGTACTTGATCCTCAGAGATCTATTTATATACGTATGTTTTTACTCCCTACATTGGCATTATTTATTTACAGTTTTGATCGTCCATCCATCCATCAGCTATATCTTCTTATCCTTTAGAGGGGTCCTCGGGGGTCTAAAGCCAATCCCAGCTAACAGCTCTTTAGATTAGATCAATAGCACCCTTCGAACTGAAGTGAAGTGAGAGTGAGGCAGACCGAGGTAGAACTTTATTTCTTCGCCGTTTCTAGCCATTGCTTGTAGGCTGGATTAACGGTGCATATTCTGTCGGACCTCGGCAAAGCCAATGAAGCGATTTTGAAGCTTTTCCAATTTTCTGCAGAAGAGACGATGGGAAAGCACAACAGCCTTTGAGTCCAGGACACCAGCTAGCTCGACAACACCAGGCCTCGGTTTAAACACACACACACACACACACAAAGCCTCTGCCTTTGTCTGTCTGCCATCCTCGCGTCTATTTCCTGTCTCCCTCACTTACATTCACACACAGGCACGCATTCTAATTATCTTTGTCTCACACATGTTCACACACCCTCTCTGGGTCTCATTTCTCTCTCACACTCGCAGTATCCCCATGTTGCCAAAGCATGACATTTGTAATGATTTAGATAATATAAACAAGACTAAAAGTTTCGAGCTGCACCAGCGGCCCCACGAGGCTGCAATAATTGCATGCAAGTGAAAACACAAAAAGTGTCGCATGGATGAAAAATGCATTTGCTCTTCTCCGGTCCTTACCGCAAGACGGCTGAAGAATGTAACAGTGGTGTGAGAGGAGCTGAGGAGAAAAGGTTGTTACCTAGGTCAAAAGGGTTTTGTCCTCTGAACAGCGTCCATTTCAGGACATCTCCGCTTGCCAGGCTCAGCTCCACACTGTTAGATTGATGTGAGTAAGACAATGTCGAGCTGAGCCTGACACGCTGAGCCTAAACGTAGTCTGAGACTAAATCGGGCTTCGGGCTGAACAAAGTTTCGAACTTGTAAAAGCCTTTCACATCAAAATCTGAAATCTCCAATTGGCACCGAAGGCAACACAGAGACGTGTAAACAATATGAACTCAACAGCGGCTACAGCCCAGAATGCACAGTTTTTACACACTGCGTAGCACACACACACACACACACACACAACACTATGTTGCTAGGCAACACACAGGTTGCTGACACTCTGTAGCCTACAGTGAGTCAAAATTATCAGTGAGTTCGCTGTTGTACTCATCTCTCTGAACATCATCCTGTGAGTCTTGAGCTCCAAGAGGTCCTCCGCATTCTGCCCTGCCCAACTTCCCGTCCCGCTGCGCCCCTCAGATTCAAAGCTGAATTAGGCTCTGCTGTCGCATCTGTGACAGGGATCAGTGTCAGAAACAGCAGCGAGCATTTTGGCATTTAGGGTTTGGCCAGACCCAGCATGCACCTGTTGCACCCATGTCGTGGGTGTGTTTGATTTGGGGTCACTTAGCGAGCTCGCAGGACGGTGCATTAAATCAGCATCAAGGTAGATGCAACTTTTCTTTTAACTATGCCGAGTTACAGTGACGCTACGGTGGACCAGTGAACGTGCACATTTAGAGCGTCACCTCTCTGGAGCGGCCGCGGACACCAGCGGCTGACTTAACGCCTTTCTTTTGTTCCGCTCTCGCACGGTTCGTCATGCGACTTTTGTTTTGAAATAAAACATTTCTTTGTTAACAGTAACGAGAGCTGCTAAAGACACGCTAAAGGCAACCCACCCAGTAGTTGTTGATAGGTCACCGCGGATCGAAGATGGATGGGCCGGCGTTGTCGCCCATGCTGCTAATGTGGCTAAAATTAAATAAGTAAAGGAAGAAATAATGCAGAGAAACCAACTCGGGGACAAACATGGATGGAGCAACTTTCTCACTGTGAAGTCCACCCACATGCAGTGAAATTCAAAGCACACGCATGCATGCTCGCGAGGGAGGGAGGGCTGCAGAGGCTGCAGGTTTGTCACTCTCGTCGTCACCCCCGGCATGGCGCCATGTGACCGCTGCTGGTGGCAGACAAAAGGCCCTCTCTTCACCCAGTAGTGGAAGTAAGCCAGGCCTCTGTGGCTGCAGGGGGGGGTGTAGAGGGAGTAAAGCACTGGATGATGGAGAGGGAGGAAGGGGGAGAAACAGCCCGGAGAGCGAAAGAGAGAAAGCGAGCGGGAGATAGGAGAGGGGAGGAAAAAAGAAAAAAAAGAGTGATGCTCAGGGGTCACCCATGGAGAAAACAGACTGACAACACGGCAATTACATCAATTTTCATATTGCGGCTTCATACGGAGCCTGTACACAAGAGAACACATCTCGAGCACGCATTAGGGGAAATAATTTGGGGTTTTAGCCTGAGAATTTGGTGTGAGAGCACATTATTACAGTAAATGGCTGGGGATGGTGAGTGCTGGTGAAAAAAAAAACAACCAACAACTCACAAATTGCAGTCTCATACAAATGGGTAATGCCTCCGATGGTCGAATAACAAAGAGGAACTTTCCAGAGGGATGGTATGAGTGACAGGCGGCTTCAGTCGCGGCTACTTTACGCTCAGCCTGTGAGTTGTCTTTGAGGAATACGCCGCTGATTTTTCTCATGAATGTATCGACTAAAACAACAATGGCCGGGCTCAAGTGTTTCTTTTTCTTTCTTGTTTCTTTTTTTTTTAAAGGCCCCAATTGTGTTTGTGCGGTTGTGTGTGTGTGTGTGTGTGTGTGTGTGTGTGTGTGTGCCTGCTTGTCTGTGCGCACGCATTTGTTTGCATGCATAGCGTTCAAAAACAATTACGGCCTTGTGCGGCTCAGACGGCAACAACAAGGCAGGTGGGTGGAATATGAATCCACCTCAGATGAGACCTCTCCCACTGTCGAGCTTCAAAGACCTTTGTTTATTGTCTCACTTTTGGATACAAGCTGAGACTTGAAAAGTGAACTTTAATATTTGATATCCTTGAAGTGTCCTCGAAACGGCAGTGACAAAAAAAATATCGCAGGAAGACAAACAGAATGCATAAAAACCGGAGAGTCCAAAGACTTACAGCATGATGCAAAAGCTTAGAGGGATTTCATACATAAATACTCAACATTATATGATATTGATGCCTTTCTCTGCAGGAGCGGTGAGCGCCACCCCATAGGAAGGTTCGGCTTGATGCGCGGTATATTCATGAAGTGTGAGAAGCAGCAACACAACCCGGATGATAGTATCCCCCAAAACATCTCTCTTTACTTTTGCTTTATTTTTTTCATTCAATTTTTGGACAAAAAAGGTTTCCCTCTGCTTGTTCCTGTATGACCGCATTTATACTTAAATACTCTAGTCTAAAACCACTAGTCCGATATTAAGCTCTTAGGGAGAACTGGGCATGAAACAACAGCAAGATCAAGACCAACAGCAGTAGCAAACTGTGGAAAAAAAACACAGATCGGAAAGCAAAAAAAAAAAAAAAAAGAGCAAAAAACAACAACGAGCCAAAAGGAGAAAATAATACCTTAAAGTCAAGTTGGCTTTATGTTGCTTTTACTTACTTTCTTGGCATCGGATGCCACAAGACAGGCTTTTTCACGGCTTTCTGAAGGTGGACGAGACAGTCAAGCGGGGCGCAGCCGCCTTCTGAATCAATCTGCGAAGCACAGATGCGGAGCGGTCTCCTCCGAGGTCCTGGTGTTGCCCTCCGGTGCTGGGTGCTGCTGCGTTTCTCGCTGTGAGAGGCAAACAAAGGTTCACGATTTTTGCACAAAGCCTGTAGATGGGTTCAGTTGTCTTTTTCATACAGATAGCAGCGGGGGTGGGGGGGGGGGGTGGCATCTGCTTTCCTCGAGGACAGGCCAGACTCTCACATCTGCTTCAAGTTATCTTTAAGATTTCACTCCTGGTTGATTTGGCAACACCCGTGGTTACTGGAGGCAACCGCAAATGTGGTTTAATGCTGGAATTCTGGACCCAGCTAGTCTGAAGTCTGATATGCAACAGAGGAGCGACTGAATCAGGTTGTTCTAATAAAGAGTGAATAAGTGGCCGTTTGATGTGAGCAAATCAGATTGTGTTTTTTTACAGAACAGCAGAGCGTAGTGACGTTCGTTTGCAGCTTGTCGTCTGTACCTCTTCATCCGTGTTTCCATAGAATTGAGAAACGTGAATTAAGCTCGTTTCCATTATTAACTGGTTTCAGAACCGGAAGAGGCTTTTTTTTTTGTGTGTGTGTGTGTGTGTGTGTGAACCAAAACAAGTTGCCCTGGCCATCTAACTCATCTGCGGGAGAAAAAACAAGGAATTTGTGTCTATTGGAGAGAATCACGTCAGCTAGTGCTGGCAGCGGTTAATGCTGTCTGGAGACGAAGACAAATCAGTTGTGGAGCGGCCCAGCGGAAACAGCCGATCAGTCATGCGAGCTAAACGTTCACCACGTCAGAACTTCACGATCAAAGGCGTTCCCGTATCCCTTTTTTAGCGCTTCAGCTCCTTTTCGACGCTCCGAGCGAGCGCAACAGTTTTGCGCAGCGGAGGAGGGTTCGTCGAATGTTGCCGTTCCCATGGCACTTTTCTAGTTTCTGTGGAAACATGGCTAATGTGGCTGCATCTCTTGTTTCGGTACTCCCCGACACATTAAAGGCTGATCCACTGTCCAAAAAAGTTTCTTGTTTTGTAGGTCGCATTGCATGCAGTAACACGGTGACTTCATAATCAAAGCCACCCGGTGTTTTTGCTAGTTGAACGCTTGTAACATGGAGTAGCAGCAGGATGTGCCGTTGGTATTAGGTCTGAAAAAAAAACAGGGTTGGATTTCAACTATCAGAGCTGGTGTGCAGGAAACAAATATGTCAAACTCAAAATGTAACGACTCTAATTGAAACGATTCTCATGCGTTTAAAGGACTAAATAAATTAAAATACTAACGTGGTATAATTCATTCAGTTGCTTGGAGGTACAGTACACTCAGAGTACTCAAGGGGAACAATATGAAACCTTGACTCCGTCTTTGCGGCGTAGTTTAAAGCTTGGCGGCCTCATGCAGCTGATAAATACGTCTGACGGATTTTGGCAGTGGCGCTCGAATGCTTTTAAGTGCAGTAAATATCCGATGTGCATCACTCTGGTGACAGCTTCATAGTCCAGGTGTGAGGAGCGAAGGGGGCCGACAGGACCTCCTTTGTTGAAAGGCAGAGTATTGAATTTGTGCGGAGGGCTGTAATCATTTATGAAGTCCGGATTCCGTGTTCTTACAGGCAAGCATACAGTAAAAGGAAAGTCATGGCCGCATCGCAGGCTTCACGATAACTGGCTTCACAATCACATTTCCAAAACCTCCATCGCATCAGCTAATGGATCAGTTTAATGCCTCCGTTCAGCTAAGATTTAAGCTCTATCCTTAACCAATGTACTGCAATTTCAATGGCAGCAACAACAAAAAAAAAGGAGGACAAACATTCAAAAACATTGCAATAAACTATACAACACAGTAAAACTATGGAGCTGATTAAACAGGTCGAGTGTCACGACGACACCAGACACACCTGGAGCAACGCCACCTGGTCTCGGGGACAGCACGCTGATATCATCACATCCTTTGAAGGCACATTGCAGGGGATGAGGCGGGGACAAGGGGGAGGTGAAGTGTCTCTTTTGTCTACTTTTCTTTTTCTTTTCTTTTTTTTTTTTTTGGTCTAAGGACACAATGCATGCGAAACGAATCACAGCGCATCAGCCATGCTTTGCTGGCTGGAACACCGCGCACACAGCGGTGGCAATGCAATTGAGGACAAGCTAACGGATGATGGTTTCATTTGAGGCGGTGGGGTGGGGTTGGTTGGTTGGTTGGTTGGTGGTGCTGCTGGGAGGGGACGCAACATCTGTCAGCCCTAAGGCACAATCTCCAAATGGCTGCAGTGAGTGGAGAGGCAAAAGCGCCCTGGAGCCCGCGAGAAGACACAGCGACAGAGGAGGGGAGACAGGCTGAGAGACACGAATGCAGATGGGAAGAGAGAGATGGGGGGGGGGACGGAGGGGGGGGACGGAGACAGGCTGACAGAGTGTGGGGCACAGAGAAAAGAGAGAGAGAGGGAGAAGATGGGATGGGTAAATCTAGGTGAGCCGTGGGAATCCATCATTATTCTTTTACATGCCTTCACGGGACACCGTCCGCTCTCTCGGCGCGGGAGTGGAAGCCATACAGTTCAGTGTGCCTGACACTGCCAGGATAAGGGACCTGAATTCCCCTCCAAAGGCATGAACTCATGCTTACATCAAGCACGCGCCAATGTGCATATGTTGACATGTTACTTATTAATGGCCGCTGTAAAGAATTCATTATTTCAGCGGCTCGAACCAGATCAAGACGTGTGAAGTGGGAATGCCGCTGGTTGATTATCCGCGCTTATTTTGTTTGTCTTGTCTCTGCTTGTTCATATGTAATGAATCCGTTGCCCCGTGTTTTTCACACACAGCTTGTGCACCCTCCGACTTGCGCGCCGCCGTAAGGGGCAGCCGGGCGCGCTAGCCAAGATTGGAAACCCAATTATGCCGAAAGTTGGAAACTGACATGTTGCTGTTTGTCAGTTCGTCTGGCAGGGGCCCGGGTGAGCTAAAATGTCAGGCGGTCTTCAATTAGTCCCGGGCGTAAATGCCTCAGATCGAGAAAACAGGAGTTGCGTTTAATAAGACGGATCAAACAGTTGGAAGCACCTGGTCGATGCGGCGGACGAGGCAGCGGGGATAAAAGTAATTATTATGAATATTGCGCATCAACTCTTTTTTGCTTTCATGTCCTGCACTCCTCCCACACCACGTAGCTCGACAGGGTTTTGATAGCTGGCGTTTGCCATGAATATTCATGGCGGGAAGAGGCGAGAGTGATTTGACTTGCCCCGTGCTGTCAATGCAGACAGTTTGTCAAGTTAACAGAGTTCCACACGGATACACAGAGGGCCATCTTGTGCTTGAGGGGCACAGTTAACTCATTAGTGATACTGCCAGTCTTCCCATTGTGTCTGTTAGCATGAGTTCTGTAATTGTTAACCGTTTTAATTTAGTGGCAGGCAGCTGACAGGGTGACAGGGTTATCTATAGGTAGGGTGACCATATTTTCAAACCCCCAGACCTGGACCCTGAAGTACCCCTGCACTACGGGGGACATGTATTTCAGCGCTTGGCACACCCGCCGAGCGTTGAACGCAGCATTTTCGTCGCCGGGTACTTTTGCGAATGAAGGAGAAAGCCTCCTGGAGCTCTTGAGAACAGACTTTACCGCTTCCTCTTTCTGACTTCCAGTGAGTCGTATCTGAAAGTGCAGCGAAAGTTTTTCGGTGAAACACAATTGTTGATGGTCTCGGGTCAGCCCGGCTCCTCGCATTGCATTTACAAGAGGAAGTCCAGGTTGACCCGAGGTGAACACCTGCTCGCGTTCAATGCATGGATATGGGTATGAATGGGTAATTACCTGAGCTAACCTCGTTAAGAGCGTGCGAGAGGAGCAGAGTCGTTCACAACAGGATGTCCTTGTACCTGAAGCAGATAAGAGGATGCGGCTTGAAATGGAGCGTTATCATAGCACAAAATGTGAAAGCGCGCAAGTGGAAGTGCATGAAATTGGCAATTCATGTAACAAAAAAAAATGTGTGTGTGTGGATCAACAGATGTGAGAATATAAACATGAAGATTGCATGGCAATAGCCTCTTATTTAGTATTAAGACAAGGAAAATCTCCCGACCATCGCAATCAATGAAGAACAGTTAAGGTGAACACGGCCTGATCGGGTACAGTACATCCGTCCGGTGTTGCTGTGGTGCTGTTAGCGGGTGAAATACGTCCCCGAAGTGTAGATCAACACCTGCGCCATACTTAATAGATAGTGGGCCTGTTGTTAACACCTTTGCGCTTTGTTAAGGCTGGGGAACGTTTGTTATCATGGTGAAAACCGCGGCCTTCGGTGTTAAAGTCCATTCACTCTGACCCCCTCCATAGGACGCTTTGTGGCCGTATAAAGGTGTGATCAGCGTCAAATGTTTTGCTCAGGTTGAAACAATTTGAACTTTCTGTCGCCCAGTGACGTTGTATGCATCCACGCCCGCTTTTCGAATCCGCCTCGCGTTCCATCTGAACCCGTAGACTGTATGTACAGATGGACGACATGGCAGCTTCCCGAAAGTGAAGCCTCGATCCCCCCCCACCCCCCGGTGGCTGGCCGCAATATAGGTCATAAACCCTGCCCCCTCCATGTTAGCGGATGGCACATGGGCCAAACTAAAAAAATCAGTACACGTCAAGTAAATTTTTCCCAAAGATGGTTTCTCTCATTTCACGTTGATGTGTTCATTTTGTCTGATAAGTTTGGTTTTAATTAATGATTTGATGCTATAAAAAAAATAGGGTGATTGACAGCTGATTGCATGTGGTGTGCTCGCAGCATGTGTGGGCGGCACTACTGGATGCAGGCTCCGGCTGCAAATCACGCCACCAGCGCAAGATGGCAGCAGTCGTATCGGGGATTTTTTTGGCTTCACTTTTGTACAGTGGGAGGAAGTGGAGACGCGTCGGCCATCTTTGTATACAGTATATCTTCTAGACACTGCGGCCTGTGGATAATCCCGTCTAACCGGGAGAGACCTGTTGAGTGTTTTCGTATATGTACACCTCAAAGAAATTGCGCTCACCTGCACTGCATGGGTGTGACTCAGAGGAAAAGAGTACGCGTGGGTACAAACCACACGGGGCGAGCGAGGAAACCTTCTTGCGGCTAAACTGATCCTTTAAGTTTTCTCTGGGTTCCTGCCTTGTTACTTGACAACAGGAGACGCCGAGACCCCGGTCCAGCACATCTTCTACGACTGACATTTCTAAACCTCTGGTGAATGCTTTCCTCTCTCCTGGCTCGACCCGCTCCTCTCTCGCTGCCCTTTGGCTCCAATTATGAGATTCAGTACCGTCGGCTTAAGTACGACCCGGAGCAGCCTCTGCTGATACAGATGTGAAATAATCCACGGTGGCTTCTATGGCATTTATACAATAGAACCCAGCAGGTCCTCTCCCTTTCATAGTGCAGGCATTGCGCTTCACAGTGGCACAGAGACGGGTCAAAGTGTGAGGAAATCTACTCGGCAAGGCATGCTTCGACGGGGAGTTCTCAGGTATACGGTTGCTCAAAAACTGAACCCCCCCCCCCCCCCGTCATTGTCCCAGCTTAGCTCTGTCATGTAAAATTGATTTCAAATACAAGACAGTGGCTGGGTTCCTGCTGGCTCCATCACTCCCAGCTGTAACCTCAGGTGTTTGTTTTTTTTTTGGGGGGGGGGGGGGGGGTCAGAGATCAAAACAAACAGGGATTGGAGGAAACCAGCTCATTAAGTATTAAATAATTCCCAACCAAAGTCGCTGTTACTGTAAAGCTAGAAAATTGACTTGCCCCCCCCCACCTCCCCCGGAGAGAATGAATCTGAAGCTCCTTTTTTTCTTCGATCCCCCTTTTTGAATGCCTTTCCAATCTGAACCCGCTTACAGTCCGACAGCAAGTTCTTTTTATTGCAGGGCATTGCGGGAAATTAGGCACAGATTTATCGAGAGGAGTCGCAATCCAATTACCGGCCGACTGTGTGAAACGGAAAATATGAAGCTAATTTCATTAATATTCTATCTCCGGGTATTTACCCCACTCCGGCAGCGGAATGAACTCAAGTATTCCTTACACATATCTTAAATGTCCTCCAGCTGGCACATATACGCTTCATTAACCTTTGTCATTTTCAACCTTTTTGGCCTCATAATTTACGGTTTCTAATGCACAGACAGGCACGCACACACACACACACACACACACACAGTCTGCTGTTCCACAGAGTACAATGTTTTTCTGTTTCGCAAGTTCTGGATGGTTTACTCGCGCCGCGCTGATAAGAAAAGTTTTATGGCAAGCTAAGTTCCCAAGGATGCTGTCCAGGCCGTTCACGTATTTACACATTGCTATGACTGTTGCATTTCTATGAAGCACTTAGATTTTTTAATTTTTTATTTTTTTTATTCTGTCAGACCAAAAGCGTCTTGGTTTACGGTGCTCCGGCCCCCCCTCCACTGAAACCTAAAACAGGCTGTTGCAGTCCAGGTTATCTAAAGACCACGCAGTATACAGAGCGACACAAACCTGATCTGAAGTACAAATCATATGTAATGTACTGAGTGATTTTTTTTTTCTTTTTTTGCACCGAGGGCAAATGCAAAAGTGCAATTACACCACATCAAAAAAAAAAAAGTTGGTGAAGCAGTGAAAGAGGCTTTATGCTTTAACGGCACTTGAAAACCTCTCAAACGGCAAAATCTACAGCAAGATGAGATAAGACCCATTTCTTTTGACCCAACAGCAACAACTTAACTCGTGGTCCGCAAGGCTCTTCCAGACATTTTAATTGCATCTCATCTTCATGGGGGGGCGGGGACTAGCGGATGCGGCTGCTGTCAAATGGAAGTGGAGGCTCAAATGAACATTGTTTTGCCAAATGACTGAGGTCAAAACTGAGGTCATTGTTGCTTTCCATGCCCCTCCTTAAAAGCTGAGTAATTATCTCTTTTAGCCACCAAGCCTCGAAGTTTATAGCTAAACAACAATGGGACGCCAGCAACATTAGCATTCATTGCCAGCTTGTTTGGCCCCCCCTGAGGAACGCGAGTCGAGCAGAGGTCTGTGTCTTCAGCTCGCTAAAAATATTTTACCGGCCAGTCGCTGTTATGCAGGTAGATAACGGTGAGAGAGTTCTTCTTCAAGCCCGTCGCCTGTTTGTGTTAGCGTGCCGCGTGGACTGGATTTGTTTGCGCGGGATCTCGTGGAAAAGTCGACGTGAGCAAAACTTTTATTTTGAGCCCCTTTGGCATGCCGGAAAGCTGCGTGTGGAGCGACTGAAGGGAAGGGGGGAAGCTCCTTGTAATGCAAACAAGGCAAAGTTTTTTTTAATACAAGACAGTGATACAGAACCAAAGCCTCTCTATATATATTATATTTACACCTCTCACCAGTGTGGTGGAAGGTGTACTCTCCGTATTGTGATGTGTACTAGTGCAATACACCTGTCCGTAAGCATGCCTGATCACGTGATGTTCCTGTAATCCTCCATTCACCAGAAATACAATCAGCCGGTTCTAAAGTCGTCTCCCGCTGAGCTGCATTTCCAGGGAGTGAGCGCAGCGTTAATTGGGACTTGTAGTTCAGACGGGGACTTGAGTGCATCTGATTGGATCGGTCAGCATGTGACTCACGCATGTGGCTTCATGTGAAGCGAGTGTTGACAAATGACTCACTGCGGCACGATGAGACACACTGAGAGGGACACCGACTGTGTTGTGTATTCTCGCGCTCTCCCGCCTGACGACATAATGGCCGCTGAGGTCGTCCAATCTGCGCGCGACGCGGGGACAGTACTTCTTCTCCGCACTTGCGTGACAACTTTTGTCAACCTGAAATCTAGCTTGAATGCCTGTCATGTTACTTAGTTGGCAATACAGACCAACAAAACTGATATTATTTAGATCTTTATTAATTAAGATAATTCCAGTGTAATATAACTTAATCTCAACAGACATTAGTCCACTCTAAGACATGTCATCGTAAACATTTAATAACATATGTTAAAAGTAATATTGCTAATATATATTATTAAGATTACTTTAAATCATTTTCAGTTTCCCTATAAACTCCTGATACTTTCTGATAGATACTGTTGTATTTGTGTATTTTACTACGGAACTCTATGTTTTACTTTCTTGTGCCTGACTGATGTTCAAATATAGACTTTACTCCTGAGCACACACGCATGCAACGGCCCGCAGACACACACACACACACACACACACACACACACATACAGATTTACATGCACACACATCCACAAGCGACTGTCTGCTACTGTACACTAAGGCTAATGACGAGAGAGCGCCGTGTCTAGAGGTCGGCTGATTCAATTATATTTGCATCTGATGTTATCTGGGGGATCTCTTTGTGATTTTATTTTTTTTGTTTGTTTTTTTCCGGGGACCATGCCAGAATTTTGCAAAAAAAAGTAAAAAAAAAAAGATCTCTTAAAAAAGAAAGACGCTCATGGGAAATCTGTGCTTTGCGGGGCCTGACTGAGACTCGGCGGTGAGAATGAAGAGACAAAGGGCAGAAATCTGAATGAGGCACGCACACACACAGCCACTCCACTTACAAGGGGGTGGGGGGGCGCGCGCACACACATTTGCTTGTATCATACTGATTATATCATCAAGCCTAACAGATTCAAACGATTACTTGAGGAATGGCATCATCAGTGGATAGCTGACTGCGGATGACAAGTTTTTAACATGCTAATCTGCAGCCACAGTTGTAATAATATGCTCTGTCTCTCAGATATGGTAATCAGTCTTCATTGACTTGTCTCTCTCTCTCTGTCGTGTCTTTTCAATCCTGCAGACACACACACACACACACCCAAGTGGGTGAAGTGCAGACAAATGAGGAGGAATTCAGCACAATCAAAGAAAAATAAGTTGCTCCCTCCTGCAGATTTTTTGTGAAGTATATCTCTATGCACCCATTTCAGCACACTCTGCCGCTGGTTGCCGCTCTTTTTCTTCGTTTGGGCTGGCTAACGCGTTTCCCATGTGCTTTCGTGCTTCCCTGCATCGTGACGTGGAGCTCCACCAACCTGCTAACGTTGTCCCTAATCTCCCATCCTTCAGATCATGCTGCTAACGGACCCAGAGGTGGAGAGCAGTCTACTGATCAGCTCGGATGAGGGAGCCACCTACCAGAAGTACCGGCTGAACTTCTACATCCTCAGCCTGCTCTTCCACCCCGAGCAGGAGGACTGGATTCTGGCTTACAGCCACGACCAAAAGGTCAGAGCACGGGCAAGGCCGGTTTCAGTGGTCGGCAGTGTTGAGAGGCATCAGAAAGAAGAGTGTTAAAGTCAGATGAGAAACAACAGTCTGGGGAGGCGGAGAAAGTGGGATATGTGTGAGATCCTGTTACGCAAGAGTTTGGCTCAAAGCACACGGTCAGGGTTCATGAAGTTCGTTTGGGAGAGAGGTGGATAAGCATGGATTGTGTGACTCAGGTAGTTCCGAACACAGTGGTACAGATAGCCATTTCCACTAGATAAAGGGGGGGGGGGGAAAGTCTTTTTAACTTTCTACATCAACACTCCATAATGTTCACTCACTTACGCGCTTAGTTATGAGCAAGTCCTAACATTTTATTTTGACTTAAGATCCCTGATTTAAGAAGGAATCAGATGTTCTGACTTAATATCTTACCTAACTTTATGACTTCCTCATAATACTTTCCATCTTGTAATTGTGCTTTATGATTTTGACTTATATCTTAAATCTATAAAAAAAAAAAAAAAAAAAAAAATAGGAATGTTTTTCACCTAGTATGTAAGTAATTCTGACTTCCTGTCTCGTCATTGTGACTTACAATGGGTGTTTTTTATTTGTGTCTACTTTCTTTTCTCTTCCTGGCAGAACTGGGCTTCGGTACATTTGCTCTCACGTAACGGAGCTTGTTGGTGCCGCCACCGCGTTATCCGTACCGGGTGATGAGTTACACCGTGTCAGTAATCCGGAACCTACTCCGAATGGCCCGGCTCATGTTTGAGGCCCGGAGCTGCAAAGCCCCTTAAGCTGTTTAAAAACAAAAAAAAGTTTTGGACGTATTTCAATGATTGCTGTGAACGAAATTCAGAAAATCTAAAACAAAATCAAAAAGAAACCAAAACACAAATACTGCAATTTACACATGAAGCCGGACTAGCATAATAGAGCGCTGCAGGAATGAGTCCTAAAACCTGGAAATGAGTCTGGACGTCAATGGGTTTTTTTTTTGTGAATGGGTTTTTGAAATAAGGTCTGTGGTTAACACAAGCTCAAGAGACTCCAACGTTTCGTTCTGCGACATACAAAATACATCAGCAGATACGTCAGTTGACTGGTGAATTTTGAAGGTTTAGTAAGTGTCCTAAACGTTTGTTTGCCACAGAGTTCGCTCTCTGCAATAATCCCAAAATCCCGTGGACAAATCCCATTGGCTTTTTGTCGCGGGGACCAAGGTACGTTTTAACCGTTTGTGTTTTTCGATGCATTTGACACGGACAGAAACCGGAAACAGGCCGCCGTCTTTTCATTTTTTTAAATTTTGGACAAAAGACACAAAAAAAACACAAATTCGGCTCGATTTCTCGTTTTCTGTTCTTACTGACAAAACAAAGTTACCACTCAGTGTTTCGCTTTCATCGGTGTGGGGGCCTTCAGCGCTCCCTTGCTTCTGATTGGCTAGTGTGCTCTGTCAATCATATTTGCGCTGTACTCTTCAAAATAAAGGTCCTACAGTGCAGTGTCAGCACACATTGGGGGCTATGATTCAATTTTATTTATAGAGCACCAAATCATATAAGACGTTATCCCAGGGCGCGTTCCATATAGAGCAGGTCCAGACCAGACTCTATAGTTATTATTTACAGTTAGGCTGAGAGAGAAAGAGAGAGGGGAGAACATACAGTAGCACAATGCAAGTTCCACATGGAGGTATAAAGTAATGGTACTGGCAGTGGTAATAATATTAATTTATGATGCCCTTTAGCCTTTAATAATTGATTATACTTGAATAATAATGTATTATTATGCTCTTACTGACAGGTGCCGCACATATCAAATGTTGGTGCATGGATTATAAAGTCATGCTGCACGCTGAAATACGCCGAAGGTAGTTACAAGAAATGACCAGCAGGTGTCGCGCTGCGTGAACCCCCCCCCCCCCCCCCCCACCAAAAGCTCTGCACGCTCAGTGTCTCCAAACATGTCTGTAAATGCGGATATGTTGACAGCGAGACAAAACAGAAGGGCGCGTATGGCTCGGCGCTCACGCAGTGAATGATCTACAGAGACAGTGACGGAACGCTTGAAAGTGACGGTCAGCGCGTTGATTTGATCTGGAAAACATTATTATTCAATTATAATCAATTATTAAAGGCGAAAGGGCATCATTAATTCATATTATTACCACTACCATTACCATTACTTTATATCTCTACGTGAAACTTGCATTGTGCTGCTGTAGGCCCCCCTCTCCCCCTCTCCCAATCTCTGTCTCTCTCTCTCTCTCTATCAGCCCCCTCAGAGCCAGGTCCTGTCAAGGTTTCTGTCTGTTAAAGGTACTTTTTTCTCTCGCCGCTGTCGCCATAGTGCTCGCTCACGTCTAGACCTGCTCTTCGTGCAAAGTGCCCTGAGATAACTTCTGTTGCGATTTGGCGCCATATAGATAAAGTTGAATCACAGCCGCCGATACAAGTATGGTCTGTGATCGTAACGTAGTCCTGTCTGTCTGCCTGTCTGTCTGTCTGTCTGTTTGTGTTTCGCAGTATATACATTTTTTGTGTTGACACTGCACTGTCTAAAGGCAAAGAGGTAGGGCCTTTATTTTGAAGGGTACAGCGCAAATATAATTGATAGAGCACACTAGCCAATCAGGAAGCAAGGAAGCGCTGAAGCCCCCCCCCCACCCCACCAATGAAGACAAAACATTGAGTGGTTACTTTGTCTTGTCAGTAAGAATAAGAAAACGAGAAATCGAGCTGAATTTGTGTTTTTAAAAAAAACCCGAAAAACCGGCCTGTTTCCGGTTTCTGTCCGTATCGAATACATCAAAAACAAACAAACGGTTAAAACGCACCTGGGTCGGAGGGAACCAGGGCAATGCCAACCTCCGGGTTGGCCCACGAAAATGACGTCATCCCTGCAGCCCTGAGTGAATCAGTGCTTTTGTATGGTGCTTAAAGGTAATCCTGCAGATTTTCCAGGCCACTTGTCGCGCTACCTCGCAATGGTTTAATGAGCAGCTCCCCGTTTTTTGCACATGCACAAGCGCGTGGGCGACGCACACAAAAATTCCACAGGGTTCAGGGTACCGAACTTGAATACTCTTGTATCGAGTCTCGCCGGACTTGTTACAGATCCTTTCCGGTTTCGATAAAACGTTTAGCTGCTTGTGTTTGGACGTTTGAGAACTTCTGATTCTTTTGTAAAATGTTTACCCTTTAAGCAGATTTTTTTTTTTTTATATATTCCTCAAAGTACGGCGTCAAAAATAGCGTCATATCGGTGCCGTTAGTGACAGCCCGGTGAGCGTCAAACGCAGCAGTATTAGTGAAACGAGACGCGGCGCAAATGGCTTTTAAATACATTATCATGTAATTTAGGAGGCCAAAATAATTGCACGCGTGAGCTCGTGAGACAAAGAGAGGGAGGGAGGGAGGGAAAAGAGAGAGCACCTTTTAAAATGGACATTTTAAAATAACCACTTGCATTAATAAAATGCTTTTCTTGCAGCTTCGCCCATTTGGGTCTAATGTTTCACTTGTGATGAATAATGAAGGCATTCTCCTTCACTGAGGAGGCGTGTGTGGATGTACAGAGCATGTGTGTGTGTGTGTGTGTGTGTGTGTGTGTGTGTGTGCCTCTTAGTCGGCTTTCCCTTCTGGAATGAACATCACACTTTCTTTGTGCAGTATAATCCCTCACACACACACACACACACACACACACCATTACCACACAGTCCTACAGTTTGCTGTGTGATGTGTCCGAGACGCCGGGATCCCATAAACAACATCACATTTTGAATTCATTTTCAAGTTGTGTTTTCAGCCATTTTTCACTTCACTTTAGTTGTGACTCCGGCTTACTGGCTAGAAATGACTCCGACTGAGTGCAGTGCATGAAGTTGCAGATGTAAATAAGGGTCCGGGCTTTCAAACCACTTTTAAATGATGATCATAAACTGATGATCTGATGGTGTTTATGGGTTTAAGGCATCAGAAGGCAGTTTCCACGGCATTTTATGGTTCTGGTTAAAGGAATTTTGACTTTTTGGATCAAGACTAGTGTTGCCAAAAAAATAAATAAATAAATAAACAAATCTTTTGTGCCAATACTTTTTTTGCGAGTTCAGGACCGAGCTGCTCTGGTTCTACCCTGGTGCCTACTGCCTCCAGGAAGTAGCCATGCGCTTGCGCTCTCAGTCTGACACTGACGAACGCTCGACCCCTCTCCCGCCTACTCGGCACCAAACAGACTGCCAGTGCAGGAGCATTGCGGCCCCCAAAACAGTGGTAAAAAAGTGCACTGTGGGACAAAGTTTTTTTTTTACTTGTGAGTTTGTTCTTGTAAATTTACCACTTTAATCTCGGAATTGACTGAATAGATTTTTCTCAGATAATTACCCCACTCCCCTGCCTCCATCTTTTTTTTTTTTTTTTTTACCTACAATGGCCCTAATACGCCGCTGTAGGGAGGACACATGCCAAATGTTGCCTGCTTTTCCCAACGTGCACGCACACAAGGCCTTCCAGTGGTAGTTGTTTGCAACAGTTCTGTTGAGATTTTTTTTCGTCGATCTGCTCGTTGCAAAAAAAAAAAAATATATATATTTATATGACGGCAGGCGGCCCGAGAGTTAGGACAAGTCGTCCATTGATTTCAAAGTTGGTGGTTCGATCCCTGGTTTGTCCTCCTTGTCCACACGCTGGAGGTGTCCTTGAGCAAGACACAATGTGCAATATATGTGTGTGTGTGTGTGTCTGTATGAATGGGTGTGAGAGGGATATTGTAAAGCACTTTGTCACTCAAGTTGAAAAGGGCAACCCGAGTGACAAACCTGAGTGCTGTTACTGTAAAAAAAACAAAACAACACTTGTTTCTTCGCTACTTCTTCCTGCCATCATATCAATTCTCACTGGAGTCACTGAAGGAACATGTAGACTCACAAATCTGGTATATTCTACATACATACGAATGCAGTAATACTTGTACAAGTACTACACTTAACCATGCTGCATTTACATAGAAACCTGTCACCGACGGCATTAAAGATAATGTGTGTTTCTTTTCATGCGTGTGTTTAAAAATGCCTTTTTAACACCAGCTAGTGACGGCATGGTTACGTCGGTTATGACACGCCCACTTTTTAACGCTCCAATCAAATTCCTCCCAGAGGTAAAATCGTCTCCAAAATCATTTCCAAAATAGGGATATGTTTTTCCTGCTTTTTCATCCCCTTAATAATCTCACGACCACCTCAAATATATGTTGTAACCTCCGATGTTGGTCCCAGCCCCTAGGCTGAAAATAAGTTTTGTGAAGTGAAACTAACTGTAGTTATATATCAGTTTTGACTAGAATGGTTGCTTTAGTTTATCTCATTGAGACTAACTGTAGGACAGAATTTGCCCGTTGCCTTTGGGGCCATTGTGAAGGTTTTCCCGAAACAGGCCGTGGCTCTCTAACTGTGTCCGCGCTGCGTGTCCACTCCCTATATGTCACCCCGCCCCCACACCTGCCCCCTCACCTGTGCCCTGACACGCAACACATTGTCTCCACCCCCAAAACTGCTTCTCTTTCAAATTTCCTCCCCTCCGCTTTGGCAGTGCTGCTGCATTTGTTGATTGAGAGACCTTCGGAGGTTGTAAAGGCTGCTTCCAGCACCCCCCCCCCCACCCCCCACCCCCTGCTCTCTGCCTCTTCACTGTCACTTGCTTGGCTACTTACTACCTAGCTGTGGGAGGATAATTAGTCAAAGTGATTTTCTGCACACGGCCCCCCAGCCTCACCCCCCTTTCACTTGCATCTGCTTAGCACAGCTTGGCATGGGAGTCATGGAAGCCTCATCGGCCGTGCCGTTCGTCTCTCCCTGTGTGACGTGAGAATACACAGACCAGCTGCAACAGTCACAGTGAATATATGGTTTGCATATGCCCACTGTGGAGCGATCCAACGAAGCGGGCGCAGCGGAGGAAAATATATATGCCGCACGTAATGTCAGGACTGCATTAAGGTCACGCCTCGCTGTTTTTTACTGCCATTCTCACAGGTGTAGGTGCATTTCAAGCCGTCGGCTGATTTGTGTCGACGCGATAATGGGCGATGTATTAAAGTTAGCCGTTACTCTCATCTTTGAGCCCTTGACTTATGGTTGAAGTGTTTTGTTTTTGGTTTTTTTTGCAATGTTAAAAGGCAGCGAAATACAAGGGAGCAAATAAGAAATTCAAAGAACAACTCCGTTAGCAAAATAAAACAGAATTATTGATTTGACGTGTCCGCGGGGGATGAAAGACGGAGAGAGACTGTGTTTTTCTCGTGGATGCTTTTTAAATGCAGGCCCACACTTTACCCTTCAGGACAGAGTAAATAACTGCAATTAAATTAAAAAATAAATTAATTAATATAAACAAACAGCGCCGCATTGTTGTTATCCGCTAATAAATGACTGTTTGCACATGATGCATGGCTGCTCATGCTTAAAATGGAAAAAGTCCAGCTCGAAACACTATGATAAGTTCTACGCCTCATTAGATTCCAGCTGTAAGCTACAGAGCAAATGGCTTTGTCAAAAAAGGGGACTCGTAGTGAGTGTAAGTGTGGTCGTTCGTTTACTCAACAAACCGGCAGAATATGTAGGCGGAACGGAAAAATAACTTTGAATTGTTTATTTGGGGCACCTTGCGTGTCATTGCCGAGGTCCCGCTCCCCTCATTCCTTATCATCTCCCCACTCCCCAAGCTCACTGGGCTTTTGCTCGTGGTACTCAAAATCTCACTTTCTGCAATATGGGACCTTTAAAGAACCTTTAAATCAGCTGAAACAGGGACCTCTCGTGGAACAATCATGGGAACAAAGTTGAACACATGAGGGTTCTTATTTAGCTAGTTAGTTCCATTGCACAGAGATTTCACGCGCATATCTCCACTCTTTCTCTGTAGCGCGGTCAAATCTCAGCAATCCGGTGACTTACTGACTAGTGAGCAATGGCTGTCCTGAGACCACCTGCCGTCCCCTGCCGTCCCTCGGCTCCCCTCCTCATCGTCCCATTCACGGGCTTGTTACAGCAGGGTCTCCAGTAGAGGAAAAGCTGCGCTTCATGCTTCCATTCTTAACTTGGTGTTCATTGTGTGTGTTTGTCCGTGTGTGTGTGTGTGTGTGTATGGGTAGTCGTGTGGGAAGGCACACAATGCTCGTATCCCCAAAATGTCCTTAAGCCATGTTATTCCTCTGCAGTGTTTGAATCTTATGTAAATTCTAATCTATTTTAGAGGATTCAAATAAAGAACTTGTACATACAGTATGTGTGTGTGTGTGTGTGTGTGTGTGTGTGTGAGACACTGTGAGAGAGTTCATCTCCCACTCGTCGTTACACTGCTGCTGTTAAAAGGATCACTGGGGTGCTAAAGTAAATCAATGTGTGAACACAAAACCCGGAGAAAAATCCGGCGCAACTGCACATCATTTCGTGGGCAAACACAGGATTTGGTGGCGGGACGGCTCGCGCCGACACAAGATGGTAAATCTGATGGGCTGTGGAGATGGTATGTGAATAAACACTCACCGGGTTGCCTGGTTGTCTTGCTGCAGCTCTACAGCTCGGTGGAGTTTGGGAGGAGGTGGCAGCTGGTGCATGAGAGAGTGGCTCCCAATCGCTTCTACTGGTAAGTACACAGATTTGGACTTTGTTAAACAAGCTGTAGGCAAGAAGAACTGATTTCAACGCATTTCAGTGTTGTTCCTGCATGAAAATAACCGGATAACATGATGCAGTTTCTTGTTGTTTCGTCCTCACAGGATTCTTTTTTTTTACCACAATCCTATAGGAATGAATCATGTCCAAATGAGTTGATTAACAGCTAGTTGGCCATGTATGCTAATAATTACAAACTGCTGGTTAAGCTAACTGGTTAGCAGCTCAGGCTAACGGCAAATTTGCAGACCCGACGCCAGGAGCTGTTTCACCGGTCGGCTCTCTAATTTATTAACGTGATACGTTTTAAGCAATCGTACGATGAGCTTAAACATGGAACTTGGAAATTCCAAGAACAGCTTCATAGCCGTCAGCAATACTGGATGTATGGGGTTCGTCAGTTCAATTCAAAACAATGCAGTTACATTTATGTAGCGCCAAATCACAACAGAAGTTAGCTTATGACGCTTCACATATAGAGCAGGTCTAGACCCAACAGTTCCCAGCAAGCAAGGAAAAACTTTTTAAGTAACCTTTTAAGAGGCCAAAACCTCGAGCAGAACCAGGACTCTAGGTGGGCGGTCCTCCTCCTTGACCGCCAATAGTTCGGAGATTGTCAGTTCTTCAACACCCATATTTCGTGCAGTTCGAGATACCCCGTTGCATGGTGGGTACGAAGCAGTAATAATGGCGTGGCAGCTATCAGTGAGACTAATGTTGAACTCAAAAGCCAAATGAAGAGCCGTCCTGACACCGTAGATGTAGTCCCGGACGTACGACGTCACCGCCTCTCCACAAAGTGAGGAGCAGGTGAGCCGGGGGAGGTTTTTAAGGCTTTCATTATTCATGCGCCTGACATGCCTGATCTTCCTCTGCGGCAGACAGTTTTGCATTATGCGACCGGCAATGTTCGGCCGAGGAGAGAGGCTTCCAAAATCAGTTTTGGGTGCGATCCGTTGTGTTGATATCCTTCGAGATGAAATAAAGTATTTGGAGGTCGAAATAACGTAACGGCTCCCTCTCAGCAAGGCCTTTCAAGCCAAATGAGGATGTTATGCGTCTATCTGGAATTGTTGCATAGTTACTGTTTCAGTTCTTACCCAAACTTTTCGCTGTTGGATTTAATGTTATTGCTCCCCGGTCAGCTATCCTTTCCACACGGGTGCTGTCCAACTCAATGGTATCTAGCATGTCTGGCCTCTACAGAGTAACTAACACGTAACAAAAAGCTTTCACCTCAACAAACTGCGGCGGAACTGTCAGTGTAGTAACAAGCTGGGCAGGCAGGAGTGAAAGGAGCCTGGAGGGCTGATGCTGCAGAAGCTGTCAGAGTTCTATTTTGGGACGCACACTGTGCGATAGGTGTGGGCCCTGGGTAATGAGGCTGCAGAGGCAGCTTATGTCTGCCGTGCATGTGGCTGCCCAGCATGTAAAAGAAGTATATATATATATATATATATATATATATAAGAGCCGCGAGCTCATTTGTGATTCGGTCACCCTGAGCAGGGCTCGGTCGCACAGCACAGGTCAGTTGTGCGAGGTGCAGAACTTGAACAAACTGCACTCTCAACTCCGCCACACTCGGGCCACAATCCGTTTGTGAGCTTAGCGAGTGCAGCCACGAGGTGCTTTGCATGCGGCGTTGCAGATGCTCTGCTCTGGAGCAGCCTGCGTGGGGCAGTTTTTTTCGCGAGGCAACAGCTCCATCTCATGACTCCAAAGTCCTACGCCAAGTCTCAGAGACCACGCAGCTGCCCCGAGCCGGTGTCATGCGTGCGCAGGGACGTCGCGGCAAATACACAAGTTTAAACTAACTGTACAGCTCTGCCAACACAAAGAGCTTTTTTTTTTTTGCCTGCCTGCCTGCCTCGCACTGTTCTTGGGTACCTGAATGGATTATTCAGTGAAAATGGAAATGCGGTTGGGATAAGTAGGCCAGCCTGTGCTCAGTTGTGTTTCAACTGGGAAATCACCAATACTACCAATAAGTATAATGATTAGAAGCTATGGTGGTCTTTGACTGTCTCGCTCCCCTCACACAGACCGCCTTTATTTCTTTCTTTCTTGTGTGTGCTACCTGTCGACACACATTCCCTCTCCACCTCCCCGCTCTCTCTCCCTCCATGTGTGTGCTGCCTGTGCTTCTCCTCTGATCCCCCAGTCTTTTTAATACATATTTAAGGCCGTAATGATTATATGCTATTCCATCTGCGGGCATCCCTACTGTAGTGCAAAAATCAATGGCTTTTCCTCTCCTAATGATGTCAGGATACGTCTTCCTCCATCTTTCTGGGGGGGAAAAAAGGACCTTCTTGGGGGTGGGTGGGTGGGTTGGGGGGGGGCTCTAAACATCTAGATCACACAGTAAACCTGAGGTCCTTTTTCCTTACGCTTCAAACTGCCATCCACAATGAAGACAAAGACAAGGTAATTCCTGCGGCCGGTCCCTGCTAATGTTTACCACAACTGCCATAGCTCCTTCATTCATAGTTAACCTTTCTGTAGGTATAATTTTGCCTGACTTCGCAACATGCGATCTCTCAGGTCAGACGGCAGCCAGCAGCAGTGGGTGGCACCCCACCGAAAGGCAAGAGGCCAACGGTGACGTTCCTGAACC
The DNA here is from genome assembly GCF_043641665.1 of Enoplosus armatus. Classification (NCBI taxonomy): domain Eukaryota; kingdom Metazoa; phylum Chordata; class Actinopteri; order Centrarchiformes; family Enoplosidae; genus Enoplosus; species Enoplosus armatus. The sequence goes on along the minus strand of NC_092181.1, from coordinate 8,024,119 downwards.
GCATTTGTCTGCCTTTCAGGTCTAAAATGGGTTTGGACAAAGAGCCGGGCCTAATTCACCTGGAAACCAGCATCTCCGAAGGACGTGAGTAATTGAATCCCGAGTTCAGCGCTCCATTTCCCCGTGTCTTTGTGCTGTATCGTGTAGCACTGTGCGAAAGTGGAGAGGAATTTGGAGTTTGTGTGGACAAATTCCGCTGAGGGGTAATGCGAACGGACAGCGGCAATGGCTGAGTCTGGGGACACACAATGACAATGGGGAGAAAAGTAATGCATATATTAGAATGCTTTTAAAAGCAAGTGATTTAGCTCAGTGGCGCTCCCGTAGGTGTATCACTCATCCCCCTGAATGACAATGAACACTCCGATATTGTGGGTTGATATATTGTATTTGACTTAAGTTGCTTACTGAGTCTCACGTCAGAATCCTTAAAAAAAAATATTTTAAAAAGTACATTTTTAGTTTAATTCCCATCATTTCTTCATTTCATTATCTATATTACCGTCTGTCCATGCAATTTGATACATACATTTTCACGTATTTGCCTTAACAAATAAAACATTCGCAATCAACGTAGTAAGCTTGCATGGAATTGTATTTTCAAAGGGGATCTCAGCTGATTTTGCACTTAAAGGTCTCCTCCTGCAAAAACAGTCGCAGAGTGTCCCCTGATAATGTCCTCAGAGGGTCTCCTAAGGGAATGGTGTTTGAAAGACCAGACAGAAAGTGTCTGAAAACAAGATTGTATTGGGTGCATACTTATTATTATTATTATGGGAAATGTAGGCTCCAATGTTTTTAAAGCTTGACCCATACAGGGGCTGAAAGTCTGGATATATATCGGCATAATGGAGAAAAGCAAGTCATGCAAACACACCGAGCCGACATCGGCCGCGCCAGGCGTCGCGGTCACGCCGCCAGAGAGACTATCACTATTGATCATGTGCGCGCGGAGGGATCCGACACATATTTGGCAGAGGCTAACGTGCGGAGACAGGCGTCCCTCTCCCGGCGCCCGCGAATGAAGGCAAAGAAAGCAATTGGCCTCTCTGGTCATCCGTCTTCCCCTCCACCCCCGGCTCCTCCCTCGCTGGGGCCGCTTTATTGACACGAGTAATGTAGGGAAGCCAAAAGAGGCTGCTTGGCTCTGGGTGAAGGCTGCCTTTCTTCATTGGCTAAAGCCATCGCTGATGCCATGGCTTGACGTGTGTGTCTTTGTGTCTTTGTGTGTGTGTGTGGGAGCAGAGGCGCTGTACGTCACCTGCAAGCTGCAGAACTGCACAGACGCCAACAAGGGCAAGCCATTCCCCGGATACATTGACCCCAATTCTCTGGTGGTGCAAGATGAGTATGTGTTTGTCCAGGTAGGTAATTGTGCAGTTTGCTCCGGTGGAACACATTAGAGCTGTGCATGAGGCAGAAAGTGCAAGGATTCTGTCTGAAATGTTTCAAGGTCATTGTAAGAGAGGTGCTGTTAGTGCAGCCGTGAGTGTCCCCCCCAGCGGTGATGAAACATCCTTCTATCTGTTTCTGTCTGTGTCCCCATAATGTTTTCACTCAACGGTTTCATCACCTTAAGGTGTCGACCGCGGGGAGGCCAATCTACTACGTGTCCGCCAAAAGAGATGTCTTTACACCCATGAAGCTGCCCAAGTACACCCTGCCCAAGGTAACAAGTACACCTCCTGATTAAGATGAAACGAGCGGGCGCTCACCAGATCACGATGACTAGCAAGTAATGAACTGGTCCTTGGTAGGAGTCCATAAATTATCATGGGATATGAGAATGTGTGAGGCAGCTTTCAAATTTAGTTTGCAGTGTAGCTGAAGTTGTCTGCATTCAAAGGCACGTAATATGCTTCCAGCTCTGTTTGGCGTGTGGGCTCCATTTGCAGTAAAGCGCCAGTTCATCGCTGGCTCTGCGTGACACCCTCTTTGTTATTTATGGGCAAATCAAGGCCAGAAGTAACCCTGACAGTGTTTCCAGAATTGTTATTCCGCCGCCGCTCAGCCTTGCTTGTCACGTCCCCATTGACAATTAAACATGTTTTATTCAATCAAGCCGTGGGCGCCCACCCCCCACCCCCCCTCCGCCTGCCCGCCGACGGCTCACTGCAAGGTGTTATTGGCACAGCCGGAGGTAGATGAGGCGACACAGCCTAACGGCGTGGCACTGGCGGCGTAATCTCTGCCCAATAAGCCTGATACAGTGTCAACGATCGTAGTGTCGTCTTACTTCAAGTACGGGAATAATGCACGAAGGATGAAGCTACTCTGATTATTGAGTGTGATTGAGCCCAGCGGGAGTGTCAAGAACAGTGTAACAATCTAAAAGTTTGCACGCTCCTCACTGAGACGCCATGTTTTTGATTGTAAAGAGCAAGCTTTCACAAAGGTCAACTTTAAGAGTGTATTCAGGCTAGCTGCTTGTTGATTCCAGTTGTCCGCATGTATCCCATTCTAATTTTTACAATAAATGAATGTAAATGTTAAAAAATGTACCGTGTATTGGAGGAGCACACACCATACGCGACAGTGTACTGCTGCCGCCATTGCAAATAACCTCTCCGCCCAGTTTCCCTCATTTTAACGAGATTCCTCTCCTGTCGCGACAAGCTGACGCGTCTGTCGCGTTCGTAGTCCCGCGCTGGTGTTCACCTTTTGCCCCTCCGCCGCCAGGACCTGCACGTGATCAGCACGGACGAGAACCGCGTGGTCGCCGCCGTGCAGGAGTGGAACCAGAATGAGACCTACAACCTGTACGTGTCGGACACGTCGGGGGTCTACTACACCCTGGCTCTGGAGAACGTGGTCAGCAGCATGGGGCCCGAGGGCAACGTCATGGTCGACCTCTATGAGGTAAAAGCACCCCCCCACCCCCCTCCCCCTCCAAAGTCTGCAGTATTCCTTTTGGCCAGTTTCTCCCTTTTAAATAATAGTATCAAATAAAGGCCTGCTTGATGAGTCCCCAGCCCGCTTAAGTTGATTATGACCACTGATCAATACTTTAGAGCTAGGCGGCAGAGATGATGAAATGTACTTGTTTTGTCATTTTGGAAAGGAACCCCCCCCCCCGCTGTAGGCCTACAGCCCTCACAGCACACTGTGTGAATACGAAGCAGTTTCAAAGTGCTGACATCAACAAAGGCAAGAGGGGATTGTGCCAGGGATATAGATTTTTTTGGGAGGCCGAGATTATTTCTTTCTTTGATGAATAACTGCAGATATTACTTCACTAAATGCACTTAATCCAAATGGGAGGAGAAAAAAAAAAAAAAAGGCTTGTTAAGGGCTAATGCCGAGGCTCCGTAACTGGAAGGTGCGCAGGTGTGATTTCAGAGACGTATCAAGCACCAAACGTGGGATGAAACTAAATCTCTTAAATCAAACATTTAAGCTGTTGACGATGCCGCTCGTGTCTTGCTGTGGCCTCGGCGATAGAATCAAATCCACTGTCTTGATTGGGGTCGCCACCCGAAACGTAGGATAATGCCGAATCTCTCCTCCCAGGGAGATTGAGGTATCTGTCAGTTACTAAAGAGGGGTTTTACTGCCCGATGCGACTGTCACCGGCTCAAGTCCAGTATCCCTGAGCTCTTCCTGGGGTCCTCCGACAAGGAGTCAGATTCATTTAAGGCGCGCATTGATTAGTCAAAAGTCCCCTGACAGTCTGTCATTTCCCTCTGAGTGGTTGTTGGCGCTGCTGGGAATGCAAAAGAGGTAAGCGTGCGTGGCTGCGCCGCCACAGGGCCTGGGATTTGCATTAGCTTTCTGCAACGCGACTCCACGATATGGAAATGCCCAAAGTGTTTACTGTGGGAACGTGGGAAGTCTGTTTTCGTGTGGAGCTCTGAGCTGTTCCCTGCTCTCTCTCTCTAACTTCGCAGGTAGCGGGAATAAAGGGGATGTTCCTCGCCAACAAAAGGACGGATAACCAAGTGAAGACGCACATCACCTACAACCGAGGCAGAGACTGGAGGTTACTGCAGGCCCCGAGCAAAGACCTGAGGGGCAGCGGCGTTCACTGTGTGCTCGTGAGTGTCTGCGTGTACGCTTTTATATATATATATATATATATATATATATATATATATATATATGTGTGCGCGCCTCCGTCAAAGAGAGGGCCTTGACAGGAGCTGACTGATCCCAGCAGCGATGAGAGGCCGAGCTCAGAAAGAGCAGCGCCCGTCAAAGCTGAGTGCTCCGAGGCTGCCGCGCCGAAAGGTCAGCCATTTTGATTCAGTCCAATAAGCTGACCTCCCATTTAAGAAACACAGAGAGAAAGAGGTGTCAGACGCCTCTTCTTTATCTGTCTCTCTCTCTCTCTCTCTCTCTCTCTGAAAGCCTCTGAAAGTTGGGTGCTTCTCATGGTCTTGAGTTGAGCTTTCACTCAAAAGCCAAAGTTGGGAAATTTGAAGTCCAACGGTGTGTCTGTTTAACTGCGGATGCGGTGTTCACAGTGTGGGCTGCACATCGTCTGCAAGGCGCATTAGCACGTCTCCATTTAATGCGACTCAGTATGAAAAAAGAATGATTTGATAAACCAATTAGCGATTCTGCGGCACGCCTCGCCTTCTACCCATATTATACAGTCATTTGTCAGGAAATGTCAGAGTTTTAATAAACCTCTAAACAGGCCGTCACAACATGGCCTGCACCACTGGCATTTTGCTGGGTCGTAATGAGAATTGTGTCGGTAAAGGTTAACCCAATCAAAATTAACAGTGAGACCAGCCAATGGGGAAATGGTGTTTGCGATGAAACTTGTGACTCTCTCGCAATCGAGCCGTTTCATCCAGAAGCGTCTTTTTTTTTTTTTTTAAGTGTTCGTGTTGGCTCGGCTTGATAGGTCTGATGATTGCGTTTGTGGTTTTCGTCTTCTTCTTTTTTTCTGCAGCCGTACTGTTCATTACATCTCCACCTTCACGTGTCAGCAAATCCCTACACATCTGGAAACATAGCCAGCAGGGACTCGGCGCCGGGGATCATCGTCGCATCAGGTGGGTGAGGGTGAATCTCTTTTGGGTGACGTGTTGTTTCTCTGTTTCTTCTTAGGGGTTTTCTTTAAAAAGAAAAAAAAACAAAACATCCCCCCATTGAAACCTCTTTTGCTTCATCTATTACAAATGAATTAACTAATGAACTCTTATTTTTTTTTGTGTGATAGAATATGAAGTTGGAGTTCCGAGGGGTTTACATTAAAAAAAAACCCTTTCTGGCATTACATAGTAAATAATAAATAGATTATTTGCACTTCCTGACTAATAGAGTGTTGCAGGGATGACCTATTTTTGTAAGCCAACCCGGAAGTTAGCATCGCCCGGGATTCCCCTCGACTAAAAGCCAATGGGGATTTTCCCACAGGATTTTGGATTAATGCAGAAAATAAGCTCTGTGGCAAAACAAAAAGTTTATGGTACTCGCACGTTTTGTTCAGCGAGATAATCTTCACTAACGAACACCACTTTTAGGATTTTTGAAGCGTAAATGGAATCGCCCCAAGTAAAAAGCTAACGTTAGCTTGTAGCTAACGGCTTTAAACGAACTACACCGCGGTCGCATGACTTCGACGTCACCACCGCTAAGCTTCACTTTGAAGAGAATAGAGATAGATATAGATATATAGAACACAACGAGGCTGTAAAGGCGGACTGGTGAGTAGATGACTTTCCGTGTTTCGGCGTGAAGACGTTTAACGTCCGCGACGACCTCTTTGGTCTCATTTAGCCGCTTGTTAGCAACCGCCTTTTTTAAGACACGTAAAAGCCTCAAAGTTCACGAGTGGGGGCGGGTATCTACTGACGCATTTTATGTGGTAGAACAAAACGCTTGTGTTAACCACAGACCTTAAACCCATCCACGTCCAGACGAGGGAACCGGACGTGTAAAAATGCTGACTCATTCCCGGGTTTCAGGACCCATTCCTGCAGCGCTCTGTAGAATGAAACCTCTACCAGGTGCTCGCAGATGTGGTTTTTTTTTTATCAAAGAATGTTAGGAGAAGTCATACAATTGAGATGGTGAAATGAATTCTGGTTTGCTCAAATTCCTTTCAGCACAGAATGACAAAGACACGAATTCTGAATGCAGTGGCATTCAGAATCGAGTAGTTTATCTCTTTTTTTGTGCTCCATCCGTGGAAGCATTAAATAGCGGCATGCTAACTCGAAGAGACAAAGACCACAAAAGTCACTTAGACGGACAAAGCCAAATCGAAATCTGCCTCTTTCAGTTTGTTGAAATCTTGGCACTCAACATTTCAGTGCGGCGACGCTTCCGATATGGCAACGCTGTGCTCTTCTATGCAATGGCATTTGGCTCTTTTGCTGGTTCTCTTTTTTTTTTTGCTCTTTACTTCTGTTTTCAATAGTTTGTCCCCGTCCACAGGCGTCTGACAACATGCATGTGTCACCTCGTCTCTGCACAGGGACAAATGACACCGAGCAGAAAGTCGCAGCGCCAGAGCACCATATCATCTTCATGTTTCAGCCCTCAGAGCATCGTTGTTCCTGAGAACACGGGAGAGAGACTCTCATTGACTCGGTGGGGAGAAAACAAAGGGATGGAGGACTATGAGATCAGCAGCCCCCCCGGATGTATTCACACCTCAGTGATATTTGCTCCCGCGTGGGCCGCCGCTGTCAATAACATATCAGTGCCCGCCGCGGGTGTCTGGAGAAGGCCAAGCTCGCGCTAAAAGTATTGGTGTCTGGAACCTTTTGTGAAACACTGTGAATTAAACAGGTTGCAGGGAGGTGGAAATGGAACAATCGACCTACTTCGCTTGATCTCTGTCATTATTCAAGCCACAAAACGGCCGAAAAATGAACAGAGGCCGGGGGAGTCTGGTATTGTTTTCTAATAAGCTTTAAAATAACCAACACATTCTCGGCCTTAAGGGAAAAATTCAGTTCTTTTACGTACTGGTAGCCGCTATTCCCTCCCATGATCGGTGATGTTTTGCGCGTTGCCAGTCCGACAGCATAAGGACCACAAGCAGGCCCCCAATCAGGCCGGTTGTAAACAGACTGTAGCATAGTTATACTGTAAGGGAAAAAAACCTACTACTTGGTTCGGGTTTGACCTAGTGAACTGACTGTAGCTGTGCGCAAGTCGGGTGAATCGAGGGCTCAAAGCCGTCATAAGGCGTGAACGTGATTATTAATGTCCGTCTATATGTGTCGCCTCTTGCCTAATGTGAACGGGGATAGGTTCCAGTTTTTTCTATGCAATGCGTGATTGTAAGTGACGGACGGCACAGGTAGAGGGATAACGGAAGGATCAAGGCGTTGTTAGAACTGCCAGGAGTGGTGACCAAAACTTAAGTTTAAAACTTAAATAAGGCTTTGGTTTAAAAAAAAAAAAAAGCAGTTTACTTGCAAAGCAAAAGTCACAACGAAAGGTGACTCCTTACTGCTCATTCACGTCTCCTGTTTCGTCACTCTCCATTGCCTTTGCTGCGTCTGCTGAAGCCTCCACAAGCCGGTGGTTCAAAAAAAAGTCCCGTCAAATAGACGCTACAACGAGAGTTGGTATGAAACTACCGCTTACTTTGAAATCTGGATGGCAACCTGGAAAGCGTTGCTTTTACTGACCTCGTCTGGTTGGACGTGTCGGGCTTGTCGCCCCGTGACCACGCCAAGCGTCGCTGTCGGGCATGTTGCACGCGCCACGCCTCCACTTCGCTGCAGCCGGTTGAGAGCGTCGACCGCTGGAGGTCAGCAAAACGGAGATGTTCAGCCAGTGCTGGGTCACTCCCTAAATGCAGGGATTGTAAAGCAAATTGTTTCTCAAGGAGGGGCTCAGGCAACCACGACTCTGAAACACTTACAGTACTTTCCAGCCCTGTGTTTAACCACCTGGCACCAATTACGGGCTAGATCAAAGCAATTACAGCAGCCCACACAGCTTTAGGACAGGTCATCTTAATGTGGTCAGGACTGCTGAAAGATGAATACAGTAATCTGAATTTATTGCTTAATTTGGGAGTATGGGCAAGTGTCGCACTGCACAGCAGGCCTTCCTGGAGCACTGTAATTACAGCTCCAGTCTGCAGCTGCAGGCTGGAGCCCCCTGCTGTCCAACCGCCGCCAGTCTCCCGGCCCTTTTTATAAATATATGGGATATAATTTGATTTCGTGTAGACTTCATTTCCTGTGTCTGCACTGAGCGCTCGCTGTCGCCTCTCTTCTGTCTGCTCCTGTGAATCCTCACCTCCAGGCTCCATCGGCGCAGAGCTGACCACCAGCAACGTCAGTGTGTTCATCACCTCGGACGCAGGGAACACATGGAGACAGGTGGGGGTGTTTTTTGTTTGTTTGTTTGTTTTTTCAATGCGATAATGATCCACTGGGGTGGCAAATTAACCAGACTGTCAAAACACAGTCGGCCCTCTATCTCTGTGGCTGCTTCCTTTTTCTTAAGGGACCCTATTTTACCTTTGTATATGCACTGATGACCCCCACCACCACCCCACCCACATACAATTACAAAAAAAGGGGGAAAGTAGCCTATATATATAATAATATATATATTTCATGATATTCATTGCATAAAAAACAATAACAGCACAGAACAATTAACCCAAATAGTGAACTCAACACCTGCAGGAAGTTTGTGTGAAACTAGCAATTTCTATAAAAATCTGAACAGACTATTTCCTGTGGACACAAAGTGTCAGATGATTTTTCCTCATATTTTATGTATGTCTGTATTATGATTCTCTTTTAATTTCACTGTCATACATACGTTTTAATAGTCCAGGCAGCCTGGCTGTGTAATAGATAAATAAATAAATAAACTTTAACTAAAATAACCCTGAAATTTAGTTGTCTTCAACACAGAAATGAAATGCATGTATTGTATATTATAATTTATATATGTATATAATAATAATATAATGATATAAGAGAGCTTCATGACCCCCGTGGAGCTTTGGCGACCCATGATGTTAAATGCATTTGTGTTGTGCTGACCTGTAGGGGGCCCTTAAATGTATTTTACAATGAATTACAGTTTTGAGTACTCGGATCAAAAATAAACACGCAATACAGTATGTATTTTTACTTCAGTTAGACTTTAATTTCTAGTGTCAATTACGGTCTGTCAGGAGGCCGGCTCCCTGCAAATCCACAGACGTGTGTACACTGCAGCAAATATGTTATTCGTTTTACCGACTCGCACCTGATTATTAATTTTTATAATGCTGTGCCCAATTGAATCACAGCCACCAGCCATATGGAGCACCATGAACTGACTGACCTGCCGTCTTCTCACTGAAAATATCCTCCTCCTCCTCCTCCTCCTCCTCCTCCTCCTCCTCCTCCTCACTCACTCACTCTGATTCTATCATATGGGCTTTTAATCCTCGTACACTCGCCGGTGTTTTTAAGGTCGATAATCAAATGAAACCTTGAGAGATGTTTGATTCAGGCCCCTACCTCACTTCAACCTGGCTTTTTCAATTGATGGGGCTTCCAATTAAACACTGCAATGAAATATAATTATTCGGAAGCTGATGTGGCAACTTCCTACCGTGACATGTACTGTGTGTGTGTGGTGTGTTATTACTTTCCTTACTTAAACGGTGTGTGCCGCTGCAGAGTGAGTGCTCTCTCTCTCTCTCTCTCGTTTTTCGTCCCTGCAGATCTTCGACGAGGAGTATGCAGTGCTGTACCTCGACCAGGGAGGGGCCTTAGTCGCAATAAGGCACACTCCGCTCCCCATCCGACACCTGTGGTGAGTCATTATGACAGAGACGCCATTTGTCACAGCGTGACTAATTCCCTCGGAGGAAGCTCCGAGTCTTAAGTTAGTCAAACAAAGGCAAATGAGTTTGTCTGAACTGGGGGACGATATTATTCCGGCTGGAGAACCCGCCAGCCGTGGAACATTCTGCTTTGACAATTGTCATTCAATTTCACCTTTCCATGTGTGAAGCCATAATTAGTCTAGCGTCTACTGATCAGTGTTCACTGAGCAGAGCGCGGAAATGCACTTGTTAGACGACTCTGAGGGTCATTAGCTTGTGCACACAGTCGGATGGGAAGGGTGGGGGGGGGGGGGGAAGTGTTGGTGCCTTGTGCGACGGCTGTTTGTGTTCCCCAGGTTGAGCTTTGACGAGGGACGGCAGTGGAACAAGTACAGCTTCACCAACACGCCTCTGTTCGTGGACGGGCTGCTGGGAGACCCCGGGGAGGAGACCCTCATCATGACGTGAGTGACTTGGAACAACATGCAACATGTCAACAACATGCAAATCGTTAGGTCGCACGGAAGGAATCAAAGCAGCTGCAGATACTCACTACTCACCGCGGCCGTGCGCGTGCGCTCCCCCCCCCCCCCTCTGCCTTGACCCGAGCCTTACATCTACGCTAAGCCCACTCAGTTCGGCGTTCCTGACTGCCTGTTTTCCTTTCTCATGAATAAAAAAAAAAAAAAAAAAATTCTCTCAAGGTCTGCCCAACATCAAAACTGGCTGTCTCCAGATTATGATCACAGGAGATCAATGCTTTGGCAGCCAGCGACAGCGTGACTGTCCATTTGAAGAATATGAAGGAAAATGATCAAAATGATAAAAAAAAAAGAAAGCCTGAGAAAACAGACAAGAAACTTTGCTTTAAAAAAAAGTTTTAACAGCATTAAAAAGTGGAAAGAGGACTGAGTATGATTCGACGTGTCCTCAGAAACCAGATTTATGAAGATTCCTTTTGTGTTCTTTCACATTTATTATTAGAATAGCCCAGAGCTGGAGTGCGTGCATACGGTATGACACAGCACTACTCCCTTATTGCAGCAGAGACGTAGGACTTTGGGACATGTTAACCAAAGGGTTTCCACAGCCATTACATCAATGTTTCATGACACCTGCCACAAATGACAGACTGACAGTCGGCTCTGCAGTCAGCTCTACGGGAGAGTGATAGCGCACAGCTGGAGAGACAGGGAATAGGAAAAAGCACAGAAATACTCTCAGCGCGACGAAGAACAGAGTTGGGGCGGAAAAAGGGGGCGGTGTGAAGACGATGCCGGCAGGTTTGCGCCAAGAATACGTTGTCGAGGACTGAGCCTATCAGCCGGGCAGACCAGCCATTCGTTTTCATAAGAGCATCATGCACTGTTTTCTTATCAATTTGTACTCATTTTTACAGTAAGTGTCTGTCATGGTTGGGTTCCCCCGGGAGCTAATTGACAGATTGTGATGAATATGTTGTGGAATATATGAATGGTTGGGGGGGGGGGTTAGTGCAGAGAAACACACCCACTCAGTTTAGCTGGAGATGGAATATGCATCTGGTTTGGTCCCATAACCTTGGATTCTGTTTTGCTTTTGACCACTGAAAAAATATGACTATTCATTATGATTAGTGTTAATAAGATATACGTTTTTTTTTAATAACAAGATATCAGTTCAAACTTGCCACACACACAGAAAAAGCTTTTCCCTTAAAGATTGGGCCATTATATTCGATCTTTCCAGGTAAAGCTTGTCTATGTTCATTTACTGTTAACCCATCTCAGGTAAAGACCAAAACCAACTATGTTGGTGTTACGGCGCCGCTACCTCAAAGTACTTGTCGGATGGTCGAAACACCTGTCTAGAGTGCCTTGTGTTGTTCCACTTCAAAACCGCAACTGACCCTCTCCTGGACCCCCCCTGCAGAGCCAACAGGTCTGTAGACAATGCAGTAAACATGGCCCTCCACTTCATCCTCCAGCACCTGGACAACTCAGGAACCTATGCCGGGATCCTGGAGGTGAATCACAGACTTCCTGTCTGACAGGAGGCAGCACGTGAACCTGGGTCTCTGATTCCCGGACCATCAGCACAAGGCTGCGTCCTTTCCCCTCGACTCTGCGCCTCCAGTCCCCAGTCTGTCAAGCTCCTGTTTGCGAATGATGCCACCCTCATGCGGCTCATCTCTGGTGGGGATGAGTCCACCTACAGGTGGGAGATTGACCATCTGATGACCTGGTGTGAACTTGGAGCTCAATGCTCTAAAGACAATTAGGATGGTTGTGGATTTCAGGAAGAAACCGTCCCTACCCACCCCCATCACCCTGTGTGACTCCCCAGTCGACACTGAGGAGTCCCTCCACTTCCTGGACCCCATCATCACCCAGGACGTCAAGTGGGAACTGAATATCAGCTCCATCACAAAGAAGCCCAACAGAGGATGTACTTCCTGCAGCACCTGAAGAAATTCAACTTGCCAAAGTCAATGAGGATGCACCGCCATCACCTCCTCCATCACCATCTGGTACGCTGCTGCCACTGCCAAGGACAAGGGCAGACTGCAGCGTGTCCTCCACTTTGCTGAGAAGTTGATTGGCTGCAATCTGTCACCTCTCCTGGACCTGTACCCCTCCAGGACTCTGAGGCAAGCAGGAAAGATTGTGGCTGGCCCCTCTCTCTGGCAGGAGGCTGCGGTCCATCAAGGGTCAAAACCTCACGCCATAAGAACCGTTTCCTCCCATCTGCAGCTGGCCTCATCAACACGACCCGGGACCCTCCCTGACTTGGACTCTTATGCCCCCATGAAGTAACATTATACGGGTTCTCGTGGAGTTTGACACACTGCAGATGGTACGGAGAGTGGGGAAACGTGGGAGTGTGTGTGCAGTTTCACACACTAAAGAGACTAAACACAGCAGGAAAAATGCAGGTGGACCCAAACACCACTCATGTAATATAAATGTGTCGCAAACGTACCCATTGTTCGCCACAGGAAATGAGCCAAGGCCAATGAGTTTCAGGTTGAAATATTTCCCTCTAGCATTCCTCTTTTGATGAACATTGACAACAGGCTCCACAGACCACAAGACTGCAGCGCTCATGTTCGTCATAATGAAGGAAAACGTTCTTGTAAGATCAATTCACTGTTGGTTTTGGGCTTATGAGATGCGTGGCTCTTTTCCAGGATCTTCGGCCACGTCAGTCATCGCTCAGAATGGCAGCTGGTGAAAATAGACTTCAGGTCCATCTTCAACAGGAGGTGTGCAGAGGCGGATTATCAGACATGGCACCTACACAACCAGGTACGGCCCATGCCAGCACAGAAATAGGGACTAGACTTGTTTATCACACGTCCTAAAAAAAAAAAAATGTTTTTGAGGGTTGGTGGAGGAGTCTACATCTGAAGCGCGACTGGAAGAGAATCTCAAACTAGATTTGCCTGTGTTTTTAATGTAATGTGATATTTTGGATCAAAATACCACTGAAGCAAGTGATGCATCATAATATTGATTATATTTTGGATTTTTTTGTTTTGTAAGTTGATATTTAAAAGATGGTACTGCTGAAAATAGACTATTGCTGGGTCCAAAATCAGTCCCTTGGTCACTTGTTCAGTCTTTCGTCATAATAAACATTGGATTTAGTGAGCAGAAATTGTTCATTAATAATTGTGCACCATGACTGACATGGATGCATGAGTTGGTGGACCTCTGGGCATAAGCATGTAAAAGGCCCTCCCTTGTATGTAGCGACAGACCCCCCCCCCCCCACGAGGCTAGTGGTCATTACACGTCTGTTTCAGCGACATCTGACTCTTTTACAGCAGATCATCTTCTCTCTACAAAATATCTATATATGCATACATTCCATTATGCAGAATTGTGTAGGGAAACCTTTGGGCCAGAGTATATTTTCTTAAAATAAACAAAAATGTCATCAAAGTAAACATGACCTCTGTTGGTTTGATGCTCAAAAAAGATTCACATCAGGACCAGAAACAGGAACAGAAGAACGGGATCAGGCCAGGTTGACTTTCCAAAAAGAAATGGTAACAACCATCAGTCCAAATAGAGGCTCTGGTTCAGGGGGCCCCCCCTGACCCCTTGGTCCACCTGTCGTCGTGACAGGTGGACCAAGGACGCACCTCCATTCTGCTGCGTGAACAAAACCCCGAAAGAGGATTTTGTTTTGACTTAATAAGCTATAATTCTAAAGTACGACGTCAATTATGTCATTGAAAATGAAAAAAACAAAACCATCTAAAGTGTGTGGAGCTCCTCTTCTCTGTCGCACTGCCTCTTGAGGTTTGGGTGATGCAGGCCCCCCGATCAAACGCCAGGCTCCATTGTCAGGGTAACGTGTGATCACTGGCTGACCATCTCTGCTTTTGGCCTGGCGAGCAGACTATCTCTCAGTTCCCAGAGAGCACTTATGCAGATTCCCCCCCCCGGCATACATTAAACCTCCCCGAAAACCCCTCAACCTGGCCAGGCCTGAAGGCGAGCCAGAGACTTTAGAGCGCGCCTTTATTCATGGCCCAGTTCTGTAATTGGTTTAGACACCCATATGCTCAGACCCGGCTAATGATCAAAACCTATAGCACGGAAGACGACAAGGCTCCAAACCAATTACGAGGCTGACCTGCCCAAATGTGGAGCCACGGTAGGTCCTAGTCTGCTGCGAAGAATACGCCGAACACTGCCTCCAAACAAAAGGCAGCGTTTGTGCTTTAAGGCCAGTGGGAAACATTTTCAGGAGCTGGGAGTGTATTTCTGGATACAGCCAGAGTTTGTAAGCATCTCACTAGTGACACCTAATGCACAGAGACAGAATGTTCTGTTCATGGAAACAGAGCAGCAGTGTGGGACGCAGGATGAAGTGAAGCAGGCTGGTGTTATCTTCTCATCTTTCCTGTACTTTATATTCACCTCCCACACACACACACACACACACACGGGCTAAAAACGGATGGGGCGCCGGCAGCTTTTGCGACTGAAGCTCCTTCTTGTTCGTTCATCTCAATATCCCCAACAACAACACACAAAAAAAAAACTTAACTTTAACTCCCTCCATGTGACTTTCCTCACGGTGCTCCCTTGAAATCCGGCCCCCGCAGGGCGAGCCGTGCCTCATGGGGGTGAAGAGGATCTACCGGAAGCTGAAGCCCACGTCCAGGTGCGTTATGGGAAAGATGCACTCTGTGTTGATGACGTCGGGCCCCTGTGACTGTACAGAGGCTGACTTTGAATGGTGAGTATACTTTTCTTTGCCTGTGAGAACATTTTGTATCACGAAAACCTAATCATGTCATCAGGGTTGTCCTAGCTTGGCCGGGTTTGCAAACTGGGGGATTGAGTCTGAACTATGTGGGTGTTGACAAGGTAGTGAGGATGCATTATGGGCAATGTAGGATGTAGGGTTTTTGGATCTTGACCTAAATTAGCTACATAGAGTTATCTCCGACTCCGTTGCTTCCATTTTTAACCGCTCCGTCTCTTGCGAGCCCCCCCCAAACTTTAACTTCGGAGAGCTCAGTTCCTCTTCATTTGCACAAGCAAGGCATCGTAAAGCTGAGAGTTCGAATTCCAAGATTCGCTTGGGACTAGGTTCATTTCGAAAAGAGAGGAGGGCAAATGTATCTCCCCTTTCAAGTACGGTCGAGTTGAATTTGAGCAAAGTCCTAAACGCCCAACTGCAGCCTGGATC
The DNA here is from genome assembly GCF_043641665.1 of Enoplosus armatus. Taxonomy (NCBI): domain Eukaryota; kingdom Metazoa; phylum Chordata; class Actinopteri; order Centrarchiformes; family Enoplosidae; genus Enoplosus; species Enoplosus armatus. Next base: position 8,008,674 of record NC_092181.1, on the reverse strand, counting down.
GGGAATGAATTTTACATTTGGTGCTAAGATCGAGTCAGTGTGTCTCCCTCCACATGTAGCAACTGCACTGTATACAGTCCGCTCCCTGGTCGGATTTGAATAAGAGTGTAAAAATAGTCACCACATCAATAGCTTTCAGGATGCACTTTAAATTTTTTTTGGTTACGGTCCCGACCTGCTCTGTATGAAAAGTGCCCTCAGATAACTTCTGTTTGAATTGAATTGAATTGAATTGAACTACATACTGATAGCACCCAGGATGGACTATGTGCTAATTTCCACAGTATACTATTTTAGAAACCAACTTGCGGGGAATGACGGACGTCCAGAATGCCCCTGCCATTGAACAAAGAGACAGCAAGATTTCTGAGTTCTTCTTTGAGTTCTCTATTTTTTTTTAAGCTCCCAGCCCTGGTCCCCGCCGGTGCCTACTAAAGATGAATTGTCAATCCTTAAAAACAAGTCATTTCGAGGCAAAATTGTTGTCCTAAAAACGGCTGGGCACTGTAGTTTTTTTAACCTCTGTCAACTCAAACAGGAGTAAAAAAAAAGTGCATTTGTTGGGGACTCTTTTCAGCTGTGGGATGAACACCCGCAGTTCCGTCTTTGTATTCGTACGCACGGAACACCGCCATTATGTGGGAGAGAGACAACAAAAGTGAGGCCAACAAATAGACGAGGAGCTCACCAAGGAAGTGCTAGCCAAGGTATTTCTCATGTATGCGGCTCTGAGCCTCAGCCTTATAAGTAGTGGAAACACATTTTCCATAATGTCACAGGGTTTAAGGAAACTGGGTTTGAGCAAGGGATTAAAAGATATGAGATCGCCGCCACGGATAACACCCTCGACATTATAATTGTAGAGCAGCTCTGGCAGATTCTCGTGGAGGCTGCTGCCGCTCAATGCAAACCAGTCAACTGCTCGCACATGTACCTGTATGTGTGCTTGTGCCATGTTATTACTCATGGGGACATAAATCTGTCACATTGTGGGGACTCGCCTTCCTTTTGGGGGGACAAAAAAAGAAATCACTCAATTTTAGGGTGAAGACTTGGTTTAAGGGTTAGGCAAGTAGTGGTTAGGGTCTCCAGGAAATGAATGTAAGTCAATGTAATGTCCTCTGAAGTGATGGAAACACGTCATCTTTTTGTGTGTGTGTGTGTGTGTGTGTGTGTGTGTGTGTGTGTGTGTTCATTCTCTGACATTCAGTTGTTCCCACCTGAATGCGTGCCATCGCTCACCGCTTGAAGGACAAATTATACATCAGAATTCACAGCTGCTTTTGTGTCTGCTGCTCGTGAGTCTTAATATCACAGCTGCAGTTGCAGGGAATGTGTTTCTCTCCACATCCTCACCGCCCGCTTTCTTTGAATTATCAGCAGTGTTAACGTTGCTTTTTTTTTTTCCCTTCCCCCTCTTCTTTGCTTTGGTCCCAAATCTGCAGGTCTCCTGAGTGAGGAGGCTCTCGGAATAAGCGCCATCAAAAAAAAAAAAAACCCCATAAATCACCACGCCTAATAGCTTTCATTAACAATCACAACACTTCTGCATCTGTGTGCATGTCGCACTAATTGGGGCAATTTGTTCCCATCATTTTCGGGGACACAGCGCTGCTCTAGCCTTTTCATTTGTAGGACAAACTACTCGTGGGCCGTGTTTAAAAAAAAGCAACCAAAGAGCCGCGGCACAGTCGCTGTAACTGCTGTGAAGTCAATAGCAAAATCACATTAGGTTTACAATTTCCCACAACTCTGCCTCACAATTTCAATATCCAATATGTCTAAAACAGGTGATCCCCCTTTCAGCTGGGAATGTTTTATTCTTTTTCTGATTGATTTCGTACGCGAGTAATATCAGTCATTTTCAGCCTTAGTCTGCGTCTCATTTTCGAATTGAATCTCCCAAAGCAGCGCCTCGGGAACATATGCGTCCGCCTTGTCTGTCAGTGTTCCCTCCGCGGCCCCTGATTGGATGACTGTTTCTGTTTTTGCCTCCTCGGATCATTACAGTGATTATGGCTACGAGAGACGGGCCAGCGGCAAGTGCACGCCCGCCTTTTGGTTCCATCCGTCATCGATGTCCAGGAGTTGCACCACGGGGATGACTTTCCTTAACAGCACTGGGTGAGCCCAGGACACACACACACACACACACACACACATTCTCGACAGTGACTCGCAGTGGCATTGGGTGAAATGAGCGCTGCGTTTGAGTTGTCGAATAGCTCAGGGGTTCATTAATTAGTTTCTCAGGGATAAAAAAAAAAAAAGGACCGTGGGCTGAATGATCAAGCATGCACTTAAAAACGATCCTGAACCAGCGAGTACATCCCACTGGTACTAATGGGAACTAGTGTGGGTGAAATCGTGTTGGCAAGTCTCGTGAAGAGTTCCAGGAAAAGGTATAAATGAAAGATTCAATATGCTGTCCGGTGTAAAGCACCAAAACAACCTGGACTCACCTCAAGGTCCATTTAGTAGCTGTTGTGGAGCTTTCAATCATTTCAAATATTTAAGCCAACATGGGCAAGAAGTCCTTAAGGTGCTAAGTACCCCCCCCCCTTCTTGTGGGTAGGAATTTGACATTTCCAAGACAACCGGGCAGACTCCATTTGTTAATGAAAACCGTGTCATATGACTGAACACTACCTTCTGCTGACAATGGACTCTGCTCGACAGTCATTTTCTCCACATTTTAGAGTCCTTGTCAAAGGGCACCCCGTTTATGTTCCTGTTTACGCCCCCCGCCCGCACAAACGGCACTCCAGACACTTCTCAGCAGGAAGTGTGAAATGTTAACCTTTATGTGGAGTCTATACGGCTCGTCCCACGTATTATAGAGCAGCGCAGACAGAGGAAAGGTGTAACTTATGTACGGAACTTAATTCTAACTTTTTGTGGTGTGGCACATCTTCTGTTTGAAACAGCACGGAAAAAGACTTTTGAAGAGGTTTTGTTCACCCATTTTTCTCATTTGCTTCCAGTGATTTCTCGCCATGCGGATTGTTTTTATTTGTCCAACATTTGAGATATTCACCTCCAGTCCGATCCAATTTCTACTGCCACCCCAGTACAAGTGGGAAAGGATGCTCACGGCTCTGACCAACTACATAAAAAATATGTAGTCGGCAACAACTCTTTCCATAAAAAGTGCCCCCGCTACTTTGAATTATCCACAGAGCACAGTCAAAAGTCTTTATTGGCCCTTTAACAATGACTGTATTTCATCCATATCTATGGATAAACTACATACACGTCATATCAACTTTTTGGTGTTTCCACCCCCAGCTACAGGAAAGTGGTCTCTAACAACTGCACAGCCGGAGTCGGCGTGGAGTACACAGCCAGGAGGCAGCAGTGTCCCGTCCAAGCACCCAGAGGTCTCCACCTGGTCACCAGCGAGGGCACGCTGACAGCCACACTGGGCGCCAACGTCACCTTCCTTGTTTTCCTGGAGGAGGTGAGCCGCTTGCAGTCTCATGGACCGTCACACCAAGTAAATGTCATGATATTCAGAATGCGAAGCAAGGCCGAACTCTATGGGATGAGCGTCGTGTCATATTAGGACACCGTTTCGTGGGTGTAAAATCTTACTACTAGTAGCCTTTGCTGAAACACTGAAGTGGGCCACACAACTCATAGGAAAACCCGGAAGCCGAACCCAGCCCAGGCTTTTGAGCTGGGGGGGGAGCAGTTTTCATTGAAGTGAACAGGCGTCATTTTCAAGTCCAGTATCCATCCGCGCGTACAAACTTTTCAAACCAAGGTCGCAATTACAATTACATTTACAATTTTTATGAGCTATTAGATATTTCTCGAGTTTGCAAAATGATTCAGTAAATCACTGGATTTGAACTAGCTTGTACTGCTAAGAACTTGGGAAGGACTTTACACGTAAACAGCTATTCAAATGAATTTACAAATAGCCGGTGCAACCCAATCTTAAGGATGCACTTTGGCTCACAGGGGACCAGTAATTCTACACCCATCGATATTGTACTCTGTGAAAAATTCAAGCTTTTTTACTTTATACACCAGTTGATGGACCCATTTATCTAAAATGCCGTACGCTTTGATGAGTGCACACCTTTTTTAACATGGGTGACCACAGTGAGAACCAAAGCGCTGACCCTTGTAGTGAAACTGTCAAGCTCGAGCACATCATTAACACGTCTCTTTCTCGGCGCCCTGTGCCGGTGAGGTGCAGTTAAACCCGGAGTCGACCCTGCCGATTGCCTGAAAGTGCTTGTCCTGTGCAGGGCGACGGGGCGAGGACGAGCATCACGCTGGACTTCGGGGACGGCCACGCTCTGACCTACTCCAACGTGAGCTCCATTGAGGATGGGATCAAACACATCTACAAAGCCGTGGGAATCTACCGGGTGACCGCCACCGGGGAGAACAGCCTCGGCTCGGAGACCACCCTGCTGTACCTGCATGTGACATGTGAGATACCGAGGGGCTCCGTTAAGATCTGTGTATACAAATGTGCATGTGTATTTATTTAGATAGGGGAAATCTCCAATTTCTTTTGCGAGTTCTGCTCTCCACTTTTTTTATCACATTCAGTGGAATTGCGGCTGCCTGCTCGTGCACACGTTCTGTGCTTTATCTCTTCATAGAGCATGCCCCCCCCCCCCCCCCACAACCAGACAAACAAGTGAGACAGAACGAATCCCAGCGCACTTCCACTCAAGTCAGCTTATGCTTCAGGGCCACTCAGCCGACGGAAGCCACTGCAGCCTCGAGGCTGACCACCCCTGACGCATTCGGGCGGGGGGGGTGGTGACAGATGTAACGGAGCTGACTTATTGATCAGGGAGCGCCGTCGCCCCCCACCGATCTGTCAATCCAATGTGCCAGCCCAACAAATGGAGCCACCGCAGGCTCAGGGGTGCCACGGATGAAAAATAACACACAGATGGCGGCCAACAGTCCCAGCGCAGGAGATAATTCTGAACAAACTCACCTATAAACCCGCTCTCCACCATCCCCCCCCCCATCATTTCAAACATTGCGATGCAGTGCATCGAGTTCACCCTGTGATGTATATGTGTGCCTGAGTAGGTCAGCTGGAGTATATCCATCTCTCAGCTCCCTTTGTGGCGGTGAGGAATAAGGAAGTGAACCTGACTGCTGTGCTGTGGCCCAGCCAAGTGGGAACGGTCACCTACATTTGGTGGATCGGAAACAACACAGAGGTACTGTGCACCGTAAGCTTTTCATTCTGTTCCACCTTTTGCCCGTTTCGTTTGCAGGGAAGTAGGTTTGCTCCCTCTTCTGCTTCCAAAGTGTGAGAGTCAGTGTTTCTCGTGAAAGCTATTTTTTGCGCATTCGGGTCGCAAAGAATTGCGGCCTTGGTAATCAGCAGTTGATAAACATTGCTGGGCATTGCTGACACATCAGAGGCACAGAGCAGCCTAATTACTGATAGCCAGTCAAGTGCATCCATCGTGTATTCATACTCTTAACAAGTACAGTACGGTCTGAGGCTGCCGGGCAGAGCCGCTCAATCCCATACAGTTGAAGAGTAGTCAGAAAAGACACATTTAGTTTCAAAGCCCTAGTGGTATCTAGCCATACAGATCTTAGTTTCAGTTTTCGGGCCCACAACCCCCCCGAACACACACACACACACACACACACTTCCAAAATGCTAGCTGAATCTCAGTAAAAATCTTACTTCATAGCTAGAAGAGACTGTAAGATGATTTTGAGAGACTAAAGAAAAAAAGCTGGAAGCCCTGCATGTACAAGTGCTCCACTCGCACTATCTGTCTTCATAATTGTAGTTGCATGAATGTGTTTGTTCGGCACCAACGGGGGCCGTACGCCAGGACAGCCAGTTATGCCTATTTATGGCTATTTGAAGAAGAACAAATGGAGACGTGATTGATGACAGGAAGGAGCTGCCGGTGTCACACAGGGAACTCTCTGTGGGCCCCCGACGGCACAGATTGTTGCCGAGCTCTCAGTGTATGCTCGCCCCTGTGTGTGTGTGTGTGTGTGTGTTTGTGAGTACGCCAGCAGGCTGACACCTCTGTAATGTAAATAACAGCAGCGCGATAAGGGTCTCTCACCGGAAACCCCCAGACTGTCTGACTCTCCCCATCTCCATCTCCCTCTGCTCTACCTCCTCCCTCCCCCCCCCCCCCCCCCCCCCCACCACCACCACCACCACCAGCAGCCAGTAATCACCCTAGAGGGAAGTGTGGCGTGCACGTTCTCCCGGGAGGGCATCAGTACAGTCACTGTGCAGGTGTCTGCTGGGAACGCTATTCTGCAGGACAGGAAAAACATCGCTGTCCACGGTGAGCCGCCCCCGTGTCTCCATCCTGTACACATTAACCCTCTCATAACGTACAGATAGTTGTTATAATCATTATTAAAGGATAATTCCACTTAATTACAACTTATTTTTGTTGTTTTGGCGATCATCCTTACAGGTAATAATAATATTGTACTTCTTTTGATAGAGATTTCTTATGAATGGCTTATATTATTATATTATATTAGAGAGCCGCTGCAGCCGTACATCGCCAGTAGGTCTCTAAGGTCCTCTGATCAGGGTTTGCTGATTGGTCCTCGCTCCAGGATTATAGCTGAAGGAGACTGTGCTTTTGAAATTGTCGACTGTCATCCGGTCAGGGCAGTCCCGGTACATAGCATTGTTATATTTATCACTACATGCCAGGTCCACGGCTACTCTGTATCCGCAGATAGTTTAGGGCTGGGATACTCAACTTGCTTTTGCAACATGACACGAGGCCAGGGGCCAGTTAATAAACAAACATTAATATGCCTCTGGCCTTTCTGCCAGAAAGCCTTTCTAACACGTGGTTAATGCTGTGGTTGCAGTTTGGTTAGGTTCAGGCAGCAAAACTACTTAGGTCAGGTTTGGGAAAAGATCATGGTTTGGGTTAGAACAATCCGTCTGCGTTGACTTTTGGTTTCACACGGGGCACGGAAAGCAGTCTCCCCTGTGAGAGTCCTGTCTTTCTGTCAGAAAGGCCCTGCAGGAACACTCCTCCCACAGATCACTGGTAGGACAGGCTGATATGCAGCCTCCCAATTACAGCCAAGGGACATTATTGAAACATTCACTAATTGGTATAAACAAACATATGAGTGAATCCATTTATTTTCATTGTGAATTAGAAAAAGGTCGAGGCACCTGGCACCGCAAGTTGAGTATCGCTGGTTTAGGGTATCGATATCGGGAGAGAAAAAAGTCGGATCAGTGCACCCCTACTATTATTATTCACTCGCTTTAAAGTGTTGTAAATAAGCCTAACAAATGTGTCGAATGCATTCCCGTCCTCGTAAAAAAAACCTTCGCGCTTCTTTGCATCTTAAGTTTGGTTCATTGCCACGATTCTTTTGCGCGGCGGCCTGGTGTGTGGAGTGCAATCTCGTTGTTTGCCCTTGCATCCTCGTGCATGATGCAAGCAAAAGGCGGACCGGCTCATAAAAAAAAAAACCAAACATTTTGTGTTGCGGTGCAGTGTTTTACTTGCAGTCAGGAAACTCCACAGGGCCCCTGTCGTCAGGTCTGCGATTTAGGCCTCCTGTTTGGTTTTCCTTTATTTTTTCTTTCTTTCTTTGTTTTTTGTTTTTTTTATCGTGAAAACACCTTGTGATGCTTACGCAGTGACTTACTTCCTGTGACCGACATTTCAGGTGAGCTCACTTTTGGTTTCAGGATTACGGATTACGTTGAATCAGGGATGCTGCATTCCCATATCACTGCTATTACTGTGATCTGAGATCTGAAACGATGGCCAAAAACTATGACAACGAGACAGCTGTAATGAACTGGAATGATCCTCTAAAGGAGGTGGTAGGATTTTTGGTCCACATGAGTTGAATCTAAAGGGCTGGACTCATGCATTTAATAACAGATGAAGAGTAAAAGCACCTCACACGCATGTACTGTTCTCTCTGCAGAATATTTCCGATCTCATCTGCTCGCCTTTTCATCAAACCTGGATGACCACAACCCTGATGTTGCGGAATGGAGGCTGGACGTGAGCCGAGTCATCAGGAACTCTCTGATCCAGGTAAAGCTCTCTCTCATGGAGAACCGCGGCTTTATTCTGGTATGAATACTGCCGGCGCCTGACTGGGCCTCTGGCGTTTTCTATATGTGCAACGTGATCCCCCCCCCCGAGGCTTTCAGACACGAATCTGACTTTTATGATGATAAATGACAAGGCGAGAGGGAGGAGAGGGCGGAAAAATACAGTTCAAGAGCGCGCTGATTGCAGTGGCTGGCACACACACACACACACACACACACACACACACACACACTCTGTGAGTTCAGGGCCATACAGTAACGAGGTTGCGGATGTTGAAGCGTACAGAAGAATAAATGTCAGAATGTGCCTAATGTGGGCTCTGCGCTGACCTGAAGGGACGCTTGGAGTCAAACGCTTTGCAGCCTGTCAAGAGGAAGACATGCATTCAAACCCACACATGACATGTCAGGCACAGACTTTTTCCTCATTAACTTTCTGTTTATGTCCTCGGAACGTCAATACTTTTCCGATTCCTAGGAAGAAGCAATCTGGGCATTGCATCACGTTTTCATACTTTTTGATCCTGCAATATCTGAACTGATGCCAAAAATATACCCGGGCTGTTCAGTCCTCAGTGAACATGTCTGTTTTGTTATTTGTTATTGACATCATTTTTACTTGACAACACCAGACTGGAAGGCAGAACACCAAAAAAAAAAACCCTTTCAGATGAAAATATGACACGATAGCTTAAAACATTCACATTCACGAGACTCACTGCAGCAAATCCGTGCAAGAGCTGGAACAGGAACCAGAGGCTCCTGCAGGAATCAGTGAAGACATTCAGTTGCAATTCAATTACATGCTCTCGAACAGCAACATATATAGTCTGCATCAAAATGTTGGCACACTGTATCCTAAGTGCGCACTTTGCAACTGCATTATGTCGGGGGGGGAAAAAAAAACAAATATCAGATTGTACTCAGTCTCGTCAACAAAGAGTCAACTGTCAAGTCCCCTCCGCCTCCAGAGGACCGGACACTGTCGGCCTCCACAGCGGATGTGAGAAGAATCCTGCCGAGAGTGAACACGAGGTAAGGCTGCCCGGAACACGTGCCGACCAGCTAGTTGATGTCATTACTGACATTTTCAACATCTCCCCGTCGCGGGAGAGCGTTCCCACCTGCTTCAAGACGACCGCCATCGGCCCTGCACCGAAAAGGTCTGCGGTGGTGTCTAGTCTAAGCTACTCTGATGGAGTGCTTTCCACTCTTGAAAATAGCAGCACCTGCATCAGAACGCTGCTTGTTGATGTCAGCTCAGCATTCAACTCAATCTCCCCCATGAAACGGACTCAAACTGAGCACTCTGGGTTTTGAGCGCCACACTCTGCAACTGGATATTGGACTTCCTCACAAACAGACCCCCAGGCGATTCGGATTGGCGGTCACACCTCCTCCACCCCGAGGGCTCGACACCCCCACCCCCAGGGCTGTGCGCTCAGCCCCCGTCCTGTTTACGCTGTACACCCACGGCTGCAAATCCCCGGCGTGGAGAGAGAACTCTGTTGTCTGAAGTACCATCGTCGGCCGGATTACAAACAACGATGAGACTTCATCTCGGGAGGAAATCAACAATGTTGCAGAGTGGTGCACAGAGAACAACCTACTGCTCAACGTCAACAAAAACCGAGGAGCTGATTGTTGATTTTAGAGAAAAAAGAAAAGGAGGCAAACACACACACACACACACACACTCTTTTCTACATCAGTGGAGCTGAGGTGGAGCAGGTGAACAGTTTCAGGTTCCTGAGAATCAGCATCACACATCTCCACGCTGGTAAAAAAAAACAAAGAAAAAAAGCTCAGAAACGACTGTAAGGAAACAAGTGCAAGTTCTCGTTGACTTTCACAGAAGGAGCAACAGAAAGCATCCTGACTGGACACATTACAAAACTGGCAAAACTGGGCCCAGGACAGGAGGGCTCTGCAGCGGGTGATTAAAACCGCCCAGAAACATAATGGATACCCATCCAGGGAGCGTCAGTGAAATTGGTGAGGTATGTGCACAGAGCTCAACGGCTAACAAAGGACAACAGCCGCAGCCTGTTCACCCTGCTGCCATCTGGCAAGCGATACGGACGGATCCGCCGCCGTACCACCAGACTACAGAGCAGCTTCTTGAGACTCCACAATTCATCCTCTTTAATGAACCTATGGGCAGACGCTCAATACGAAAGGCGAGGACGATAATCAGTCCGAGCATCTTTTTTTTCTGAATAAACTTGTACCTCGTGCCTGCAGTTTTTCCTCTCAGGCTGCATACGGCCTCAACAACCTAACCCCCGATAAAACAGAGCAGCCCGTCTGATGCCAGAGAGGCGGACGAAGGACCGAGTTCTTGGTTGTGAAGCTTCGTGCTTTGAGCGCGCGGTAAGAAGAAGGCGACTCCGGTGAGGATATCGGGACATCCTTACCTTTGATTGAGTTCTTTGAAATAAGAACAGTAACATGTAACACAGTGGCCCCTTGACCTCACGGGTCCCCCATGGGCCTGGGCTGGGTAGGCTCTTTTAGTAATCCATCCAAGTGCCAATATGATACATGCATTTCAGTACAGATACCAAAACTACACTTCAATACCTTACTTGGAGCAATATTTTGTGTTGTTGATGATGTTTTTCTACCCCCCCCCTTTTTTTTAATTATGCATAGTGCCGCAAAAAACTTTTATTCAAATAAGGAACTATCTGATCGAAGAACAAGTACATATGTATGAAAGCATAAGCATGAATCCAAGCAAGCATTCAATGGCAGCTTTCTGTACTTGACAGCTTTCCATTCACAGTGCCACGAGCACATTCCAAAAATGTGTGGAGGTTTGAACTACGTAACCTTTGACCTCCTCTCCCTCTTGCTCCCCTTCAGGCCACAGGAGTGAGAGAGGATCAGCTTCTGGTCGCCGTCCTCCCAGGTTTACCCACGGCAGCGGAGTTTTTCCTGCTGCCTGACAAACAGTTAACCGAGGGAAAACCGGAGAAGACCTCCGCTCATTTAGATCAGGTGAGACGACGACTGCTCCTCTGTCAGCCACTGTGCGCGAGTGAGTCATTTCCAGTTTTCCAGCCCCAGGTGGTGTTTGTGTAGGTGGATGGATTTCACCTTGTTATTCTCACTCACAAATCTACCATAGCCCTGTGCACAAGTTTGAAACATTGTTTAATCTTCTCCGTTGTGTGAGTCCGAGTTGATCCTCTTTTTTTCCAAGCAGCAGCTTGTCCAGTAATTGCTCCCTGAAAAAAAGCCCAAATTTAAGTTCCCCCTTCCTCCAGCAGATGTCAGTGTTGATCTACTGAATCAGGACCAGGTCTTTCCATGAGCCTAATTCGAGAACACGCCTGAGGAATCTCTGCAATAGACTCATCAATAAGGCTGACAAGTGTTAACAAGTTATCAAGGGGAACGACTTTTAAACTCCCTCAAGTCACATCCTGTGGGGGGTGGGAGGTGTGTGTGTGTGTGTGTGTGGGGGGGGGGGGGGGGGGGGGGGGGTATCGAAAGAAAAAGCCAGACAAAGAAATTGTCACGGCTGATCAGTTCACTAAATCACCGGCGTATCAGGATGGACCGAATTAGCTCTGAGCCTCACGTAATAGATAATGACTGATAATAAAGTTGGATCCGTGGGAAGAATTCCACGTGGCAGAGAGGGAAACTGGAGGAGGGAATCAATTTGATTTCCCTCCCCCCCCCCGGCTCACACCTGGTTGATCGCCTGGAAAGATCCTCTCCCCTACAAGGCAGCAATAAATCTTCATCCAAGGTTGGCATCTTAAAAGTGTAGCGCGTGCTCTTCTTATTAGAATGTATAATAGATTTACTGACCCTGGTATACAGTGGGAAAAAAGGTAATTAGTCATATCATGGTCTAAATTTAAACTGCTAAGAAATATAAAGGGGGGGGGGTGAAGCGCTACAAAAATTACTCATATCACAATTCATTTTGGAAAGTGAGGCAGATAAGATGAATGAAGCGTGCGCAGGGGGTGGGGGTGGGTGGTGGAGTCAGCAGAGAGAAAATGGAGGATTTTGTTTAGTTGAGTGTCCTCTCTGTGCAGCTCCATGTGTGAAATGCAGATTAAACGGAGACAAACGGTTTTATGGTATCGGAAGGGAAGGGAGATTTATAATTGCGTGAATGTAAGGAATAGATGGGGGATGGATAGAGAGCGAATGAGGATCGGACTGTCCAAAGTTTACCTTCCGGTCAGGGTAATCTGCCTGATTTATGTCAAAGTTAAGATGTTTCCTCGGTGCAGAAGGTTACCAGCCTGGGAAGCAGGCTGAGTGAGGCTGCGTCCTTTTCATTATGCATCACCGTGGAAAGGTCCCACAGACAAAGACTCTTACGTAAAGCAGGAAAGCTCGGCTGGGGCTGTTGTTGGAGGGGAGGTTTCTTTGGGTCATGAGTGCTTACAAATAATGAAAGTGAATCAAACCTTTACAGAGCTCAGAGTTTAAAGTGCGTCAGAGTGGTGTCAACTTCAATTCTGTGGTCGTTTTTTTTATGCTATAACATGTTGTTGCAGTGTCCTTCGGTCCCCTGTACATGCAATCATTTTACTCCTGTGTCATTTCATTTTGTCTGTCTCAGGCAGTTAAAGCTGCGCCAGTCAATATTATCATGCTAACAATGGATCAAATGGCTGTGTCACGTGAAAGGCGTCCCTCGCACTGGCAAACTCTGCGTTTCCCCTGCTAAGAACCAAGGAGCCCTTCAGCACCTTTTTAGCTCAGCTGTTTTGGTGTTGTGGCCTGCAGATTTCACTCTCATTGACCCTGTTTCCAGCCGCCATTTTCTGCAACTTAAAAAAAAACAACCCACTGCGCATTACCTATCCAGCACCAATCACCAGACAGACAAAGTTAGCCACTAGCCGGTGAACAGATTCAGATTTTTCCTCTTCAGCTGCCTGTACAGCTTCAACTGGACTCAGTTGTGTACCTCGCTGGTTCTCAACCTTTTCGGGCTTGCGTCCCCTTAAAACGCCTACTTAATTACTTATTTCACAAGGAAATCGCATAAAGTCGCAAAAAAAAACCTAATTCTGTGTCGCAGAAGTATGTTTTCTCCTCTTCTTTCGAATCATCTCCTCAGATTCACCTTGCAGTTCATTTGGTGGACGTGTTACCTTGACATGAGCTAACTTTCTGACTTGGCAGACATTTAAACACCTTTGGAAGCGCTGTGAAGGGCAAGTGATATTTGGACTCAATTATTTTTCAGTCTGACCAAAAAAAAGGACGAATCTGTGCAAAGATTGATCCGGACGTTCTGAAATGTCAGAACAGAGTAAATAAACGACAAGTCAAAAGACAGATGAGCCTGAGGTTTGATGATCTTGCCAGTGACCTTTCTCAACAGGTGCATTTTTTTCCTTTTGTGCAAAAGAAAAGTCTGTTATTCTAAATCCTGCCTCCCTCTGTGTCCCAACAGCTCTCCGAGGTCTTGCTCAGCGCCTTAAATCAAAACCTTGTCCAGTTCACGTTGCGGCCGGGGGTCCAAGTCACTGTGTACGCAGCGCACCTATCCGCAGGTAAACCAACACAGCTGCCTGGGTATGTTTAGAGCTGCCCAGGAGGGCATTTGTACTTCTGTAGTAAGTGGGACAGAACATAGAGCATGTAGACTATCAAGAGACCTAGATACAGTGGACAGTCAGGTATATTATTATCTTTGTTGCCCCCGTCAACTAATAACCCCAACCCTGTGTCTGATTGGCTCCCACCATGTAGCTACACAGAGACATTCAGAGAGTGAGCATCGTTACAAGTATGTGTGCCTCTTCCTATTGGGGATGCTGCTACTGTCCTAAAGGGGCTTATAAGATAAAGAGTAAGAGAAGTCCATACTACTGTATATTAAAATGATTCATTTCTGCTTTACATAGGTGTCAATTATCCTGTAGACTGCTCATTGCATGATTCAGCTGGCTGGAAATACAGGTGGTGTTGGTTGTTGCGCCGCTTACCCTCTGTGGCTCTTGTCTCCCCTGTCTCTGCAGCGCCCCTAGTGGACACCAGCGAGAACCACAGTGGCTCTGCCATGCTAATGCTGCTATCAGTAGTGGTTGTGGGTTTAGCTGTGTTTGTCATCTACAAATTCAAGAGGTAAAGTGTTCATCAAATGTCATGTCTATATAGTCGTCACAACGTACGTGGCGCGCGCGCACGGGGGGGGGGGGGGGTGAAAGGTGTCACGGCGTCCCGACAGCCCGGTAAACAAAAGCTGCCCGCGAGGCCACGGAGAAGGTTGATAGCTGCCTGTCAAACGTTGCTTCGACACATCTGTGGGGATCCGGTGGAAGTTCTTTTGTGGGGGGCCATTTTTTTTTTTGTTGCAAAAAGAAATGCCAGTCAGCCATCAGCCGCTATCAATATTAAGCCCTTTGAACGTAGGCAGTTGACCTTTGTGAAATGTTAAATTATGCCTCCACGCCAAGGTGCGGTTTCAAGGGAAAAGGGCACGAAGGGTCATGAAGATTTACAGACAAGTCAGAGACGGAATAAAACTCCAGGTTTTACAGGCCGCCTAGTATTTGTGTAAGTGCTGATTTACATGCGAATGCGCCTCATTGAGTCGTCAACAAGAGGTGTTGTCTGGCCCCGGATGGCCACACGTGGCAGCGCGCTACCCGTCCCCTGGCTGTGTCCTCGCTCTCTTTGCTTTAGTTAGGCTGCTGTCTCTCTCCCTTTACCTCACTGTGAATCTTTCCTCAAGGAAGATCCCAGGCCTCAACGTCTATGCGCAGATGCAGAACGAAAAAGAGCAAGAAATGATGAGTCCAGCTAATCCAACAGAGGCCACGCCCGGCTCACAGCGGGACCTGGTGCATTCTTTGGAGATTCTGGACACAGAGTTCAACTCACGGCCCATCGGTGAATATTTGACTCTTATCTGTGGCTTTTTTTTTTTTTTGTGTGTGTGTGTTTTTTTGTTACCCCCCCATTGCTCATTTCATACCATTGTTTCACGAGACTCATCCTGTGCTTTTCGTTGTGTGTTTCTCAGAAGGGACGCCGTCCAGTCGAGGGGCGAACGAGAGTTAAACAAAAACGAGTATGATGGAAAGTAAAGCTGCTAAACACAATGTTCTCCTCTGTGCTGTCGCCCCCTTTAATCACCCGAGAATACGGATGGGTGAACAAATGAGAGGGAAAACCCTCGCGAAGCGCCTTAGTGAGGTGCCGTTCCATTACGAGCCCCTAGAAGAGCTTCAGTGCTCCTTGTCATACATTCCACAAGTCTGTGGGGTTTAGCTCTGCCGCCATGAAGACCACAGCATATGATCGACATCATTTTCATGTTCATCAAACCCCTTGCGGTAAACCCTTGCGCCCCCGTGTGGAAGCATCCGCACTCGTTTATTCAGGTCTTTCCTGTGATTTGTCACCCATCCGTATATTCCCATTCTGACATTTGACCGTGATGGCCTAACTTCAGGTTTGCCGTCACCCCCAGCCAATTCAATAGAGTTTTGCCCACACTGCGTTACTTGGTCTGGTATGACCAGTAGCTTGCGGTGGTTAAATCCGGTCAGATATTGATAGTGTAGCTGACTGTCACTGAGCCAGTTCACTGAGTTGGTCATTCTTCTTCTGCCACTGTCACCGTAGCCTTTGCAGTATTCGCAGTTATCTTGTAACCGCGGTGGTTACATGGTCTCACTTTAAACGGACGCTTTTTTTCTGTTTTCATGCGGCGTTTCTCATCCAATCGATTTCATCAATAATATTTCTTCTTAAAACACCTCCTCAAACTTTTGCGTGGCCGTTATGGCAAATAAACAACTACTTTTAAATGGACTTATCTGGTAAAAAAACGCATTTACATTAACAATGACTCAAATGACTTTGTGTGATGCGGAAACGTGTCGCTTGAAGAGTTATCAGCAACTTATTTTTTAGCCCCTTTTAAGCGTATTGTTTTTACTTTTCTGGTCTACAAATTCGTCTCTCTTCTACCGTGTTTTCTGCCGCAGCAGGCAGCTTGTTTTTGTTTTGTGGAAAAGCTCTGATAAACCCACTGTACGCTACTCTCCCCAGCATTAGGCAGCAAGGCAGACAAAGTTGGTGCTAAAAAGCAAAAATAATAAAAAAAAAAAAAAAAAAGAAATGGTGCTAAATAATGAGAGAACATTGGACTTCCATCCATCAGGGGACCCAAAAAACCACAACTCCAAATGAATGTGATGTGCACGTGTCAGCTGTTCCATGTCAATATGTCACATGTTTTGTTTTTTTTACAGGTTTACTCTGCTTCTTGTACAACATATCCTCGTTTGATAACCCTGTCTCTCTCCCTGTCCCGTCCCCCCCCCCCCCCCCCAGGATGTATGAAACCTCATGTACATGTGAAATTCTCCACAGAACTCCCCACGTACGTCGTCTAAACTCCGGACCTGGATTACCACTCCAGCTGCGTTCATGGATAATGATTACATTTTTTTTTTGTTTGTTTGTTTGTTTGTTTGTTTTTTTTACCATTTTGGGACACAATGGTTTTGAGCTTTATACCTGTGCATGTTGGACCCTGCTGACACATACCGTGCTCCGTTCAAACCCGAAGAAACTATGTACAGGTTTTACGTTTTCTTTTAACTCACGTCCGATAAATTGAAACGTTTTAACAATTCCATTTATTTATACAAGCCGCATACATCATTCAGAGGGAGAGCCAGCATGAACTGGAGGGGGGGGGGGGGGATGAAACGGGCAACAATGTTTTGGTTTTCGCCTACATATCTGAGACTGGTTTGCTGTTCTATGAAGCTAACAGCAGCGTATTATTTATTCATATCAATATACTTTTATGAAGTATGTTATTGAAGTGAACTACACATTTATGTTGTAAATCCATGAATGTCTATGTTATAAATTTGTGTATTTTAATAACAAATGTCATACTAAACAGAAATACTGTTATAAAATATGAATAGGGTACTTCAAAGCTTTTGGTCCATCGTCTCTTGGAAAGCTGATTTATGGCACAATACACATTTTCTACTCAAATATTTCTCTCCCCCCGGTTTTAATTTATTAACAGAAATGCAGGGTTTGTTTTTTTTTCTGGATTCATTTCAAATATGCTGTTAATCTAATGCTTCTGGTACTATTTATGATGCATACCAGTTTGTAAGATGTTTTGTGCTTGAGAATAAGAAGATGGTGCTCACGCTGCACCATCCGACTGCAAGCAACCCCCAAATATGGCCAGGCATTACACCTTTTATGAGTAGAAGTAGAACAGGAGGGGCGGGGGCGGGGGGGGGGGGGGGGGGGGGGCAGGTAGACTATCCCACAAAGACAAGTATTCCAAAGTCGTCCTCAGCCACATCCCCGGTCACAGCCAACATCCCTACTGGAGGCAGAGTGCGATTTATCAAGGCTCAGATATAAGGTGGCAGTTTGGAATGAGATACAACTACTTTGAGTGCGTGGCGGCGAGAAAGAGAGAGGCAGAGGGAGAGGGGCTAAGAGAGACGGAAGAGTGCTTTTTGGGGCTGGGGCGCATTAAGAGCGTTCTCTCGGACAGAATAAGGAGAGGTTGACTTCTCGAATCCTTAATGTGGCCAGTCAAGCTCAAGGCTGGCTAAGGTTGGTGACACATTCAGGCTAATGTCCTCCTGACCCGCTCTGGAGTAGCACCCATCTTCATCCCCAGCTCATTATATCGCGCTGCAGGAGCAGGAGAACTGGAGCGCAGATGCTACCAGGCTACACGGATGGTTAGCTTTTTTCAGAGGACTGCCAAGCCCCCGGGGTACTTTGTGTGCAAAATCTGACAGATGTAAATGCCCGATTGGCGCCTTTCAAATCTTCAGAGGACACTTTTTTCCGGATTTGTTGTCCCTCTTCTTGCTTTGAGGAGACGCGGAAGTGGAGTGCGGTGGTTTTGTCTGCACTGGATGATCTCTTCTACAATTGTTCAGTGGCTGCTGTGCAGAAATTGCCACGGTTGATTCACCTGCCAACGCGGTCGGCAGAGAATGTAGGCATGGACCATACAGAAGAGGGGCAATTAGACGCGTAACACGCACACACACACCGGCTGCCTCACCCAGCGTCGCTTCATTTGACCCCTGTAGCGGCGAAGACCCGCTGAGCGCCACGCCAAGTGAGGAGAAGTTTGCCTCAATTCATTTTAGATGAGGCTCACGTGAATCGCCTCCCAAGCCCTTGTGGGATAAAAGCTGAAAACGTAATCCAAACGAGGGTTAAGTTTTGGGAAAATATCTCTGGAGAGCATCATTATTCCGAACCCTGGGAATGCTCTTTAAGCCTTTAAGGTTACAGGTACAAACAAATATGACGTGCTTTTGACACGATTGTTGAAGTGGTAAGTTGCTTGCAAGGTTGGACTACCAACCAGGCACTTGGCCCCAGAACCTCGGGAACCAGGAACCCCCAAGGACTCACTGCGTATAGATCAGTTTGAAATGATATAATGAGTTGCAAACATGTTTGTCAGTAATGTATATTCTATTAAATATCATTGTAAATTGAAATGATGAGGGCCTTAAGACAACACTCAGGGGCCCTGAGTTGTAATCTAGTCTCCGCCCCTTATGTTTTTGGTCTTGTGCTACGCGGCACGTTTTTTAAGTTGCCGCAAACTAATTACTAACTAATGCACAGAGGTTGGGAGAAATCGGAGGGTCGCCAAGAGGTCGTCAATGCCAGGAAGTAGGAGTAGGAGTGCGTTGCCCCTCAATCACCGTAAAAAAAAGAGTTTTTTAGATGAAGTGTGATGAATCTGTTTAAAATGAAGCGTTTACATTTCAAAAGCTGCATGCTCAGATGATTTTGGCAACAATTCTGCGTCTCTCTTCATTTCCATCAGTCGGTTGCGCGTGGTCCACCTGAGGCGTCGGGACAGATTTGTCTCGTTCCGTTGCATGGCGTGGAAGGGTAATTTTGCGTACTGGTGGTTGGATTTTTGTAAATCAGCGACATCAATGAAATGTCAAGGAATGTAGCGATACAGTAATGATTCGGATTTTCTATGCTCCCGGGAAATTTAAGGATTCCTTTTTCGACAAAGTAAGGATGTAAAGTTGCACACTGGGGAGACTATCGCTCACGTTTCAGATTTAGAAAAAGGGATTTGAATAGAGACGGAATAGCGGCCAGAGACGGAGAGAGGCGGAGTACTTCTCCTAACCTTAACCCCCGGGGTGACAGGAAGTGACGCTCGCCAGACGGGATCAGGAGGTCCGTCGCGATAAAAGCCCCCTCTGCCTTTGAGTTTCACCGGGAGGAGGACAGGTTGAACAAGGCAAGGACGTCCTGCCGACACTGGGGATGTCTGGCCTCCTGGTTCGGACGAGCCGTGATGCGACAGCACCCGAGGGGACCGTATCAAGTTTTAGACTAGCTTTGAGCTACACCCCCCCCCCACCCCCACCCCCCCTCTCTTTATCTCGATATTCCTCCTCCCTGCAGAGTTAGCGAGATTATTATTTTTGTAGAGAAATGTTAATAATAATAAAAAAAAAAGAGTTTTATTACTGTACAGCTTTTGTATAAGAACAGACGGTAAGGTGTTACAGTGTTTTTGTTTGACCTCAACTGTGCTGTGTGTGATTGTTTTATGCATTTATAATCATATTTATTAAATGGAAAGAAGTCTGTTAACTGTGTTCCCATTTTCTTACAATATTTGTAAAGAAATACTATGTATTTGCGGAAGTAATATTCAACCTATAAAGAAAACGAAACAAGCATGCGTTGGTATTTTCTTCTACACACTTTATTCGTTTTTAATGTACGTAGACGGAGCTGACATAGTTACACGAAGGTCCTCTCAGTTTGTTTTCACTGAATTGCCTCAGAGAACAGGGTTGGCTCAGGTGTCCGCACTGTTGCCGAAGAAACCCATGAGACCCTGGATCAGAGTACACTTGATCCCAAAGTCCAGTTTGGTTTGATCAGTGTGAACACTGTGTACCGTCCACAACAAGGTGGTCTCGGCGGTGCGGTTCATGCGGTTGGGGTCGCGCCGGTCTCGACCCTTTGAACTGCAGGTCGTCTTCAATGCAATGCGAGTGTACTCTTCTTCTTCTTGTAGCTTCCGTGTCACGTGACCCCAGTGACTCCAAATCAATACCAAAATGTATGTAACAAACAGGTTATGCCCCCTTTTTTGGGGGGGATTTGGATTTCAGTGCTTCTACGTACATTTTTTGATGGTTTGAATGATCTCTGTCTCTGTTTCCTCTGTGAAAACCTAACATGGCCACTGTAACATATAGCTAGTAACTACTTAATAGTGATTACTTTTGCTCTCAAGCCAGATCATTTGCCAACTAATTGAATGCGATGTTAGTCATTCAGTGTCAAACGCACTTTGATTCTTTCAACGTCAGACACTGCTCTTCGTTCTATGGTTCCAAAATGCAGCCGTGCCAGCTTTTATTTTGAAAGTGGCGAGGGCCCTCCACCTCCAGGTTAGTTTGTCTGAACAACCCCCCCCCCCCCCCCCCCCCCCCACGGCCTCTGTGTGTGTGTAGTGAATATTTCCCTCTGACCACCTCACTCCTGCCCAATAGTCCCGCTTGGCTGTTTATCTCCAAATCTGAAACTGATGAAAAAGAATCTATTAGCCCATTGCAACCCGTGGAAAATAAAATCTCAAGAAGTGTGAATGTCTCCGCAATGTACTCCAGCACTTTTTACGAGCTATTCCAGTCTTTTCCCCTAAATTATTCTTACTTGGGGAGAAACTAAAAAAAAAGAAAAAGTTCTGTGCTGTCTTTTCCCTCCTCTGCTGAGGGTAGTTTAGACCAGTTTGTCAAGCAGAGCGGATACTCTCATAAATAGGGATGAGTAACTGAGATGGAGTCATTAAAGATGAAGATGTTCATTTCAGAATGGATATAACCTTAAGTTCAGTGCCGAATATAATGATGCTGAAGTGAGTGATAGTGCGTGAGGGAGAGAAATAATTACGGCTGGCTCTTTTGCACTTATTTATGCGCGTCCTAAAATAGCTGCGGCCGTGGTGATGATGATGATGATGATGGCAATGGCAAAAACTAACACAGACTGATTGTTTGACTGATTCATGCCGATGCTGTCAGCGTACAGTGCATATCTCAGCTGAGGCGTCCGGGGGAACTTATACATCATCTGACGTGAGGGACATGAGCCGTCGCAGTTCACATGATGCGCATGTCCAAAGGCCTTCATTGTCCTTAACAAAGGAGAAGGGAGGCAGGCGACAGGGCCCTGTCACTGCTGATGTGTGCTGATGCTACTGCTGCTGACGTTAGTGAAGGGGGGGTGCCGGATGGAGTGGTCAGGAATGGGGGAGGATGGGGGAGGGGTTTGACTGACTCTTTAATCGTTCTTAGCCGGAGGAAGATGCTTGGGCGCCCAGGGGAGACAGAAGATTACCAAGAGATCAATTCCAAAACAGGGCTGGCTCTGCTGACATCTCAAGGTAGTGCGCTGCAGCGTCCCCACGGGACCGGCTGCCAATACAGCCTGGTATTATTACTGTGGATTTAGCGGGAAGGAGACTCTTAGGGGGGGGGGGGGGGGGGGTAAATAACAGGAGGATTACATAAAATGTTAACATGGGTGGGCTGAGTTACAGCCACACCAGGCAAGACTCTCTCTTTGGGAAAAAAAACAACAACAACACACGTGCTGTCACAACAGAAAAAAAGAATTGAGAATAATTTGATATTGATGTCTGGTATCAGGTCACTGGAGAGCAAACGGAATGAAGTAGAAAGCACTGTCCAAATATGCCATAACAGAAAATATATACGAGAAAATGAATCTGCCTCTGGGACCGTGTCTGTCTGAAAACACACACGTTGATGGACGTTTGTGAGAACAAACAGTAAAGACCAAACATTCTTCAATCAAAGGCCCACTCTCTAGCCTTTTCACCCGCTTTTAACCACATTCTCATGGTCTTCATCGGGTGAAACACGCGACCTGAGACAAATCTACGTGCTGATGAAGAGGGTGAGATGTGGTTGAAAGGCCTAAAAATTTTTTTTTTAAAAAGCGAACAGGTGAGAACTATTTGCTTTCAATGTTTAAAGTGCATTTAAAAATTCCTCACGCCAAAAAGGACTGACTTGCTCTTCGGACAGTGGCGCAGATTTCATTGTGCAGGCCTGTGTTGTAGCATGACGGATGAATTACCGGATATTAATGGAATATTGCATATGAAGGGGTTTGAAATGGATTGTCTGCACAGTTTGGTTAAAAACCTTACAATTGCTGAAAATAACTGATATTGGTATTGAATTAAATATAGCATAATGAATGGTTTAATAATGCTTTACATGTTACTTTTTTAACTTTAAGGAATTTTAACCCATTTAACAATCCATCAAATGGGTCTAAATATGTACTGATTGTCTTAGTGTCTTATTCCATGTTGTATGTTGCACATTTCCTGTTTTATTTTGTAGTGCTTACCTCTCCTCTCTCTTCGGGTACTTCACTTCCTGCCCTCGTGCGTTTCCCCCCGCCAGCCTGATTAGCTGCCCCGCCCTGCTTAGTTTCACCTGGCCCTCATTAGTCACTCACCTGGCTGTATTTAGTCTGTGTGCTCCCCTCCTCCTGCGCCAGTTCGTCTTTGTCCTCCGTGTCAAGCGGCCCAGCGACTTCCCAGCGACTTCGTGTCTGTGGTTGTTTGAGTTTTTGACTCACCTTTTCCCGACTGGGCCTCTGCCTGCTCCCTATTGTATTTGTCTGACTGTGTACCAAACTCTGCCTGCCTCAAGTAAAGGCTGCTTTTACTTCCAAACCCTGCCGGAGTCCTGCTTTTGAGTCCCTTCCTCGTGCACCCGGTCATTACACTGATCTATATAATTTACCATTAATTATCCCCTTAAACTCCAATTAAAATATCTTTAATTACATCGTCATTAATAGGTACATTAATGGTAATTTAAGGGGAAAAAAACTAAAGAAATGAACAGCTTTACAGTGCATCTCAGCAGCCTGCATTACCTACTGCAGATTTTCAAAACAAACAGTGAGCTGGGAGGAAATTTGGGGATTGTATGTTTCGTTTTTTTTTTGGACTAGAGGAGACTTTGCCACCCACGACATTGAGAAAAGGTGTGGCGCAGACTCAGACTGTTCAGCCGTGTGTGTGGTCGGAGGCTGGAGCAGATCCAGGCCGAGCGCTCTGCAGGAAGGTGTCTGAACCTGAGGCGAACAGGAAGTAACTTCCCACTGCCTATATCAACAGGACAAATGTGCGCATTGTTTCTCTTCTGTAGAAAATCGACGTTCTTTTTTTCATGAATGCAAAGCCATACAGCGAATATAAAAAACATTTTAACCTTGGCTTGCAGCCGTTCCATGTCTTCTTGCCTATGCAGAGTTTTCTAATATCAATAAATTAATTCAATTCAATTTCAATAAAACTTTATTTATATAGCGCCAAATCACAACACAAGTTATCTCATGACACTTTCTCATGCAGAGCAGGTCTAGACCGCACTCTGTATAACAACTGCATTGTTTGCTCACTCTCTCCTTCCAACACGTTTAACACCGATCCATGTTGCGTGCACGCTACGTTTATCATACACAGCCATTGGAGACGTGTTGTGAATTAGACGTGACTGTGAATTAGACTCTCACAATCATGACAATGGGACCGTGGGTGTGAATCGCGTAGTTACAAGGTTTAAGTTTCTCATGATAACAAAAAGCAATCTGATGATTACAGATAACAATCAACGGATACTTTGCACACCATTATCACATTAGCTGCACGTTAGCACCTTCAGTCAGAGACTCATTCCACCCAAATGCATCACAGAGCGCCACAGGAAATCATTCCTGCCTGTGGCCATCAAACTGTTCAACTTCAGTTTTTTTTTTTACCAGTGCAATACATATATGTACATATATTGCCCCCCCCCCAAAATATTGTAAATATATATATTCTATTTTTTAATATCTTATTTGTACATACTGCTCATTCTAAATTTATGCTACCCTTCTAACCTTGAATGGGAGCAACTGGTATAATTTCGCCCCCCGGGGGATCAATAAAGTACTTCTGATTCTGATTCTGATCACTGAGCAGTACAAATTCGGCCTCATCTGAGTCCCGCTATCGCTCTTTATCCTCTTTACCTTCCAGAAACTCCAAACGCTCCTATTCTCTCAGGCGTATGGTGTGTGTGTGTGTGTGTGTGCACAGTTGGTTACATGTGCGGTTATAAGTGATAGGGCAGGGGTTCCTATTTGATTGTGTTGCTGTGTGGTATGTTCAATGTATGTTGCTGGGTGTATGATTCATTGTATTGACGTCGCCCATGTTACCCACATTTGAAATGTGCTATATAAATAAAATATTTTTGGTTCAGGTTAACAATTTTTGTCCTTTTTTTTGTGCATTTTGAAGAATCGTTTTCCCTTAATTCAGATTCACATGAGAGTTGAATGACCTGAAGAGCTCATAACATAGTGTACAATGAGACTGCAGAGAGACGTGCTAACAAAAGGCATCCATGAGTTTGTTTCAGTTGGGGGGGGGGGGGGGGGGGGTTGTACACTTGACCCCAAACTGCACATTATATAACTGTTCCCTCATGCATGTGCCTGTGCACCTGAGCTGCCTGTCTCATATAAGTTAATGTTTTCCTTTTTCTGTTGTTGTTGTTGTCGTTGTTGATGTTGTTAAAAGTGATTTTAAGGTGAGAAGTGGAAAGCATTCAACATTTTTTCCGACTCCTTCGTACCACCTTCTTATGTGGATCAGT
Organism: Enoplosus armatus; assembly: GCF_043641665.1. Classification (NCBI taxonomy): domain Eukaryota; kingdom Metazoa; phylum Chordata; class Actinopteri; order Centrarchiformes; family Enoplosidae; genus Enoplosus; species Enoplosus armatus. Next base: position 7,983,843 of record NC_092181.1, on the reverse strand, counting down.
GTCACACCAGGGTCAAGTCATTCCTCCCATTTGTTTTAAAGTAGTTACTGTATTGTTAGACTTTGCTAGAAGAATGCCACCGTGAATGCCACGCGGTACACTTCTCCTCTCAGCTCAAATGATATTAGCTGGACTGCGGCAAACTCCACTCCTTTTAGAAAGGTGTTAGTTCATATGAAGCATCCATTTGCTAATGTTTAGCTTTTCCTGCGCAAATGGAAAAGCTTTGTTCATAAGCCGCAGTAGCTTTAACCTGCGTATTGGACATGGCAGTTGCCCTCAGCTCATAATGTACACCGAGCCGGTTTCATTTCCCAACACATTGCTCGGGCCGCCTCTGATAATGACAGATTCAATGGCCCGTGACGTCATGTTCAATTAAAGGCCGGGCCTAATGACGAGGACGCGAGCGCTGCAGGAAGTCGACCTAATTGCTCGGAGAGATTCAAAAACTCTGCGAGGGAAGGGCAGGCGGAGGGCAGTCTGTAACTGGCATCATTTTAGAACAAGACAAAGATGGTCTGGTCTGGATACTGAACTCTGGACTAAGGCGAGATGGAGAGCAACGGGTTGACGTCGACCGTTGGTTTAAATGCTGAATTTAATAAGCCATCGAGTACTCAGCCAAGCCGTACACATAAACAGTGTACGATTGTAAGTGAAAGAGGGGAGGCGACGGAGATGAGAGCGGGAGAAGCAGGCACCGCCCACCGAGGATCGGAATTGCGTCCCTGTGCTGTTTAACACAAACAGAAACTGACCTGATCCCGTTCAAACGATGCAGTCGCTACAGAGATATATATGTTCTTTGGTAAGTACAGTGGAACCTATAGGCTCAATTTAACAACAGCACGAGCACCTAGCATAATTATAACCCTGCAGCTTCATTGTCCATATCTGCAGAATGTGTCACAGGCACATTTTCTTTTACTCGCTTACAATTGAGCACACACCTCTTAACCTGTTTCTGTCTAAACTATATATAAATGAAATTATTATTTTTCTAATATATATATATATATATATATATATATATATATATATATATACGCTTTGATGCATTACATTTTTTCATTTTGACCCCATTGATCCTGCGAAATCCGAACATACATATTCATATTCGTATACATACATACACACTTTTGTCTTTCTCCCTCTCTTTCTAGCAAGGATGCAAAATACAACATTATCATACATCATAAAGTATCAGGCGTCTATACAGGAAACTGTATTGTTAATGCACTGACCCTACTTATAAGCATGCACAGAGGCTTACACACAGCGTTTCTATTTGTTGTTCTGTCATCACCATGGTTTCATCACACTTTGTTTTGTTTTTTTTATTGTTTTTTTTATTGATTTAATGCATCTAAGTACAGGAAATAAATAACAAAAACGTCTGAAGGAGACGCCGTTGGACGTAGAGTGTAGGTTTGGCATTCACCAGTGAGAAAGGGCGGCACGGAATGGGGCGGGTGGATGCAGGAGGTGGAGCTACAGTTCCCCCCCTGTGTGTGTGTGTGTGTGTGTGTGTGTGTGTGTGTGTGTGTGTGTGTATATGGATGGGTGAATAACAGGCAAATTGTACAGTGCTTTGGATAAAAGCGCTATGTAAATGCTGTCCATTTGCCATGTACCACGGAAGACACAAAAATGTTCATCACGGGAAGCGTAGGATCCAGGATCTCGGCCTCTGTTGCCTCAGTACTGACCATGGAAGTGTAACGTCAAATTGCTTTTAAATCAACCAAATATTAAGGGCAAAAAAATGTTGGCTCACGTTTAAAATGAGGCTTCAGAAATGACCAAGCTTGACTTGAGCAGCAAAGCCGAGTCCCACACGAGATGCCTACAGAGCCCCTGTAGCCGTGTAGGCGAGCGGGGAGCGTCCAGCCCTCTTTATTTATGGCAAAAGCAGAGTTCCACAGAAAGGCCACAGCTAACAAGCCAGCCCTCTGCTCCACTCCTCACTGTGTCCCCTGAGGAAAGGGGGCACAGGGAGGAGAGATAGAGTCGGAGCCCGGGCGTCCATCGAGGGAATGTCACTTTGCTCTCCTGGGTAATTTGCACGCTCTAATATTAATTGCTATTGGAAATGCTTAATTTGATTAAGGGGGGGGGGAGTCCCAGTGGGTCTCTGCTGCTGAAGAGAGGGGAGTGGCGCCTTTGCTCCTAACCTTGTTATGTTGAAAGGCAACTGGTGCTGAGTCAATAACGCTCGCAGCACACACGAGTTCAGTCTCTTGAGCGTGTTTACTCGTTTCTTACATGTGTTCCTCCGCAGATCGGTGACACAATAGTTGTACTGCATATGAAAGATTTATGAAAGAAAAAATTAATGAAAAAAAAAAAAAGCCTTTGCACACTTAACGTGGAAAAACACACAATCTCTCAGACGCACAAACACTCAAGCATACACATGTTTAATAAATTATTTGTGTCTGCTGAGCTCCATTAGAATGTTTTTTTCCTACCCCACCCCCCCCCCCAGATTAAAATATTAAAGCCATGCATGCAGGCGCACAGCAAATTTAGCATTCAGACAAGGCTGAAGAATTGATCACGGCGTTTGATATGGAAATGCAGCATAGGCACACTGCAGAAAACCTCGGCGATGAATTAAGGGCTGATCAGCAGAATGCAAATGCACGGCTGATACACATGTTTTCCTTTTGGTATGCGCCACGCGGGCTCAAAAGGATCTTTTGTTTTGACTGCAAAGGGCGTATTTGTCCCTTGGCCTCAGCATAAATAGGAGCTGACAATAAAATATAGCCTACAGGAGAATTTGCCATCGACTGAGAATGAGAGGAAGCACTGCTATCGTATCACCGCGGGCCGATTTTGCATAACTGCGCATCTGTGCAGGAATGTATATATATGTGTGTGTGTGTGTGTGTGTGTGTGTGTGTGTGTGTGTGTAGGGTGTGTGCCCGAGTGTGACTCGGGGCTGTTGTGACGCAGATGAGGCGACGCGTGTGTAAACGCAACGTACAATTAAACAACCTCAATTGGAGTCCGGATTCAGCGCAAACAAGGACAGTTCACATTTGCGTCCAATCGCGTGCGAGCACACATTATGCAAACTCCCTGTCTGCCTCTCTTAGGCTTTGACCCCCCGCCCAAGAACATTAGCATACAGTACCACTAATTCCAGCGGGCTTATCTTAATGGCCTCCTTCAAACGAAACTCACAGCCAGTGAGTTCAATCTCGAGCTCACTGGACTCACTTGGCAGACTGTTGGACTGCGCAGAACACCAGCTGATGAATTTATAATTCCTCTGAGGCTAGAACTCACACACACACACACACACACACACACACACACACACATACTGAGCGCAAAGTCTTTCATTTGAAACACTTTAGTCAGCCCCGTGTTTGTTTTCCGCGTGGACGTGACTGGCGACGCAAACAAAGCAAATACTCACCGAGACAAGACAAGCGTTTCATTAAAATCCCCATCAGAGGTGCAGGCAGTCCTGTCGGGGTCTGCGAATGAGCTGTGGGAGATGAGGTTACCGTTGGCGATGCATGCTTGCGAGGGGCACTATTACACAAATCACTGTGGATGTTTAATAGCGGCCGGAAAAATGAGATTATTTTTGACACTGATCCAGTGCAGTGGACTGTACCCAGTAAGTTCTGTTCATGCAGTATACGCCATTGCATTGCTGGCATGCAGTTGTTATATTATCCAACAAGCAAAGGGGCACAGTACAAATGAAATGCCTTCTCTCTATGGGCAAACAGTATTTGAAATACGGGCTGAGTTACAGTTCTACTTTCAAGTTTACTATGTTAAACAGTCGCATAGTTTCTAATAGCCCAGCATGCTAACACTGTGAGTAAACATGACTTGCGGTAGTAATAGTAGTTTCGGTAATAATCTTACTGTTTGCCCTCGTTTAGTCTTCAAAATAAGGTTTGGCAAACCTGGGGGGGGGTCTACAGCCATTCTGATTATGTGACTGCTCGTGTTTCTTGGGAAAAATACATACAGAAATAATGAAAAAGAACCAGGTTGCAATATTTTGTTATATATATGTATATGTGTGTATATATATGTATATGTGTATATATGTATATGTGTATATATATATATATATATATATATATATATATATCAAGATATTTTCACAGTATTGCGATATACAAATGTATCTCATCATAACAATAAACCTCTCATGTTATGACGCGATACCGACACCAATATGCTTCCGTACAGACAGTAACCACATTATCATAGTGCTGTATTTCCATCCATCTTGTTCTATACTTATCTTCTATCTTTTTCAGTCGAAAAAAAACATACTTTTGTATACTTTTAAAATGCCATCAGTCTCTGTTTCAGCCTGTCTCCATCTGTTATTCAGTTTTCAATATTGCCACCTTTTTATAACCCCATATATGATTGCTGGGTAATAAGTTTAATCAGGCAATCCATACCAAAATGCACTCAAGCGATTGCACTATATGTAAATATTGTGAGTGTGCTTTCATGCCACGTCACATTGAAGAGCTGTGCGAAGCTTTAAACATGACGCACAGTTTCTCCCAGGAGTCTAACACATCAGTCGCTACAGTTCCACCTGCATCAGCCAAAGCTTGAGGCATCGCATGCAGAGATTTGACGAGCAGTATACTTTTCCTTCAACAGGGGGAGATGTGGTTCTGTCATGTTTCGCCTCAGTCCTGTGTCAGTGAAGGGCGCACCTCGCTGAGGCGCCTCAGCTCCCAGACAGTGACGAGTGCTGCCGTCCTGCCACACAACCCGCGGGCTGCTGATCTGGTTTGAACTCGCTGTTTTCATGTTGTTTAATAGGATTTTCATAGCAATGTGTCACTTCCTTGCAGCCTGTCACTTCCACTGACTGAGTGCATATGTGTGCTGGGAGCTGGCGGGGAGTTCATCGCGGCTGTCTGAACAGAGAAAAAAAAAACCTGATTCTGCGCGGCTTCTCAAAGCTTATGTTGCGGTGAAACAGCGTGAAGGGCTTAAACGTTGGTCCTAATATATATCTGAGACCTTTCGAGGCGTGCGGCATTAGCCCGAGAGCTCCTGCATGACATGCACAAGATTTAAAGACAGCAAGCTTGCGCACCTCATGACCTCATGCTGGGTCCCAGATTAAAGGAGAACAGCAAGGTTAATGGTTTGCTATAGCTGTTAGCAACAAATTGGCTTATAAAGCATATCAGTTAAACATCTTTGCAATGCCCACACAGAGCGCGTTTCAAGTACACTTTTTTTTTTTCAAATGGACCATGACCCGACAAAACTCAAATCTGCATCAACATCTCAGAGGGACACTTCCATCCAAGAGCCACAGGGGCCGGAGGAATGGAGAGCACATGGCCGTCATCCTCCATTTCTCATAAAATCCAGCTAAGTGACTTATTCCACGTAATATTTGATCTCTATCTCGTCAAAATGCAATTTCCTCTTCGCACCCTCACCAACGTGTGCGCCTCGGTAGCACTCCTCCTCCCACCCGCCTCATTCAGTTGACCCCCTCTTACTCAGCCGTATTCCCCCGAGGTGGCGTCCGAAGCCGTTTGCACGAGCCGTATGGACTGAGGTCACGTTTACCTACACTGATGGCAACACCGTGAGTCTTTTCATGCCTCATTCATTCCTGTCTTACTTTGACTGAACCATGACCGTGAATAATGCAGCCTCCACCAGCCTGGACTGGGTGCATATATTTCTGCTTTCTTTAAAGGCTTTCTATTTCGTCGAAAAAAACCTTTTGTAGAACCAACACGGAGGTTGCGTTGGTGAGGGCATGTTGTTTGAGGTGCCGGCCATGATCCAGGCAGTGCAGCTGGACAGGATTTTTACAACTCTGGAAAGTTACGACATAGGCAGACTATTTTGCCTTTTGTTTGTTTGGTGATCGCGACAAAAACAGCGGAAATACGGCATTCAGGTCGCAGAGTAATCTCCCAGGAGTGTGATTGACCGGTGCAGTGCCTTGCCGAGTGACATCACAGCGTTGTGCGTCGGCGCCATAGACTGTGCGTATAAAGATGGCCCGACGCGTCTCCACGTCCTCCCACTGTACGAAAAAGTGAAGCCAAACCCTCCTGCCGTCTTGCGCTGGTGACGTCATTTGGAGTCTGCACAGTGGTGATTGGTATGCGCCCGCCTGTCATGTCGTTCATCTTTATATACAGTCTATGGTTGGCACCCCCCCCCCCCCACAGTGCTGCTGGACTAAAGATAAAGTCGTAAACGTGGCCTTAAACCACTGGAAAGCAGCAAAAGAAAAGAAAATCTACTTCTCTGCTTCATCAGTACGTTTCAAACGTTTATAGTTCCGCCATGTACAAACTTCCACTTATACCGCACCCATAATATTAAAGGAGTAACAGTGGTCCGTTTACATATGTAACTCTTTTTGAGCTCGGACAAGTTGTGAAACCCGAGAGGGAATTTCACTGATCGCTGTCAGTCTCAAGAATGGAGAATAGCACTGCATTCTGCGACACCATGTTATTAATACTGCCTTCCCACTCTCTCTCTCACACAGCGTGCCTCTCTCTCTCTCTCTCTCTCTCTCTCTCTCCCTTACCCGTGACTTAATTCTCCACATTTTCTGAGCTTTTCGGTCACATCTCCTCTCCACTCCTTTTTCCTTTTAGCGGCCGTGGTACAACCGGCTAGACTTAACCATAGTGGTGCCTTGACGTATCGATGACCGCAATGTCATATTGGTCCTTAGAATAATCCTTTTGATCTCTCGTATCTTTTGAAATTGTTCTGGCCTGTCTTCATCTTTCCACAGTTCCCCTGGGGAAGGGTGCCTCCTTTCAATTTCTGTCCATTTAATGCCAGCGACATTGGGCGTAGCTGGAGCGGACATCGTAGAGAAAATTTCAAAGGCCATATAGCATCATATAAAACATGTTTGTCGCCACTGCAGCAGTGAACCTTGCTCCCCATCATGCCCTGCAGCTGTGCTCTACATTTTGGGATCAAGCCAGCTTTCACCATGTACACGATGAAGTCCGAAGCCCTGTTGTCTGGCGCAGGCGACTTCATAAACACGAGGACCGCATTAGAGACGTGGAACACTGACAGAAGCCCCTTTTACACAGCCTGGTCAACGCGGGAATGTTAAGCCGCCAGTGGAGGTAGTGACGGAGCCGAATCGACTTCTGTGTAAAATATGGGGAGCATGGGGGCAGGACGGGGCAAGGGGTGTGACCTTTTGATTGTGTGCGAAAATTTTAAAAGCTAAAAAGTTAGCAGCTAACTCGAAGAAGAAGAGCTGACCTACAGAATCTGAAAAATGTCTGCAAAATGGGGAGACGACGAGGTCCGGGGGGGTACTCACTCTCAAAGCAGGGGACGAGATCAACCCGACACGGACGCGCGTGTTTACACTAGACACCGGCGCTGGTGTGTTGCAAGTCACGCCTCGTTTGCTTTTGATGCATTACCCAACGCAGGGAAGCTGTGTACAGTGCACACTGCTCCATGATAAACTGCTCCGCGCTACCACAGGAGCCCTCTTATAGAGTTTAGGATGAAACGGTTTTATGGAGAGAAAGAAAAAAGGAAAAATAGTACAGAGAGGAAAGGAAGAAAAAGAATATCACTGCAGGGATGTTCCTCGCGCTCATCTGCCCTGAACAGGAAGCAGGCAGAGGAACCGACCAGTGGGTCAGAACAGAAACATCCACCCTGCGTGACCCCGACGTTTCTGTCTCTTTCCCTCTCTGGCTGACGCTAAATTTACCCGTACAGGGTGACTGCAGATCACGAGCCGCCTCTCAGTGACGCGGAAACAAAAAGCAGATGATGTACAGTAGCTTGTGGGTTAGACGCTAATTGTTTGGCATCCCAAAATAGAGCTTGGTGACGAAGGGAAGAGGCAGATCAATGGCTTGCGTGGGAGCCAGCTTGTTGTTTTGATGCTGCTGCCCTACAGGTTCGGGTTATAATGGGGACAAAGTGTAGTGAGTTCAGAAAGGTGGACACAAGAATATCCCAAGTCCCAAAAGAATCAGTGGCAATCGGACGCACAAAAGGTTCATGATAACTAACTTGAAGGATATGATCAATCATCCGTACATGTTTGATGCTCTTTGATTGGGTTTAGTACAAAGGAAGGCTCACTGTGACGCTGTCTGTGTTTTGTATCAGCGCGTGTTGGGCCGTGTCTTGCATGCTTGAACGTGTATTTCACACAGACATGCGTTCGCTTTCAGGTTCCCTCCCTTTGCAAAGGGAGGTTTCCACACTAGATGGCACTGTGCACATGGCTGTGAGAAGCCCCCCTCCATACTGGAGACTGGATCAAAGCGCACAAACATAAATTATGATCAGTTATTGACACTGTGTTTTGTATTTAGACTTCACCCCGTCAGGTCGGCTCTGTTGCCGTGGGAACAGGTCTAAAACGGGCTGCACAAATCCACACGGTGTAATTTACTCCCCGTCCAACCGCCTCTAAGGCGAGTCACTGTAATGCATACAGCAGCTAAGTTGAATCAGCAAAGGTCACCGGAGATGACACTACACTCCGAGAGTGAATTAGCAAAGGGGTCCCTGCCGGGGCCAGGTGCTGAGCCGTTAGCCCTTGTTGGATTACAGCCAGGCAATAAAAGTCAAGTCTTAGAAACTGATGTCCTGTAAAAGCCAAGTCTTACTCGAACACCGTGCTGGCCAGGTAATCCAGCAGTTGAATAAAATGTCAGCCTGGCCGGGACTACCTCAGCACACCTGTGCGACTGCGGGACTCCTTTGTCCTACGCAGTGCAGCGGGGGGGGGGGTTGCTCACATGTCCATTCAGATTCTGAGTTATAGCCTCTGTGGCTTTAAATGGTCGGTTGAACCAAATTACATAAAAAAACACAAAAGCACATTTTCTTATTTACCCCTTCTGGTATCTGGCAATAACTTACACACAATTTGCAAGTTAGTAGTTATTCTGAAACAATGTCCCCCACAGTTGTGACTTTAATGTACTCAAGATGATTTGATTGGTAGCTAACGCCACGAGATGTGTGAACATGATTGGTGGCTTCGGAGTGGCGGCCCAGTGTTACCCGCCGATAGCGCCACCTGTAGCTTTGGTGTAATTTGCACCACGGTAAGCCCCTTAACTAACAGGAAGTTGCATCGGCACCCGCATTTTCCGGCTCTGGCTCTGCTTTGACTTTGTTGTGGTTTTAGTCATGGACTTGTGCCCCAGAAGTAGTGGTATGCACTGGGAAGTACTCCTGTAGGCAAGTATTGATACTGCGATACAAAGTCTTGTTTGGAGTAGCGATACTAGCCTCATTAGGTTCGGTACAAAAAAAGAGTTGCATGTGCGTCAGTCACCTTGTTAGTTCAGTGAATTCACACAGCAAACACATTCGTTTGCTATTTGCCATCTGTCTTGTGCACGTGGTTAAGTGTATTTCCCTGAAAATGAAATAATAAATAATAATAAATGGAGTTTTTGCGGGACCCACAGCACACCGTGGAACTATTTTCTGCCAAAGAAACAGACCCTAGGAAAACTGTTGACAGTGTGATCTGTGGATCAGTGAAATTGTTTCTGTAAAGACACACTGCTCTTAAATCTTTTAAAGGGGTACTCCAAGCAATTTAGTATGGCATTTCCATTAAATTGGAGTGGCTTGTGAGAGAGATGAAGAATGGTGGAAATCAAAGCATCAGAGGCTGATATATATATATATATATATATATATATATATATATATATATATATATATATATATATATATATATATATATGTAGGTTTTTGGGACATAAATCTCAAACCAAGTATGTTTTTAAGTGACTTGGGTGAACTGACCCTTTTAAACTCCTTAAATCTGCATTCCTCAATTGTGGGCTGATGGATGCATGTTACCGACTACAACCGTGTGTTACAGAAGAAGAAGACGTCACCATTCAAGGAGGTGCGCCTCCTTCAAATATGCAAGGTCCGACACTGGAGTTTACATTCCCGTGAGCGAATTTCCTCACGTGTGACGAATAGAAATGATCAGGACTTAAATTACGCATAGCTTGGTGTCCATTGTCAAGTAGCCAGCCCCTGTGGTCGCGCACACTCTTGAGTAAAGAGAACATGGAAACACAGCAAAAATTACACATTTCATAGGATTGAAAACAGGTGGTTCAATGATATGATGCAGCTGAACACTCGTCTAGAGAACAACAGAGCAGTGGCTTCTTGTTCAATACATCCGTGGTATTGGCCCAGATTTCATATGCTCAAAATAAGGGGTTCATCCACGTATCAGCGGCTCCATCTGTCTGTGTGCAGCCGCTCCACACACGCAGGAGTGGGCAGCTTAACAAAGGGGGGGGGGGGGTTTCAAGCCATATTAAATAAAAGTGTGTGTGTGTCCAGACATCAGAAATGCATAACTCGCTCACATCAAAGACATTTAGTTCAACTTCTTACCTTTCATCATAAAGATATGCTTGTGAAAGTCTAAATATAACCAGGACAGAAATCATAAAGGTGCTTATTATCATACAGGAGATGTAATGTCTTTGACTGGTTTCTCCTGTTTATTGTTAGTTAAAAAAAAAAGAAGAAAAAAAGACCAGAGTGCAACAGAGAAATTAAGACAGCAAAAAAACCCAGAGCATCTTCTGAAGTTCAGAGACTCATTTAAAATTCATCTACAGAAAAAGCAACCAAATGTTGATTCAGCTCCTTGTTGCTAAATGCTGTCAGCGGTTTCCCCGCTCGACTCTGAAGACTGAATTTGCATGTGAACTCTTCCATATGCTCGTGTGCAGCCTGTGTTTTTGTTGCTTGTTTTTTTTTTTTTTTTAAATTTATCGTACGTAGAGAAACGTAGAGAAAGTCCAAACAATCATGAACACAAAAGGTTAATAACCATGAGTCTTTACTGTATCTCAATGTCGCCCGGATGGACGTGCCTCGCTATCTGTTTGTGTCGTAACCTTTTTCACACACTATATGCGCATACAAATGTACGCACAGATGTGTTTGCACGTGGCGGCTGTGTTCGGCAAAATGAGGTGAAAACAGAACTTTGTGCATGGGCATGTTTGCACACATCCACATTAAAAAAGACGAGGATTCACACACCCCACACTCCTCCCTCTCTTCGCTCTAATCAAAGCATTGTCAGTACACTAGCGGCAGGACATTTCGCTTTTATTTTGAAGCGGAGTGGGTAATGGCGTCTCACATCTTCTGTATTTATTTTGCAGTTTTAAGGTGAGGAAGCCTGGCAGCTTTGACAGTGAGCATAATAAAAAAGACACGCTGCCACGGCGTCTGGGACTAACAGGCTATTGCACATTTCCTGTGCAACTGAGAGTAATTATCTTTCTCTCTGGGAAATCAATTCCATATCATGAAAGGTTTCCAGAGACCGACTTGCTCCCCGAGTCGAGGCTGAGCATGATAATCGCCACTATGCTACAAATATGACTGTCCTACTTACTCCTGTAGCCCCCAACCCCCCGATCATCTATGGTAAAGACATGTGCTGTAACAAGACAAACGGCGTGTCTACATAGGAAGCGTTTATCAGTCATCTGTCTCAGGCATGTCTGACGGACTCCTATTTGAATCAATCCGGCTGTCTACACAGGCCGTGTAACATGCTCACCTTTTGCTCACACTATTCACGCTAAAACTAAGCATACTTTTAAGCTTGAGGATGACCTAGACTCAACTTTAGGCTGAAGCTGCTGCCTGCTGCTCTGCTTACTTGCTGCTCACGCTACTGTGACACCATCTGCAGCCATGGTAGCGGCTACGTGGGGCTGTGCTTAGGCATAGTGGGGGGCTTTGAGCTAAATGATAATGTCATCATGCTAACATGCTGACAAATGATAAACCAAACATAATGTTAAGCAGGTATCATGTTCACCATGCTCATCCTCTGTGTTCAGAGCTAATGAGCAAATATTAGCATGCTGACATGGTAAACACAAAGTAAAGCAATGGCTGATGGGGATGTCTTTAGATTTGCCATTCCATCCATTTCTATTAAAACCACCTGCCAACCTCACGGCGCCACAGGAAAAGTCATGAAAAAGTCAGAAGGATACATCATCTGGGAACCATGAATGCATGTACCACATTTTGTGACATTCCATCCAGTAGTATGTTGAAATATTTCACAGGATACAGGAAAAAGTTGACTCGGGGGGGCGGGGGGGTCATCAAAGTAATTAAAATGCATCCTCTGGACACCATGGATATCTGTACCTGATTTCATGGCAATTCATCCAATAATTCTCAAGATATTTCACCTAAAGTAAAAAGAAAAAAAAGATGTTAACCTCCTGGTGGTTCTAGAGGAAAAGCCATCAGTGCGATTTGTGCTCTGGGGGTCAAATTTCATGACCATCCATCTAATATTTGTTGAGATATTTCAGTCTATACCTGGTGGACTGACCGACAGACCGACATTGCTATGGAGCTGCCCCACTAACATGTCTAAAAACAGGTCTGAGACCCAGAAAGGATGTTTTATTGATAATAAAGACAGCTGCATGTCAAGAGAATCATGTTTTTTTGTCACGTTATATGTTTAAATAGAATAGGAATAGTAAAAAACATATGATTTGAGCAGTGATGTTCCCCATCAGGATGTAGAAAAAGGGATACCCGGAATGTCCTCAACCGTCCGAGGCCTCTGCCTTGCCTTTCTCACCACTGAGTCAGTATGCAGCGCTCAGGTCAGGCCCTCGATGATGTGGACACCAAGGTACTTGAAGCTGTCCACCCTCTCCACCGAGGACCTGTTGATATTACGGGGAGCATAGTTCCTTCCCTGCTGCCAAAGTCCTCTATCAGCTCCTAAGTCTTGCTGATGTCCAGGAGTAGGTTGTTGTCCTGACACCAGTGGGTCCTCTACTTCCTTGATGTATGCAGTATGATTGTTATTAAAGATGCTGAGGAGTGACGGATATATGGTGCTGAGCATTGGATGCTATTTGTCCGGCATCATTTACATTTCCTGTGACACTGTAAGATAGAAGATATGTGCCGGTAAATTATGTATATCCAGTTAACCTTGTTAGGCAGTCTGATGAGGAGCACCAGATTGAAGCTGCAAACATATTAATATGTGAATGCTGGAGGCCATGTTTCCCATTTCCTGCCACATATTAAAAAGCAGCCACAGGTGACAAGAGATGGGAATGGAGATGTGTAAATTAGCTCAGAAGGCAGCGGGTCGGGGGTCTGACTCTAATTGGAGATGCCGAGGTTTACTCGCCTCATCCTCCAGGCCTCCTCCATCAGCACGCTATGTGAGTGTTTTGTATTATTTAAACAGCCATAACCACATCCATCAGATGTGGGTCAAATAACATTTGCAAATCAGTTTAAACTGTAGTTTTTTAAAGTTTTTACTCCTTTAGTTTGATTTACGCCCAGGTAAGAACAGCATCCTGAGATTTGTGCACAGATGTCAATTCTAAAAAGAGGGCTTTGCCTGTGCTCATACAACAAGAGTTACAATGCATAACCTTTGTTTGTGCTTGTGTGGAGAAAAAAACACATTTTCTTCCCTTATATTCGATCTCATGGGCAAACTTTGAGATGCATTTATCTTAGAACAAGTATCTTTTTGAAAGTTCATCATGTCATGCAAGCTCTCGTCTTGCAAGAAACACTTGCTTTTATCACCTCAAGAAAACTCTGTCACATGTTTACTGTCGCTTTTGGTGCAATTCCCACTGAGAGGGGAGAAGTCAAACTTAGAAAAATCTGCCCCCATGAATGTATCAATAGCTGGTTGGAGGGCTTTGGTTTTAAATTGAACCGAGTGTGTATTTTGGAAAAGGATGACGATGCTAGCATCCTACTGACTGTCAAAACAGTCCAAGGCACATGACATACCAGTACAGTTTTGTACATACAGGGCATGTGCACATGATGTTGCCACACATGGGGGCATAGAATATTTCTTGTAAAATCAAGAAACTGCATGCGGTGTACTGTATGTTGGTTGTGGGTGCTTTTAAGTGGGCTACCTACTGAATCAAATAAAACATTTTAGAGGTGTAGGTTCAGTCGCAGGTCTGTATAATAATGCTTTGTATAATGGTTTGTATGATAATAGCTTTAACTCCACGACTAGTGTTTCCGGCTAAACTAATCAACAGTGATTTGCTCCGTCATTCATGGGGAATTCTAATTATCTCTGCAGCACACCAAATTACCTGAAACTGTACTCTACAGTGCTTTGGGTTAGTAATTACTGCCCAGTAACAAATCTGCAGGTAGTCAGTATCTTGCACTGTAACCATGCATCACTGGGCAGGCTAGTTTTAGTTGGGCAAACACCTTATTTGTAATATTCCACCGGCAGGCGGTACATGTAGAAGCAACCCTGATGATGATTACATGTCAGTTTTCGTTTGCGACAAGCACCATAAAACCATAATGAGAACAGGCTGTAGAACTTCCAAAAAGGCACCACACAAACTGTATGTTATCAAAGAAACTCTAGTCTAGTTATGATATACTCACTGTACTTCTGCAAATGAGATGGGGCGCATCATCCCTGGCTGACACCAGAATATCTTTCTTGAGAACGTCAGATTTTGTACAGTTTGTAAAGTTAACTAAACATGGCGATGCCTCAAGGTTATTAAATTGTTACTGTTATGGAGTCCACTGGTTTCTCTTCAGAGCTTTCCAACATTTGTTGAGTCTGACTGTTCAAGTGCTTAAATGAGCCTTGTGGACCCGTAGCATTGATTCAGCCCAGCGTCCTAGGAGTTACATCCGTATTGGACGATTCCGCACCTTGTGATTTTGCCGATGTTCGGTGCCAATGCAGGAAGTGGTGTGTCCTTTATGAGGCAAGGTAGAAAGTAAGGGTGTGGAGGTCTGTTTGGTTGATGGGCATGTTTTCATAAACATAACCACGTTTTTTTACTAAATGCCTTTAACCTAGTGTTTTAGTTGCCTAGCTTAACTGGGTTGACTTGCCAAAACTAACTACAATCTTTCCTTAACCATACTGTACCCCATAGTTGCTGTCCATGGATATAGTATCCAGTATCAACATTCATGTCTGGCAATAGGACTGCATTAATTGCACATGGTGGCGCAGTGGTTAGCACTGTCACACGGGAGGTAGAGCAGGGTAGAGCGGGTTGGAGGCTGATCCCCGGCTCCCCCTTGTCATGTGGAAGTGTCCTTGAGTAAGACACTGAATCCTAAGTTGCTCCCGACGGAGGCCAGCACCTTTGCATGGCAGCTCGGTCGCCATCGGTGTGTGAATGTGTGAATGAGACCTGATCTGTAAAGCGCTTTGGGAACCTTAGAGATTGAAAAGCGCTATACAAGTGAAGACCATTTTACATGAATAGTGCGCTACTCCCATGATGAGTTCCCATAGAAAAGCTTAGGGAGTTCACTGCTCTTTATATGCGGTGGGGAAGTTAACCGGACTTACATCTGACAAACCAACAGTCTTCATCCTTGAAATCTTTTCTCTTTTAAAACCGTTTGAAAACACTTCAGATGACGCAAGAATCGGACCTTTGTGTGCACTTATAAGTGTGTTTTAGTGTGGCCCCTCACCGCCTGCTGTCAGAATTTGACATAAACGCAATGAACCGTGGATCCATCCTTCCTAATGCCAACATTCGTGCAACATTCTTTAGATCATCCTCAGCAACAGGAAGTGAATACAATCTCAAAAACCTCCCAACATCTTGGCACTAAATAAGCCTCGATGACTTGCAAATACCAGAATGACACACCTTCAGCATCTCTGGGGCCAACTCAATCTATCTCAGATTGGCAGGAGTAACAGGTAATCATTAGAGGTGTCGTCCAAACGCTGTGATTAAAAGACCCAACTTCATTTTCCTGAGGGTCAGTTGTCATTGAACCATGGCAGCAGCCCAGCACTCTTAAACTAATACAGTTCTTCAGTCCACTACATGAGCAGACCTCTAAAAAGATGCACTTAAGGCATGAATATTATCAAAACTCTCTTTTCATTTTAATAGCACTATATAGTATCAGGTCAGTATATGAAAATAAAATGCATCAGTGACATGGACTGGCCATTCCCCTGTTTGTTAAGTGAATTAATGATTAAGGTTAGATGAGTAAAACAATTATAGACATGGTTATACAGAATTCATGGGAAATTCTTTTTTGGAACTTGCATTTGATAGTGTTTATTATCTAAACTGCCAACTGAAATATTCAGTAGTTGTTCAGAGCAACCTTTGTCTCCAAATGAGACATGTTTTACAATCAGATACACTAGTCAGTTTTTGCTCTACAGGACTGCACTGTATTGATCCCCAACTTTCCGCAATTCACTTGTTGGTGCGGGGCCATTTTTAGGAATAAACCTTTTGAAATGGACCCCCACCCCAACACTCTGAATTATGCTTTAATGGCTATAATCACTTCTAGACTGGAATGATGGGGTGTTTGGATTCAGTTTCCGAAGGTGGCTACCACGAAGGTTTACCTGTTTTTAGTGGAAACTATAATTCTTGCTTCTTACTAAAAAAAAATCTGTCAAACTTAGCAGTAGGTTTGTTCACATTGACTATGTTGTATTTCAAATAACTGACCTCAGACAACGCTGACATGAAAGGGAATGACAGACAGTTTTTCTGAAATGTACAAATGATATTTACCCTCTTAATAAAACAAAAAATACCAAAACACAAAGAGTAACCCTTGCAATAATATTACACACAGTTACACCTCTCAAAAATTAGCAAAGTATTCGTCACCCCTTTTTTCACTCTTTCCCATTAATAAGAAGACTCAAATCTACTTAACCACAGACGCACTCACTAAATAATAATAATAAAAGTTGCAGGCCTGTTTGTTGCTCTGGTGCGGTGCGGCCGTCAGAATCCTTATCCTCAGCAGAGTGAACACAAAAAGTCTAACTCACGGTTTAGCGTTAGTCCAGAGGAAACCAAACAGCAGCGGGGGTGAAATCCTCGCCAGGAAGCACACCAACATCCTTTCAGGTCAGGAATGGTGTCCTCTGATCTAACGACTCACCGACGTTTAGCTCAGCAGCAATGGTGTCCTCTGGCCTCTGGGCCTTTTGAATGAGGTTTTCTTACTGCTGGAACAGAACCCGCAAGTTTTGGTTTCACTTTGGCTCTCTTTATCAACGGCTCCCCCCTTTGCCCACATTCTTCAACGCTCAATTTAGATTTCTATGAAGGCTCTCACTGTACAGTTTCCTCATACCATGAGTGGGAAATTCATTTCCTGGATTTTGGTCTATAGCAATAGCATCACCATGAATAATATAAATAGTATGGTATGGTAATGAATAAACATACCATTTAAAATAAATAAAAGTGAGGCTACTCATTTATGGAGTCTTTGAGTACGTTGTTCTCGTCAAGAGAAACATAAAACCACACTCCCCGCAGAGCCGTAACTCAGTTGCTGTAACTGAGTGCCAGAATATCTACCAGGGACTGAAGTAACTGACATTTTGCTCAGCGTGGTGTCTGTGCCGCCGAATCCAAGACGTGTATGAATCCATCACGTAGGGCTTATTTTCAGAGAATGCTGCAGATGGTGTTCAAAATGGTACCATTTAAAAATGACACACAGTTGGATCTATATGGAGTGTTCAAGTAGTCTGCTTAACCACACGTGGGTCTGGAACTTGGGCCCCGTCTGTCCCTGCTGTGTGAACAATGTAGGCTAGAGAGTGTTGTCTTCTAGTTTCTGGAATGCGCATTCATTTTATATGCTCGAATCAAAATAAGTATCAAAATAAACGTATATATTGTAATTAATAATTAAATACAAAACTATTAAAAAGTCTGATACATGTCTTAAACAAAAGGTAACCTAAACTATGCAATTATGTTGATATGAATAAAAACAGTAATGCTATAGTTATTGGCCACTAATAAGACTTTTGGTTGACGACTTTTTGGTTACCATGTTGACAGAAATATAAGTAATATAATAAAGGTAATAAACCATAAATTCCGCAATTACACTTGTTAATACGGTAATTAACAATGGGTCATGATTTTCTCACATTCTAAGAGGCCATTAGCAAAAGTGACTGACTGACTACTGGCTGCACTACACAGATTAAACAATCGAGATATAACGTGTTAATTAGTGAGCTTTACAGAAGCTGGTAGATGGATTTTTGTTATCTTTGTACAAAGCTAGGCTAGCTGTTTTCTCCTTGTTTCCTGTTATTATGCTAAGCTAACATCTCCTGTGCTACATATGAGAGTGGTATTGATCTTCTCATCTAACTCTCAGAAACAAAGCAAAATGCATATCTTGACCACTAACCTGACAGTTGTCTGCTATGAGCTGAATCCCAACACATCCTAACTCCTATTACAACAAAAGGGAGTTTGACCAAAGGTATGATTAAAACAATTCCCTCATTAATTGATTTGTTAATAGAAAATAATTGTCTGGGCTGCAAACTGAGAGAGTTTTTTAGGGCTGACACTGTGGATCCATTCAATGCTAGGCAGAGCGTCTGTACTGTAAGTGAGGATTAGGCCCATTTCATGGGGCTGTGTTTTATTGTAGTGAGAATGTGTAATAAAAAATGATACTTAAATACGGACAATCAAACTGTAATCTGAACTCTGCTCACTTTTTGTGTAAGGAAACATACACTGTAATGATACTGCAGCTGTTGTGCATATTTCTTCCTTTTTCAAAAGAGGATAAAATAGTTTTTGGACCTGTTTGTGGAAGCAGTGTCTGGGCTTCAAACCTCTGCGTGGATGTTTCCCATGGTAGCAGCTGAATGACAAATGAACCACCATTGCTTGGAGACACGCTGTCAACTTCCATAGCTATTGATTGGAGCCTGTCCTACTGTCTATCCTGTAAAGGTTCATTTTCAGCATAGGAATATTAGCCATCTGGCCTTTACAACATTCAACATTTGGGAGAACCCACCATGCTATTACGTGAAAACTTACTTTTCGTTCATGTAATTCAATAGCCCCTGAGTAATCGACAGCTTCTGCTCACTCAGTGCTGTGTTCGCATTATAAAATGCGGTGGTATGGGTAACATTAGCTATTTCTCTTTCATGGGTCCAGATGGGGTGACAGCAAATGACCCGACCATCAAACCTCACAGCATCGGGTAGTCCTCAGTAGTCCTCAGCAGTCCTTACCAGGTGAGTCGAATCACACTCGGTAACATACAGAGTCATGGAGTAACTTAAGGAGTCCTCAAATCTGCCGTCTTCCAGGCGCTAGTTAACGATGCACTACGTGACCTCCTCAACCGGTCAGTCTTCGTCTACCTAGATGACATCTTGGTCTTCTCACGCAACCTGGAGGAGCATTAAGGCAGGTACCTCAGAGACTGCTTGAGAACAAACTCTTTGTGAAGGCTGAGAAATGTGAATTTCATATTAGCCTTGTTCTTTGGTCTGTTTTCATTCACCCTAACCAGGCTCCAGAAACCTCAAGCTGGACGCTCTCTCCCGCCAGTTCACCTCCCAGGGGCCTACCCCCAGTCCTGACACCATCCTCCCAGCTTCCTATATGGTGGCCGTTGTTACCTGGGAGATCGAGTCTCTGGTCAGGGACGCTCAACAAGCCCAGCCAGGTCCAGGTAACGGCCCCGATAATAACTTCTTTGTCCCTGATTCTGTCCGCTCCCAGGTCCTCCAGTGGAGACACACCTCTCGGTTCTCCTGCCATACAGGCATCAGTCGCACTCTGCCCCTCCTTAAGCAGTGCTTCTGGTGGCCATCATTAACGCCACTGTCGTCAGACTCAATTTTCCCCCTCACATGAGGATTCACCCCACTTTTCATGTCTCTCAGGTTAAGCCTGTCTCCCCCAGCTGCTGCTCCTCGACGACCACCCGGCCTACACTGTCCAGCAGTTACTGGGCGTATGTAGAGGCCGGGTTTACCAATACCTGGTCGACTGGGAGGGATACGGCCCTGAGGAGCGCAGCTGGGTTCCCCAGCATCCTGGATGCTTCCCTGGTTTGGAATTTCCACCGTGACTACCCAGACAAGCCTGGTGGGTCGCCTGGAGGCACCCATCGAGAGGGGGGGGGGGGGGTACTGTTACAGCTGTGGCTGTACCCCAGTAGATTTCCCAGTGTTTCCTTGTGTTTTCTCTTCCTTGTATTACCAGTACCCCTCTGTCTATGTTTCTGTTCACGTGTCTGTCGGCCAGCATGGGCGTGGTCCTCCTTCTCCTCTCACACACCTACTCACCTGCCTCTCATCAACTCATCAGCCTGCAGTATATCTACTCCGGTCTTTCATCCACTCGTCGCCAGATTGTTGCCTCAACCCCAGTGGTAGTCACGCTTCAGGGCGTTCAATATATTTTAGTAGCAACCCATTGTCTCGTCTTTTCCTCATGCACTAACCTGTGTTCAGGATCATCTCCAGCCTGTCCGTCACTTGCCTGCCAGCCCACCACTCCACCAGCCCAGCAACTCCCTTTCCCCCTGCACGTGCCGAATCCCCATTCCCAGCCATCTCCCTCTCTTCAGCCACCTCATTGCAATAAAACACCTTATTCCTAAAACCATCCACTTGTCCGTGTCCTGCGCTTGTGTCTCCCCTGTTATTGTAACAGAGAATAGATATACTGATTTTGTAAGAAATGTGAATTTTGATCCCAGTTCAACTTTAATGAATGGAATGCAGCCCTTAGAAGGTCAGAGATCAAATGGTGCATTGGAGGGGTCTATCTCGAAGAGGATTATCGCAAGCCACAGAGGTTTTTCACAACTTGGCGACCAAAGGTTGCTCTCGATTATAGCTTATAACTAATCTATAAAGCATCAGTATCAATGATTTATAAACCATTAATCAAGCCATTAGGTACAATTTATAAAGCCTTTATAAAGGTTGTCGTATCAAAAGTGGTACCAACGTTTTTAAAACTATATTAAAGAAGTTAAATATAATATTACATTTTTCATGTAAAAGACAATTCTTCAACAGTGACAAAGAAAGGTTGCAGATGTATTATCTCTGCAGCATTTATAACTGAGAAGAAGAATGATGTATAGCTGGTAATGGATCAAATGTCTCATGATAAACCACATAAATGTCTGAACTTTTGACAGAGGATCATCTTTACGTTGTTATTACGAGTAGAGAAAAAAAAAACCCAATGTGACTGCTTGTGTTGTGGAATAAAAAGAAAGGAGGGAAATAAAAGATTTTGAGTTCCATCCTCCTACGCGTTGTGATGAATGGGAGCTAGGTAGCTAAAGCTGAGGTCATCCATCATGAGCTATAGTGTTAATTAATGTTGTAGGAGGCGAGCCAACGAGGCCTGTTCCACATCAGCAAAAAAGAAAAGCTACTGCTTTTCCTTCAGCCCCTCAGAAGGGCTGCGGATTAAAAATGTAGCTCTTTGCAATGAGAATCACTCAGATCAGGACACATGAGATACACGGGAGACACAAACTGATGGAAACACACACTTCGCATACACAAACTAGCTGAGCAACACTCTCTGCCTCACACAACGAACACCTTACAATGCTTTACATGTAACTGTAGCTCAAAGCAAAGGTATCCCCTGCCATGTAATAGCCTCACCCATAAACCTCCCTCTTATCGGCCCGAGATGTGACTAGTTTTCATAATGAGTTTTCGTTACACTATAGTATGATTTATGTGAGTCATTTTGAACATTCTGCCATTGTAAATCATCCCAAAGGAAAACCCTGCAAATAAACAAGCTCGACATGATCGTCAGGATAAAGTGATTTTAATTCATTACAGGCGGCCTGCGGGAACATGTCCGCTCCTCAGAATGGCGACAAATAAAACAAAGGCTTGTGACAAATCGGAAAAGTTTCATGTGTGTGAAGCTACTTGTATTTCTTGGGTGTGTTCGGGGAGAGAAAAGCAATTCTAAGTCTAATGCTACAGCCTTAGTGGAAGATTCAAAATGGGGGCGCAAGTGTACGTTGCATTTTTTTTTTTTTTGCACGTGAAAGAAAAGGATGAAACCCTACTGAATTCTTGGCTTCACGTATTATTTTGTCAGGCTATTTACGCAAATGGTAATGGCTACATTTATGTAGCGCTTTGGGAATTACTCTTACTTGCTGTCTTGCCGAGAGTTAAATGAGAAGATTGGTAACACTTCCACACATGGCCGTTCAGTATGAAGCTGGAGCCAGCAGCGTAGCATAACAACGTAAGTATAACAATGACAATTTACACTATTTTCAAGATTATGAGGATATTTACAGTTTGCAGATGAGACTGAAATTGCTTATTTGACATGTACTGTCTCATTTTAAAGCAATAGCGACATTTAGCAAAATCAACTTCCTTGCCAGAAGTAAGATGGGAAGATTTATAAAATTCTCATGACTGCCAGTGTAACAGCGACGAGGAAAAAGGGCAAAACGGCTAACCTGGGGCTTGGGCTCGCCCAAGGTGACAAAAGCCACAGCTTTCTAATTAAGATGTCATGGCTCCGTACAAAGGCCAAAATGTAAAAACAATGTGTGGGACTATTTCTTGGCCAGGTGCAGTAACCTAGAGACTTGTCACGCTGACAACAAGATAGCATACATAGGCCTATAACTCTTGGCAAGAAAGAGAAAGTGAATCATAGAGGTGATAGATCAGAAAACACACGTCACATGAGATATTTTGGTAGGCAATGGCAAACAACCTATTTAGTTATTTAATTTTGTGTATTTCCCAAAATGTTGAACTGTTCCTTTAAAGATGTTCTAATTTTTATTCATTTTATCGTCACCTGTCCATTACTGAAATGTTGTTACTCTAATAAATTAGTCCTAAAAAATTGGTCCCTGTGTGGGAATTCAACTTCCACATGATTTCTAACGAGTGTGCATTAGACAACACTTAGTTTGCCCTGAGTGCACTGGAAAATAGTGGTGGATAGAAGAGCCATGTAATTGCTCGCGGTTTCACCTGCAGAAATGGCTGAGTGCAGTTTTGAATCTTAAAGACCTTTGCTCAGTTGACAAAGTGGACGTTTTCTGCTGTGAAGAGGGCGGAAAAGGAGCCCGGCCTCTCAGTGCGATGGGTTAAATGTCAAAGTATAAAGAGAAAAGCAAAGATGTGTCTAAAAGACGGAACTCTGTGATTAGCCATGAGTGGACGCAAAAGGGCATGTGGCCAGAGAACTGTCAAAAACAAACAGGTCAATGTCGTTCACTTTGACATATCTGAAAGAATTAGACACATTAGGTTCTATCTAAAGGTTATGAAATTCACACTCTGCAGCAGGGCTCTGCCGAAAGGAAAACAACGCCGTCATCTGAAAATAGATGCCCTCTCCACTTTAATGAATTAAATTTAGCACTACAATATAACACAAGTTCTTACTTCTCACCAAACTTCAGCTTTATTACAGTTCATTAGTCACCACAAATTCAACTCGCATGCCCTTTAGGTGAACAAGAAGTCCACATCTGTGAGACAGCAGTGACAAATGAAAGTACAAACGACTTAATAAATGTCTGGTTCTTCTCTTTGGATTTTTTGTTGAGTCACTAAATGCATCTTGCCTACTCTGTTCAGATCCTAAACAATATATCCCCGTCTCGGTGGAATTTCACCTCTATTATTCACTTACAATCACCCATGCTCTGCTGGTGGACTTTTTCCTTTTTTTATGCATCTATCTGTGAGCAAACCAGAGTCAAAGTCAGCATATGGGCAGATATCAAGAAGGCAAATTATCAGCTGCCATCATCTCTCCTAGGGCATTATAAATATGGCATTTATCACAGAAGCGATCCACAAACCTCACTTTAATATATTCTCATTTGACAGCAGGCAAGGTGATAAATCTCTCCTTGGACCGTTTTAGACGAGGTAACTACAACTTGGAGAAGCTACAACTAGAAATGAATAATTCATACAGTGACAAAATGGTGCACCAATTACCCAGAACATTTACAGCGCAGTTGTATTCCATCTTGCTTGCAGTTAAACGTGGGCATGACTGGGGAGATGAATGTGAGATCAAAGTTAGTTTTCACAAGACGGCGATATCGCGTTGTCATGGATTTCATTTCTCACATACTATCTTTACAGCATTTGTTACACACTGCGGTACTTTGCACTAAAGCGATGAACTGCACATTTCACAGGCTTTGGTGTGTTTCACATAGTATGGGATGAGCAAAAGGGTTTAGCATTTGGTAGTCTGAATAGGCTATAACACTGACCAGCTGAATATGCACCAATAAAGAGCACTGGTGAAAGTTACAAATGACCTTCTAATTGCATCAGACAAAGGACTTTTCTCTGTACTTGTTTTGTTAGATCTTAATGCTGCATTCGACACCATTGACCATCACATCCTATTACAAAGACTGGAACATTTAATTGGCATTAAAGAACCGCATTAAGCTGGTTTGAGTCCTATTTATCAGATCGATCTCAGTTTGTCATTGTTAACGATCCTCCATGTACGCCAAAGTTAGTCATGAAGTTCCACAAGGTTCTGTGCTGGGACCAGTATTGTTCACTTTATATATGCTTCCTTTAGGCAATATTATCAGGAAACATTCCATAAAATGTTCATTGTTATGCAGATGATAGCTAATTATATCTATCGATCAAGCCAGATGAAACCAATCAGTTAGCTAAACTTGGATGACCTGCAATTATCTGATGTTAAACTCAGACCAAACTGAAGATATTGTTCTTGGCCTCAAACACCTCCAAAACACATTGTCTAATCTTTGATCAGGACACGTCGTTTAACTTCCACAAACTTCAAGGACTGCCTTTTTTCACCTGCGTAACATTGCAAAACTCAGGCACATCCTGTCTCAAACAGATGCAGAGAAACTAGTCCATGCATGTGTTACTTCTAGGCTGGATAATTGCAATTCCTTATTATCAGGCTGCCCCAATAAGTGCCTTAAGACCCTCCAGTTGATTCAGAATGCTGCGACGCGTGCACTGACAGGAACCAGGAAAAGACGTCATGTTTCTCCAATATTAGCTTCTCTGTAAAATCCACAACAGAGGTTAAAATCCTTCTCCTCACCTACAAAGCTCTTACTGGTCAGGCACCATCATATCTTAAAGAGCTCATAGTACCCTACTACCCCACTAGAGCACTGCGCTCCTAGATTGCAGGGTTACTTGGGGTTGCTAGAGTCTCCAAAAGTAGAGTCCAGTCATATCAAGCTCCTCTCCTGTGGAACCAACTCCTAGTTCCGGATTGGGAGGCAGACACTCTCTACTTTTAAGAGTAGGCTTAAGACCTTTTATACGTTCTTTGATAAAGTTACTATCTGGACATCTTCTCTCTCATCTGCTGTCTCTCCCCGCCCCCCCCCCCCCGTTCTGTTGCTTTCTGCAGGTATTTCTGCCTCCGGAGCTATAGAGTCTGGCTCTATGATGGCAAGCCACCTACTGTGCCCCCATGTTCCTGTTCAACACCCGCTGCTACAATTATTATTATTAGTCTTATTATATTATGATTGCTATTATTATTTGAATTAATATTAATATTATTACCATTACCATTACTATTAATATTACTTTACATCTCTATGTACTGTATGTTCTCTTTCTCTGTCTCTCTCCCTCCCCAATCAGTCAAGGCAGATGACCCCCCCACCCAGAACCTGCTCAAGGTTCTGCTCAAGGTTTCTGCCTCTTAAAAGGAAGTTTTTGTGGGAGCTGTTGGGTCTCTGGAAACAACATTATAAAGAGTACGGTCTAGACCTGCTCTATATGAAAAGTGCCCTGAGATAACGTCTGTTATGATTTGGCGCTATATAAATGAAATTGAATTGAGTTGAATTAAACTGCAGAACGAGGTAAACAGAGGTTTCTTACAAAGGTTACTAGGGCAATGAAAGTACTCACTGCTTAAGATATAAGCATACATGTATGTACCTACAGTTATATATAGTGGAACAGGTGCACATAGCTAAATAACTGAATAGGTTGTTTGCCGTTGCCTTCCAAAATACCTCTTGTGACTATTACAAAAATGATACATACGA
The DNA here is from genome assembly GCF_043641665.1 of Enoplosus armatus. Lineage (NCBI taxonomy): Eukaryota > Metazoa > Chordata > Actinopteri > Centrarchiformes > Enoplosidae > Enoplosus > Enoplosus armatus. The sequence continues at coordinate 7,957,851 of NC_092181.1, read as the reverse complement.
GTGTTTTCTTGATCTGTCACCTCTATGGTCAATGTTTGGTTACATTTAGGCAGCTAAAATGACTTGCTTAGGTTAGGGAAAGATTGTTGTCTCAGTTAAACAAGTCTGCAGCCATGCTAATGGCTCTGTGAGGCTGTACTTTGAGCTAAACGCTAACATGCTCACAATCGAATGCTAATATGCTGATGTTTAGCGTGTATTATGTTTACCATCTTAGTGTAGCATGTTAGCGTGCTAATACTTTCTACAACTGATGAGAATGTGTTAACCCGATTCTTTTGTTGGAAGCCCAAGAACAAACTGGAGCAATGTTCAGTTCACAAATGTAAACTTTATTTCGGTCACAGGTAAAGTAAATGCAGCGCTGGGCTCGGAGTGACAGAGCTCTCGCAGGATCTCAGTCAGAAGGAGCCCAGATGTCCGAAAATGATTCATATTTATCTTCTCGGGCTGGGCCTGCCCTGTACAGAGGTTGGACTTAATAAATCATGTGTGGATGTTGGTGGTACGGCGTAAACCTAACTGATAAAATAGAGGAGTTTCAGCCATCTCCTGGTATGAAAACCAGTTCAAACCAGTCATATTATCTTCAAGGACATACATTGTGCTCAGTAGAAAAGTACAAAACAGGATCATAAGTTCAGTGGAGAAATACAGAATCAGAATACATGATAGCTCGAAACATAGCCAATTATAACAATGTAAACCAAAGTAGGCTATTGGACAAATTGAAATTTTTACCTGATGAAGGCACTAGATGAAACGTCAGAGGATCACCTAAGTCCAAGAATTCATTGTCTCGTAAGCATGAATGTCTGTACTGTCGTCCCCGATATCAAAGAGTCCCCTACCCCCTCTTTGAGAGTTTTGCGGCCGTGTAACAACATTGGGCCACTTCTGCATTTGTTTCTTAGAGAGAGCAGTGATTAGTCACCATAAGAGGTCACTTGTCAGGAAGATTAAGGTCACTTTAGTTATTTCAACTAAAACAATCAATGCTCTCATTTCCTCTGGTGGTGTTGCAGATTCATTCAAATTTTAAAGGTTGGCATCTTTAACAGCACAGCACGGAGGATGATGACAGTCTCATGGTCTCAAACTGGAGATGTAAGCAATTATACACATGGATGGCTTGTGCAAGTTGCTGGATAGAAAGGAAAGCAAATTTCTGCTGCTGCAGAAAAGAATTGTGCAAGTTGGCCGCTCTGTACGGTTGTGAACTGTTGTGTGACATGATAGTAATGAGCCCCAGTGGAAATGTTTATGTTGGAACATTCCCCATATGCACAGACTGCTGCTCTTGTACAAAATACCAGTATTGCAGTATCACAATGCGCACCAGATAGAGGACAATTGCAACAGACATGTCTGCTCCACCATCTTCCGCTAAGATGGTGAAATAGCAGCATGTATAGCATTTGACAGGGTTATTCAATAGAAATGTATAAATATTCATGTCACATGACATGATTTGGAATGGAGTAGATGTGTTTTCGGGGAGCTCCTCCTCAATTTCACCTTTTCCCTCAACCAAAACATAAAAATTCTTATTTCTACTTGTTACGTTCTAAACAAAATGACAAAACAGGCAATGATACAAGAAAAGGACACCAGAGAAGAAGATTCTGGTGAGAACTTGACAAAGCTAACGGGCATGGGAGACGCTAAAGCTAATGCTGCTAGCGCCCCGACTCTAGCTACCAACGAGGTATCCTATGGGCGGCAACCTATAATACCCTATAATGACATCCTGGTAGCGATAGCCAGACACATGCAACAACAAGCCAAACCTGATGATTTGGAGGCTCGCTCCTGCTGGCCAAACATTTTCATAATGGCCTCACGCAAGCCCCTGGGTCGAGCTTTAACTTTAGATTTGATATATGGAAGCACTGCTCCTGGGCTTGTTCAGTCTTCAAGGGTAGGTTCTTGTGTTCCTTAGGAAGGCTTAGGGTGGCTCTTTCAGCACATTGTGTGTTTAGTTCAGTCATTTGTGTTTCATGTTTCCTCTTTTATTTTGTTACTTACCTCTCCTCTCGTTTCTTACAACTTCACTTCCTGCTGACCTCCACTTTTCCCGCCTGTGTGATTGTCTGCACCTGCCCTGATCAGTTTCACCTGCCCCTCATTATCCCCCACCTTGCTTCTGTATTTAGTTTAGCTTCCCTTTCTCCAGTGCCAGTTTGTTGTATGTTACTGCTGTGTGTTTTTCCCGTCTTGGCTCCCTACCTCCATGTTCTACCCACTACCCGGTGATTTGGACTTACTTTTGGACAGCTTATTGGATTCTGATTCCCGGTTTCGACCCCCGGATTTGCTAATAAATCCCCTGCACTGCATCTGCTCTGCCTCAGTGTCTGCATTTGGGTCCTATTCCTTGTTTCTTGCTTCCTTGCTGACCTGCCCCACCAGCCGTGACAGTTCAGATTATTGTTTATGTTTCGCCACGGTCATGCAACAGGTTCCGCTAAGCAGTAGACATTATATATGCACATCTATGTCCACTCAAAGCTGATATCTGTGAAAATCTTAATTTACCCAAGATGTCAATTGATTAAATGAATGCACTAGATACTGGTATTAATCTGGATGAGATCAAAAAAGTAATCTGCTCCCCTGACACTAAAGCAGGAGGTCCAGATGGCTTTAGCTTCTAAAATATCATCTCTGCTTTTACGCATGTTGAGTTGTTCTGGACTAACCTCTGGGTTGCCGCCCATCCTATATAAAGCCAACAGCTCAGTGATTCCAAAACCAGGCTGTGACCCTGAGGTGGTAACATCATATCGTGCCATTTTGTTGTTGCCAATTGAAAACAAAATCCTTGGAAAAATTCTGGCCAACAAGCTGAAATGAGTATGTTCTATTATTCATCCCAACCAAACCAGCTTTATGTCAGGCAGACATATGTATTTCAATCTGCGCCGCCTTTTCAATATTTTGTATACAAAGCACACAGAAGAGGCTGTTATTTCATTAGACGCCCAACTCGCGTTTGATCAAGTGGAGTGGCCCTATATGATGTTTGCACTCAAGTAATTAGGATTTGGATCATGAAATGGATTGAGATCATTTATTCGCACACAACTACCTCAGTTATTACAATCAAAATATTTCTCACCCTTTTGCAATTCATTGTGGGACACGTCAAGGCTGCCATCTCTCCCGGTTTACGTTTTTTAGTTATCATTGAACCATTAGCTGGGAGCATCAGACCGAAACCTCTAACATCTCCCATTTGCATGTACGGATATAAACATTACATATCATTATATGCTGATGACATCCTTTTATACATCTCAAACCCACAAGCCAGTTTTTATCAACTGGGACAAAAGTAAATTAATGCTAGTTTCTACAGTGGTTATGACTTATTTGCAGTCCATTCTCCTAAAAAGCCTTTAATACATTTTCATATCTTGGCATGACAGAACAATTGCGCTTGTTAAAGTTAAACATAATATTGACTTTTGGAAAACCCTTCCAATCTCTCTGGAAGATTAACGCAATCAAGATGATTGTACTGCCGCGCGCTCTCCATATCTTTCAGCCAATTCCATGTTTTATCTCTCATTCTTATTTTAAGCAATTGGATTCAATAATTATACCCTTCATTTGAAACTATAAAGCCATCAGAGTTTCTTAAAAAAAATGATCAGAACGTATCAAAACCAAAGGATGCCGGTGGTTTTACCCTACCAAACTGCATTATTAAAATGTATTATTGGTCTGCTCACTTATCCATTCCTGTATTCTACCATAGACTCCTGCCCAACATGGGTACTCATGGAACGATTGCTTTGCAAAAAATACGTATTTTCCAGCTCTCCTCAATGTAGTTAATAAGTCATACTTTAGTAACGGCTTTGTAGTTGACAGAACTATAAAAATGTGGAAGCAGATAAAACTACACATTAAGGCTCCAAAAATCTATGTGGTCGCTCCAATTTGTGAAAATCAGTTCAGAAAATCAGAAGTTTTGTCCACTTGGAAACAGAGGTATTTGTGATATATATATAATTCATTATATTAATTAAGTACGAGCTGTTTACAATATCCCTGCATCAGGTTTTTTCGATATATTTACAAATCCGAGACAAGAAGTACATGCCTGTCTATGAAATCTTGACGAGTCCCTGGAGGCAATAAATAAAGTTGATCCTGTTACATGCGGGGCTGTCTCCCTTTTATGATCAGATCCTATATAACAGAGCTCTGTTGAACCCATCAGGACTTCAACAAGCCGAATGTAGAAACTAAAAGATGAGGTCTGGGACGAATGTGTACACAGTGTGTATACAAGTGTATACATGATTGTCCAGTCTTTTTTTTTCTCCAAGGGTGGCTATGAGCAGATCAGGTTCCCAACGCTTCCCAAAAGCCTCCAAGAAACAATGAAAGAAGCTTTTCCAATATGTTTAAAGTTTGCTGCATGGCCTGAAAGAACGTGTTAAATGACTGATCATAGACCTTTTCAGTGTTTTAGTAGTAGAATTGTTGCATGAACTGCAAGATATTAAAGACTGAAAATAATGGTTGTTATCTGCAATAACACTCATAAGACACATCAGTTGTGGTAAGTGGAGCAATAATGAGTGGCGAAAGAAATACTCAGACACTTTACTTAAGTGAAAGTACCAATACCACAATGTAAAAATACTCCATTACAAGTAAAAGTCCTGCATTTACAACCTTGCTTAAGTGAAAGTACAAAAGTATTATGAGCTGAATGTATTCAGAAAACTGGCTAATAATGTCCTAACAATGTCCAATAATGTCCACTGTATATGTAATGCATTTTTATACATTTATATTAGATTGTTAATACTGAGCAGAACACCAGCACTCTGTTGTAGCTGGTCGGGGTGGAGCCAGTTTTAACTACTTCATATGCAATTATGTAGTTTAGTCCTGTGGTTCCCAACCTGGGGGTTGGGCTCCTTCCAAAGGGCCACAAGAGAAATCTGAGATGATTAATGGGGTAGGAAAGAACCAAGTTCTCCTACATAAAAAGTCTGGACTTTTAACGAATCTTTGTTTTATATTAGTGGATAATTTTACCTCTTTAGACCTGAAAAGTTTTATGTAAATGAAACCATCTGAGAGGTTTAGGAGGGAAATCTCTCTTTGGCTAATAGCACAGGTGCCAGTGTTACATAACATCTTCCCTAGCTTTTAGGCTTTATGCATGTATAATCCATACATGCATTAAGCCTCGAGCTAGTACCCATGGATGAAGACTGTAATCTGTAAATGATGGAGAAGCAGCTTTATGAGCCGCGGTTTGTCCGTTCGAACTTGCTGAGCGGGACACGTGAGCGAGACCTGGTGAAGCTGCTCGGTGGAACGACAATAGGAGACTTTCGGCCGTCAGTGAAAGGAAGTTCATGGAAATGACACCGGGCGTTGCTGAAAGAACGGATGCATTGTCGTGGACGCCTCTCTGAATAAAAAAAAGGCTTCAAAGCGGTGCAAAACATGAGTGACACTTGGCAGTTTAATAAATGTATTTGTTGCTTATGGAATTGTGGACGAACACAAACCAGGCGACCCAAACCTTAGTACTACGGGACAGCAGAGATTAATCTCCTCAATTTAATATTTTCACCTGACACCGAGGAAACAGATTGTTGCTGGAATGGCCTTATGGGTCCTCTGCAGGACATCTATAACAGTTCTTGTTATTAATCTCCTCTGAAACCCCGCTGACTTCCCAGCGGATGGCGCGAGTTTCACTTTGCACTTCTCGTCTTGACAATGATTTTTGGCTCCGTGATTGGTTGTTTGCAGAAAGGGAATGCATTCCGCACCTCATGGTAAGCACATTTGCAAACGCTGTCATTGTCGACGAATATATCTCTGCACAAAAACTGTATCACTGTGGTTTTGTCTTCGGTATTCGGTTATTGAGAAAACAAACAAAGGGAAGTCATGAATATGTATGCCCTCTCACTTGATTGAATTGGATCACTGCCCAGTCATATTGCTCCAAAGTAATTCACAGTCATTTGTAGCACTGTTACGATATGTATTGTAAAACAGTAAATGTGGGTGCGACTGAGACATTCAGTGTTTTTGTGACTGAAAGCTGTGATCCTGAGACGCCGTGCTCACGTGCTCACACTAAACACACAAACAGATCGTTACCAGTGTCCCAGCATTTTATAAGGGACTGTGTGAAAATGATTAGATGGGTAAGAGACTCAGAATGAGGGGATTGTGGTTTTGTATTTTTTTTTTTTTTTTTTTTTGCAGAAAAGAGAGTAGTCTGAAGGATTGGGGAGAGTGTGGAGGGGCAGATTTATTACAGATTATTTTTTTTATTATTTTTATTCATTTGGAGTCCTTTTTACTCAAAAATCGAATGGCAGTAATACCCATATACCCTTATTTTCTTTAATTCTATTTATAATTATGGTCAGAAATTGTACAATTTAAAATGCCCCTTCTTCTTGCATAGTATATAGATAAAGAATTGGACAATATGAAAAGTATTTTTCATCTGCCTTGTTAGATATATATATATATATATATATATAGAGTATCTACTTACATAAGTATATGTGACGTAGGCCGAAGGGTGTACTTAAAAATGTAAATTACAGTGATTACTCCCGAACCCTCTCCTTAGCCCCCCCGGACTTGCCACGGCACGCTCTCAGGAAGGCAAGGCAAGACCATCAGTAATCACCACCACCCGGACCCCACCTCTTTCATCTTGTGGCGCTAAGCCGCCATCTTTCCCGCCGTCATCCTCTTCCTCCTTCCACGCCGCCGCTGGCAGCTACTTGTATCATGCCGTGGGGGGGGGGCTAAAGGGCCGGTCCTCCTGAGCCGCCCCACAGGCCTGTTGCCTCCCGGGCCACTCAAAAAGTGCACAGGTGCAAAAAAAATCCATAATCGGCTGTGGGCACAATCGCATCGATACGTGCAAATGCATGCAAAACAAAACATGAGGCAAAGTGACATGCAGAGCAAAAGACACAATATATATAAATAATGCAAACCAACAAAAATGTCTGATATATATTAAACTGTTGACCAACAGTAAAGGAGCTGTAGGAGGTAGACGGGTGGAGCATCTGATTTGGATATAGCGTGCATGTCTCATGTGCATTTGGACACATCGTGAGGTGGACAAACTCGTATCACGCAGGTAATTATGCAGGCTCCAAATTTCTGAACAAGACCCCGGAAAACACACAATCAAGATGGCCGGTTTTGAACAAAGTACCACACGTGCTGGCCTCCAGTCTTTCCTGCCGCATTCGTAGTCCCCCATGGTTGGGCTGGCAAGCTCCACAAGTTTGAGGATGTCACTGAGGCTGCAGCTTTTCTTGACCCTGTGTCCATGCCAGCACATTTGCCAAATGCAAGCAAGCTGAAGCAAGTGGCTGCTTGTTGGCTGTGTGATTGGTTCCAATGGTTGGAACTGCAATTTCCTGAACAGCTGTGTCTGGTTCTGACAACCACTGCCTTGCTTTGTACACCACCAAACCACCAATATCCCTGGAGAATGTGAGAAAGACGGCATGAAACGTTATTTTCATTACATTTTTTGACTTTTACCAATCAGTGCTGAGGACTGCCATATCTCACACATGGCACCACTCTTGTGGGGATTGTTCTGTTTTTTTTCCCCTCTTCAGCTACAAGAATAATATTTTTCGAATCACATTTAAAGAACTTTATTAATCAGTTTGCTTATTCATTACTGCAGTTCCCCAAACCAGCGGTGTAAATTAGCACGTTGCTTCTGTGCGGTGTCCAACTTTGGTGAGCTTTGACGCGTGAACTTTTGCTGTTGACCAATTGCAAACCGTCTTCAAAGTACTGAAGTTTTGAGGGAACCTAGGGTGTCCAAAACGGCAAGAGCTTCGCTGTGTTGCTGCATCCAACAAACGAGATTCTGCATAAGAGTAGGAGTGGACGGTAAAAGGACATTGCCTTGAACTAACTGCGGAAGGGGAACTCCACTGAAGTTACACAAATGTGTGTAAAAAGTCTGTTTACAGGTCACTGGGAGCGCTACTGCATGTGTGAGCAAGGTTGTATAAATCCTTTTGTGTCAGTTGGGGTTGAAAATAACGAAAATCCAGGGGTGCAGAGTTTGAAAGAAGAGTGCTTGCCAGACCTCTGTAGCCCACTCCTCGTCTCTGCCCCGATCTCAGACCAAACCGTTGGTGGTTGACTTGAACTGTGGGCAATGTAGAAAAATAAAATAGATGATATCTCCGCTTTGATTTGAATCGTCTTTTTAAACAGTCCATCGTGAGTCCGACAATGTTACAAGGAGTGCGGTGGAGTGCTCTTATGTAGACAAGTACTCTACATCACCAAGCCTCGAGCAGAGATGCAATGATGAATTTTGCGGTGCCACTTTGTTGAGCTTCCGATGAAAGGGCAGTGACAAACCCCCCCCCCCCAAAAAAAAACCAAACAAATGACTCCTCTTTGGCCACTTGCCACTCGCTTCTCAGGACTTGTTTGCCATTGAGTAGGTTGATACAATAGCCTGCTTCCTGAAGAGATGTCCTTTCTTGTCACAGGATAATTACATTCTACAATTCTTTAGTTATTTTCCCACTATGATATTTAAAGGTGTAGCTCATTAAAAAAAACAGCTTTTGTATGTACTGAAAAGTGCTGCTGATTTCATGAAAGAGGGATTCTGCATTTGTTCTAGATTTTCCTTTCGGACAAGTGTCACCGGTACAATATTCGTTTTATATAGCTGAAGGTTGACAACAGCTATTGATTGAATTTGAGTTACTGAGAGCAACTCAAGGTCTCCTCCGTGGTTATATTGTGTGCAGTCGGTGCGTGTCAGGTCTTTCAAGCCCAGCTAGTTGACCCATCAAAGGAAACTGTCTCAATAAACCTGTGAAACACTGAGGACAGTTTGTAAAAAGGGCCTCCGGTCGAAACAGATGGTAAGGCCCCCTGTTGATCTCACCTGCACAAAGACATCTGCTTCATCCCTCTGATCCTCCTTTTCAGTGGGGAGTGTCAACTATGATGTGACACACACACACACACACACACACACACATACTGTCTATTAAAAACAATAGCTGGCCGTTGGACAAGCAATAGAGCTGGGGGGCAGCAATTAGGTGCAGTCAGCGGCTAGTTTTTGTAAACAGTGCTAATTGGAAGGGCTGTGCTTTTCCAGTTGTATGAATAGTATTTTAAAATTTTGTCAGGAATAAGATACTTCAATTTATAACACAGCTTGGAGCGGCTTTATAGCCACTGCAATATATTTAGAATAAAAGTTATATCCCACTTTATCCGAGAATATCTCAAACTGGGTCTGCCATGACATCAGGCCACTGGTTCCCAAACTGGCCGGTTGGTCAGTCCACCACTTTGGTCCAGACTGAAATATCTCAACAACGACCGGATGGATCGCCATTTATATTTTGTACAGACACCAGCATTGGCACTGAGCATTGGCGCAAAATTTGGTGGAGCCATTCATGCTTCCCAGATGATGAGCCTTACTGACTTGACATGATCCATTGACTTTTTCTCTAGTGCTATATGAAGTCGGCATTGTTGTTGTTAGTAATCGATATCTCAACAACTGTTGGATGAATTTTCATTCATGGCAATTCACCCCCCCCCCCCCCCCCAGGACGAAGTGAAATCACTTCAGTGATCCTCTGACTGTCCATCCAGCACCAAAGCTACGTCAAATACTTTGTTTTTTGACCAAATACCTTTTTAAATGTAATGACATTTTCTTCAGCCTCAGCTGTTCTTTGTGAAATATTTTCAACATCAACAACATATCAACATCATCTAACATCATGGCACAAAATGTAGTACGGACATTGATGGTTCCCAGGTGAAGAATTATAACCTGGGTCAACAAGACATAGGAACAACACGGAAGACTGCTGTTTGTTTCTTGTAACCATGACCGCAGTCGTTCCCTGACCTTAACGTGGTAAAAGTGGTTGCTATGACTACAACCACAACAACATAGATCCCCATAACCTTAAGGAAGTAGTTATTTTTTCCCCAAAAAGTGATTGTTCCCTAAACCTAACCAAGTTGTTTTTGTGCCTACACCTAAAACCAAGGCGGGGTCAGATAAAAAAACAAGACAAAGAACTGTTCCAAATGTATTTTGCCGTTCAATTTGGAGGACTTGCAGGACAAAACACATCTCTCCCAACAGGTGCAAAAACCTGGGGGAAATGAAAAGAATGACCCTCTGCCTCTTCCTTGCAAATCCATTTGGGTTGAATAACACAGAGGAATTTGTGTTTGAATAAAAAATATGTGGCACTGTTAAATTGAAATGAAGTGGTTTTTATCTCTTATTTATTATTCATCTGGTAAGTTTATTAAAGCTTTCAGCACCAGGAGCTATCCACAATATGACCTATTACATTGTCAGTAAAGATAATTAGATGGTAGATTTAATTGCATCCGTACAGGATTCCAAAGCAAATATCCAAGTAGATAATTTTAGGACAGCGGAATAATGTGGTGTTAGTGTACAGTTTTTTTTCGCGTTCCCTGTTATAAATAGATGAGAGGTATTTTGTATTTCAAGGTTTTGTACAAGGAGCATCCCAGGCAATATCCCACTTCTTTGTACCACATAACCCCAACTCTCTGTGTGTGTGTGTGTGTGCATCTTTAGAAGTGAAGTCGACAAAAAGCAATACAGTAGCATTGTAGTAGCTGTTGCATGTTGCTGTTAATGAGCTTCAAATTAGGCTTGTTTGAAGTTCAAAAAAAAATCTCCAGATGAAAGAGATGTGTAATAAAAAGCACAATGTGAGCCCGAACGGAACGCACGAGTAATGAGCGGTTTGAACAATTCAAGCCCGAGAAAACCTCATCACTTCCAAAAAGTTAGACGTTCTACAAAGTGACCTTTTGTAAAGACAACAGTACGATACGAAACAGAATTGAATTACGACAGTTTGACTGAGATGTTTGACTGTGTGGGAAAAAAAATCACAATTCTGCAGCGGCGACATCTGCAAGGGAGAATTAGGTAGTGAACTGATGAACGGGCCCTGTCGCTGCACTTAATTTAACACCCAAACTACTGCTGTTTCAATTTTATGCTTTTCCACACACACACACACACACACACACACACACACATATTTAGGGCTGACTAACACAACAGTGTCCAAGTTGAAGCAATCTTTAGCTCCGTGAATCCAATTTTATTCATAGACCGGAGCGGACGCACCAGTTCACCGTGAATGAATGCGACTTTTTGTTAACATCTGAAGTGAAGAAGTGTTGCATAGTGTGTTACGGTGCGAGAATACTCTGACTGTATGGTTCAATGGGAGGGATTTTTTTCCGAATGTGAATACAAGATTTGGCAAAGGACAAATCACGTGTTCTCATTGGTTCTTACTGAGTTTGTTCAGTGTCATTTGTATTTGGAAGCCCGTTAAACAAACGTTGCTTCCACTGGGGAGAAAACCGCATTATTTTTGTGTGATTCTAGACAAATGTCTTCCAGAGCACAATGTAAAATCAGCGGTGGGCGGCCCCCCTGAGGAGTTTTCTTATGAACAAACATTGTTTACATTCAGTGTTACTCACCAGAACGCACTGTGCATATCCTTAAGGTCCAGCAAACGTGGCGAAAACATTTTCTTCCTCCATAAGACATTTACAAAGCTGATTTTTTTTTTTTTTTTACACATCCATGGCTCACCAGCGGCCTTCTTCCTCCCTGCCTTTGCCTGGTCATTGCTGCGTTTCTTGGTGCATTACCTCCACCTGTAGATTAGTGGAATTGGCGTGGCACCATTGGCAGGACTGCTGGCACTGCGCACTCTGCATCAAACACCTCAGAGGAGACAACAAACTCTGTGGGGGGGGGGGGCACTCTGGCTCTGCAGACCCCACAGTGTATTTGTTTACCCCGCTGTGTAAGAATTGTGTGTAAATTACCCGGCTACTTGTGTTCCATTTCCATTCACACATCGTATGATCCACACTGATAATTAATAACAGAGACACTAAAACTGTGTGCGCAACAGCAGTCTGTAGGTTTAACAAAAGATAACCTATAATGATAGACAATGATGTACACCCTGAAATTCAGGTGAAGTAAAAAAAAAAACAAAGCTCTGACGCACACAATTGTGTTTAATTTTTTTTTTTACTTTTCTCTAATCTTTGCTGTTTTGGTTGTTTTCTTTGAAAAAGGTGATAATTTGACCTCAAGCAGTTGAAATGACACCATGTGAGGAGTTCAGAGGGGAGATGTGCTAACAGCTCATAGACACGTGAAAAGAAACGTGGGGCCCCAGCCAGACGCTCCTTTTTTCTAAGGCGCCACAAGACAATATGGTTGTTTTAACCTTCAATAATGTGTATTTTATGAACTTATGTATGCTTTTTTTTCACTGAATCAAAATCTGAAAAGTAACTAGTAACTATATCTGTCTAATAACTGTCATGGAGTGATAGTGTAAAGTAGAACAGAAAGTGTTATTACTCAAGAAAGACACCTCAGAAATGTGCGTAAATACAATACCCACGGATGGATGGATGCTCAGTAGATTTGGCTGTTGAAGAATCAAAGGGAGACTGAGTGTCATGTCAAGGTAAACTCTTCAGTCTCCCTTTCATGTGCTGTTGTATGGTAATGATCAGTGTACATGATTTAAAAGGATTTAATAGATGCACTCAGCACACTCCGCTCCAGTCGGGTGGCCTTTCGTATCGTTAAACTTTTTTTTTCTTCTTCACCTTCAGTTGTTTAATCTGCTCACTCTGACTCGCGCCTTTACCCCTGGGAAATCATGGATTTTTGTCCTGCAGATTTAGGAAGAACTGACGAATATCCGAACATAAATTGGAAGAGTAGGTGCCCCTTTTTTTTAATGACGTTATTGATATTTGCCTCTTACACCGGCTGAATGCCGGACAATCGTATGTAAAGACTGCGTGCGTGTAAATGGCACCTGTGCTTGTGAGGACGCATCTGTGTCAACATTACTGTTGACTGTAACGATGCCAGGCGTGCTTTTCCAAAGTGAGTCTGAAACTAGTAGCATTCAGGGACAGCAGGATAAACAATAAAGACCTTGGTGCAATGTGTAAATGAATTCAAATTTGGCCAAAAAAAAACAAAAAAAACTTCTATAATCCAACATAATTCTATGTAAATTTGCTCATTACATGATGTTAGCCCACCCTTGGAGGTAAAGAAAATCTCGAATGTGCCACTAAGTGCATCCAGGCCAATATGAGTCATGAATAAAGGAGACATAATGTGCCAGCCCAAACTGAATTCACTGCAACAACTCATAAAATAGTGAAGATTCCAGCGCATCGACCAGGAGAATTTGTTTTTGAATTGATTTACTTTACTGCTAAAGGTAAAAAAAACTAAAAAACAAACACCAGATGAAATGTAAAAATGCTCAACATAATAAGCGAAGCCACATAACAACTTTGCCGGTACCGGTAGCTCCCACCGCACAGCTGCTCCAGTTGTTTCTAAGATCAACAGCTTCCAAGTGTTTGACTGCAGTCCATGCACACCTCCAGCTGTCGCACTTCCGAGCCTGGCCCGGTTGTCTCTTGGGGGAGAGAGGGGTGGGGACGTGTGTGTGTGTGTGTGTGTGTGTGTGTGTGTGTGTGTGTGTGTGAGATGGCATTCCCAGCAAAACTGCATCCCAATGAGCAGGAAGCCTGTCGCAGGGTACGTTCACAGTATTCTCTCTGCGGAGTTTGACATGCAGTCATTTCAGAAAAACAAGGATGGTTTCATCAAGTGAGCTACACGTGGCTTCACAAAGCCCGGGACGCCGCTCGCAAACCCCCAATCTCTCATGCCAGCTTCTCTAGAATACGCAAAGGAAGGAACGTGGAATTTTCTGGTGACGTTGACGTTGCCTGCTCGGACTCGGACACGGACTCCCCTGTGTAAAAGAATTCAAACACGCCACCGCCGTCATTTCTTCCTGCAGCTCTGTTCACCTTCCAAAAGCTCTCTCTATTCACAGCATGCTCCGCCATCAATATGCAACATGTTCTGCTATGTGCTGCATCCATTGTGCCTGCCCAAGTGTGGGCCTTATTCTTTGTGCTGTGCATGAACTGTCCTGCAGCAATTATCAGCAATTATCTGCCTCTCTCTCTCTCTCTCTCTCTCGTGTAATACATCTATACATAATATTCTATTCAATATGCAGTGAAATGATAAATGGTTGAGGCCCAAAATATGTAATAAATGTATAAAGTAGGAGTGACGGTGATCTGGCCAGGTGTGTAGTACTTAACCCCTGTCAAAGTCCTTAACTCCTACGCCTTTAATTTGATTTTATGGACAATTTGCACCCACTGTCTTGTCTGTTCTCAAATCAGACAACTGGACTGTTAAAGCCCCCCTTTTGTCGCCAAAATGGCTTGGCCCCAACAGCAGCCTAAATCCTTCACGCCAGATCGCTGGACTCAACGCAGACCCGTGATGAAGGACGCTCCGGAGTCCGCTCAAGTACACTGGTCCCAGGTCCACACTGCCAAATCCCAGCCAAATCTGGCCCAGCAGCCAGCTGCTGGCCAGAACCGGCTCGGTATTTCGACTTCCCGAACAAGGCTGAGTCGCTGTCGCTTTGACGGGGTGTTTCAGAATCTGTCAGCTCATCGTTTTGGTTTAATGTCCCCGCAACTTGACTGTGTTGGTTCACTCTCACCTCTCAACATCGACCTTGCTTCCACATGCAACAGGCTCTGACGTGCACTACCAGTCCGGCGCCAAACAGCATCTAGCTTGTGAACATAGTGGAGCATTTCACTGAAGGGCCAGAGGAGAAGGGTTGGTGGAACGCTTACTAATGTTCACCGTTTCAACTTTAGAGGTTGAGAAAACGTCAGTGTAGTGTTCAGCCTGTGGCGCCCAAGTGGCCAATAAAAATCAGATGCGTTTAAAACGGCAGATTCAATATTACACTTGCGAGAGAGTCCAAGACATCCTGAGTTTTAGTCCCTAGAACGCGGCACATGCTGGATCCTGCACTCCCTATGGTGCACTTCAACCGCTCCCAGTTTGTGACGCAGGCCTCTGTTCGAAATGTTGATGTCTCCATCCCAAGCAGCGATTTCAACTGAGTCAGACTTGACAAAGCTCCTCCAGAGCAACAGAGCACATTATACGCCTGTTTTTCACAGGCTGAGCAACCCCCCCCCCCCTCCACCCCCGTGACTAGTGAATTCACTTTGACATGCAAATTTGACGGAGCGCACCTTTTAAGCTCGTCTTCCTGGCTAATTTTCCTGCCGTTCCGTCAGTGACATTTCACATTGTTCTATTAATAGGTCCTACTGCAAAGACACACGGAGGGGGGGGAAAGACTAAACACTAAAAGAAAAGGCGGCACTTCCCCACGTGACCCCTTGTCGAGGACTCAGGAAGCTTTGAGCGACGATAAGCAACTTATCATCCGTGTCAGGCTGAAAGAAGTGCCGTTCAAGCGGCAACCTCACGCCTGATGAGCAGGAGCGGCAAACTTTTCCCCAGCTGTCGAAGCCGGGGTCTCCTGGTCTCCTCGGCTCTCAAGGAAACAAATCTACATCCGGTGGTCTGTTGAATAGTGTGAACACGTTTTCACTGCCTTGTGCGTCGGGGAGGGGGGTCATTTTTATTTCCTGTATATTATGAATAGTATCATGAATATCAATACATAATATATTAATGATCGGGAGAAGATTCACGATGGTGTGGATAATTGTTGGGAACACTGAATATTCTCCCTCTCTCCATTGTTGTCGCGGCGACCGGGCTCCACTCGGGGAATAATTAGAGGATGGGACTAGATATTGAATTTTTAATTTGGCGCGCCTTGAGAGTAGAGTGACCCGCTATGCGTCGGAGTTATTGGGAGTCATTCCAGTCCCATTAAGAATTCTCCTGGCGTGTTAATGGAGGTTGATGAAGTGACCAGGAATCCATAGTCATTTAGCGGATGGGGCGGGGTGGCAGAGGCAACAAGAAATACCCACTGGGAGTTTCTTTTCTCCATTCCGCCTCGATGACGCTCTGTTATTGAAAGGATGAACATGTGACAACAGTAGAGCGGGTTATAAACCAGAAACATTCCGAAACGAACTCAATAAATGTTCTGTCTATTCCCATAAGTGCAGGGAAAAGGAGAGTGAAGGAGCTTCAAAGCCTTGGCTCTGTTTAGCATTCTGCAGGTAGCCAGGCGTACAAATGATTGCACCAAACTGCTTTTCTCGAGCATTGTCTCCCTCCCAGTGCAACTAAAACAGCTCGGGAAGTTTTATGTTTATCTCAGCTGTTCATCTTGATACGTGTCTCCAGGTGCTTTGAAGTGGGTGCTTACCCCCAGAAAGCCGCGGCCCATTCTCATCTTAATGAACAAATCACCTAGTAAAATACGTGAGGCACCCTATTGATGGAATGGAAATGGGAATGCTGACCCAGCAGCATTGTTCAAGCGCTGACATAAATTACCAATCCGGGCCCCGTGTCTTTCTTATCATTACAGGCACAGTGATAACTCACAAGGCTAATTAATTTTCATTTAGCACTTTAAAAAACATTGTGGCGAAATATCCATGACATCATTGTATTTCACTTTTTAAAGGTGGTATATTTATGGGAACGTGCTCTGAAGGAAGCGTTCGTCGACAACAGAATGTACTGTTAAGGTGTCCGGGGGGAAGCTTGAGGTTATTAGACAAGTTATGTAACATTACCAGTTCGCGTAACATCACGTAGTATCATCAGTGTTTTTTTTATAGAACACACGGTGACTGATTACTGGGCAAAACCAGATGTCACTTCAGCTTATCACAGCTAAGATGAGATGTTTGTCCTTCTGCAGTCAGACATACGTCGGTTCGTAGCAGTTGAATGTAACATTATCTAAAAGACCTCTGTGATACATTTTTACGCTATTTTGGAATTTGCCTAATTATATACTGCTAAAATAGGACCAATTCATGTCTACAAAACCCTAACAAATATGACAAAAACACTTCCTAAATAAAAATTGGGCTAATTTTATGAGGATTGAGGCAAGTCCTAGGCTTCCGATTGGGCTACTTTTTGTCAGTCCAATCTGGCAACACTCCATTGGATTCATCAGGTGGCCAGAAATATGGCTCCAAATGAACGACAATGTTGCTCTGTATCTGCTGGATGTGTAAATAAGCGACCGCTCGCTAACAAGTTTGCCAGTATCAACTTGTGACGATGTGTGTTGTGTTAATAACTGCTTTCTGCTACCCCCAAAGGGGCAAAAAACAATCTGCTATTGCAGGTTTAAATCTTCATGGGTACATAACATATTGCTGCCGGTGTTGAAATGCTGTTAACCTGTTACCTCCGAACATGTGTCAGCAAGAGTTTTTTCATTTAATGACTTCATTTCCAGAGAAGTGTCTTGCAGCAATCACAGGCCATTTTAATGGTTGAATAAAAGGACTGGCTCTCACCGCAGGCATTAGCTCTCACACTGATGGCACGGCAAATAAATGAGCGGCAGCGCACACACACACACACACACACACACTCACACAATATCCCTGCTGACGGAGAGGTGAATGTTCTGTCTAGGGATCAAACGGCTGAATTGCCGAATTCTGTAATTTCACACTAAACGTGGCTTTACTTACCAGGAAAGAAAAGCTTGCGGTTGAATACGGGGCTTGTACTTATATTGCACAGGGACACATAGTATGTCAGCAGTTTCATCGGGGCAATTAAAGGATAGTGGGAGATTATAAAAGGACTGGAGCCAATATTATAAATTCACACAATGTGAAAGTGGAATTACTGTTATAAATGTGTGTAAATAACACAAATATGCAAGTAAGCTAGTAGCCTCTAGAGCACCTCTATAAAACCATCTATTCACAGCTTTGTCGATGCATCAATTCTTTTAATTTATGAACAGTTTTAACTGTCATTAGTGCCAGGTTTTATACGCACTGTACATTTCTGTTTTTTGGATCAATTATTCCTCCTAAAACCATGACATTATCATTAAGTGAACCGCCAAGTGGACATTTGACTGCTCTTTGGGGGTGGGAGACTGTATGGGAAATCATTATAAGGATTTATACACAGAAGGTCGGAGAGGCCACGGGTGTTTATGTTTTCTTGCCTCATTATCACCCCGCTATGATCTCGACTTAACGTCTGTTTTCCTGCGATCATTGCACTTGACATTACGAGCTTTTGTTACAGATGATTGCCACATCGGAATTTTATTTTTTACAAGAAGAAAGAAGAAAACAACTTGGGTTGTGGCAAGATAATGTCGACAAGAAAAGCTTGCGTGTTGACATTGCAACTTCAAGGAATTACTCGTCGGAAATACGTTTTCTTGCCAAGCGTTGGATGAGAGGATCAATACCACGCTCATGTTTGTCTGTTAAGTATAAAGCTAGAGCCAGGACACGGTTAGATAAGCTTAGCTTAGCATAAAGACTGGAAGCAGGGGAAACAGCTAGCCTGGCACTGTCCACAGTAAAAAAAAAAAGTTTCAATCAAATAATTATTTGAAATGCTAGATTCTGTGGTTTCCTAAGATGCCAGAAACAGTTTTATGGTAATAAATACAATTTAAAAAAAATGTTGCACAAGACATTTTCCATTTGATGTAACACTGGGGTTCAAAATGTAAAGAAAGGCCAATGACTCTTTCATTGCAAATGCCCATTTGAGACAAATATTGGTCCAATGGTGGTTGCTAGACAAAGGGTCAGGGGTTCAACACAAACATTTCCAATAACACGAACATCCGCACAACGTTTCATGGAAATGTAGCCATTGGTTTTAACTTGACATTTTGGCCTGAGTGTGCATGGTGAAAGTGGAAAAGCACATGGTATGTATGAACGGAGGATGGTTGAATCTCTGGGGAACACGAATGAGCAATTCCGTGAAATTTAAATAGCACGGTCAACTGCATAGCAATCTGCCTTTTTCATAATGATACATCACGAGTACAAATATGGGGCTAATGGTGGTACTGGAAGAAAGGTCAGAAGGGCATGAAAATAGTAGGCATGATCTTTTGGGGACCATGACAATCCACACCAAATGTCATAGCAACTTTACCTGCAGCAAGACATATTGCTCCTGTTGCATGGATGGGTAAAGAGTTAAACAGTTACAAGAGTTTTATGGGCTGAGTTTGGCCGATCCATTCAAGCAGCACTTTCATCTGAGGAGCAGTTTCATCTGCGAGACCTTTTTGGTAATTAATTCAACTGCCTACTAAGCTCCTGCGAGACACGTTTTGTTCCGAGTCAGAGTGAAAATCAAGCTTAATTGACCTTTAAACTGATATTTAATCTTTGCCAGATTGCAGCATGGGCGTTTGAGGAGCCCTAACCTTGTTGCTTGCTGTCAGTTTGAGTCGCCATAAATAACCGACACAGGCTATAAAACTGGCGTCCACTCTCAATCACGTGCTTTAGACAATTGTTGGTGCCTTGTTCTATACAGCCAGCTGTATAAAAGCCAACCTCACTGTTGGTTTCCCAGTTTTTGGGTGGAACAAATCTCTTTGCCAATGTATTTCATGATGAAATGTAAATTAAAGTTTCTGTTCACAGTGAAGCATCTCGGTCTGGTCTGATGCTGTCTACTTGAAGTCATCAAAGACTTTTATAGGCAAGAATTTATAGGCAAAATATCAAATACAGCTCAAAAAGAGAAAAAAAAAAAACATCTTCCTATTTGGCAACCAAGTCACAGCATCCATCCTTTCAGCGAGGCACAAGGCATCAAGGACAAGCACCAATTTCCCAGGGAGTGAAGGAATACACCAGGTTGCCTTTTTATATGCAATTCCAGATGCCTCATTAGGGCTTGATGTCTTTCATCATTATTCTTTCATGTAATTTTGTAGCACACAGCATCTGCACTCTTCTCACAGCATTTGTTATTTATGTAAATCATTTTCATCAAAAAGCAAAATAAACATCCTTTTTAAAAAAAAAAAAAAAAAAAAATGAAATTGAAAATCACAAGGTGAACAGACAACATTGGCCCAGTCCTAAGGAGTTTATAACTTACACAGTCAAGAAATGAAAACGCCAGCTGGCTTTTTCCATTTAAGGACTCAAGCAGGTGTCTGCCACGCATTTCCATTTCGAGATAGCACATTTGCAGCCTCCTATAACCACCGATTATTTAGTTTCATAGTTTCATTCCTTTCTTTTTCAGTCACCCTTTAAACTCATCAACAACAACAACAACAACAAAAAAAGAAGTCACCACATCACTTGATTCTTGTCTGTTTCTTTCGGAGAGATCAGAGGCACTAAAAGCTGACATTTACTGGGGGGTCATTAAAAGCCCCAATATAGGATGAAAGAAAGAAAGTGACAAATAACATTTCAAGCTCTCAAACAGGCCTGACCTGACATGCATGTAATTATATCTGACAAAGCATAAACAGTTTAACAATGAGAGTGATTAACACTGCACGGCCAGACCCCTCTGCTATCCTGACAATTAAAGCCTTTGCCCAACACGTCCAAACGAAATCTGTGTGCTTAAATTTCAAATACAGACAAATAAAATTCACCCGATCAATGTGGGGTTATGGGAGGATGGTGAGTTTCATCACAGTGGTTATTATGAGTCTTTGTTGTATATTAGTGAAAAGAAGATTCTTCCACTTTCCTGTCATTAGCATTTACAGTATGTCATCAGATCCTTGCCAGAACAATCTCCACTCAAAGTCCACTTATTCAGTTGTGCCGGCGTTGTCAACCACATCGCACTGTTTTCATCAGCAGATGAACTTCACTCAGTTGTCATGGAACTATAGATGTTCAAACTAGTAGTTAAAGTTGCATGAATTGGTTTACTTTTTGGCCACTTGGGGACAGCGTGGTGAACGTGTCAGCAAATAGTTGCCTGTTTACACAGAGCAACAATTTCGGACTGGCGTTTCTGGCCATCTAATAAATATACATCCAATACCGACTCTCCCTTTAGCTCTGTTTTGGTCTTCGCCAACTCCCGAGGAAAATATCTGGCTCTTCAGCTGCCAAATGC
Organism: Enoplosus armatus; assembly: GCF_043641665.1. Lineage (NCBI taxonomy): Eukaryota > Metazoa > Chordata > Actinopteri > Centrarchiformes > Enoplosidae > Enoplosus > Enoplosus armatus. The sequence continues at coordinate 7,936,802 of NC_092181.1, read as the reverse complement.
TCCATTGGTGCTGGGCAGACAGTGTGCTGTGGTGTTTATAGAGCCCGCTGCAGATGAGAATGCTAAGGCCGAACAAAAACATTAAAGTTGTGGGACATAAAACCAAAACAATGAGCTGAAAGACTCTTAAACGCTCCATAGAGCTGAGGGGAACTGCCGAGTTTGGTGATAATGATCTGCGGGTTTGTCACTACAAGTGAAACCTTTTAACAGTCGATCAATCACACATAGTGATCCATTGTTTCAATAAATTATCGATGAGTCCAGCTTTAAATTAACCCTTAATTTTCAGCTGCTGATGAAGAACGGGTGATACGGTCAAAAAGCTCTAGAACAAGCGGGTCAGGGAATCACGAGTGGAGTTTTGTCTTTTTGCAAAAGACTGAATATTCATGCTCAACTTAATCTGTCAACAAAATAGGACTACATAGGTTTAGAAATGATGCTATTGACTTGCTCTCAAACCTGTAAAGGACAGTTTGTGGAGAAGTTTCCGAACTCGTAGCTATTTGTAAGACTAGCGGAGCTAGATAAGCAGGGAGGCCAGCTGGACTACCGAGTGGGCCGTGGCATTACGATGAAACCCACTATCAACCCGGTGGCGTAGGTTAGCCCAAGCAGATATAATGGAGACGTAAGGCCGGGTCAAGCTGCTGAGTATCTGCTGTTTGCTTGGCTAAGAGTAGAACTCAAAGGCAGCTGACAGGTAAGTTAGGTCAGAACTAATTTATGACGACACAGCGTGATACCCAATGCAGGGTTTAGCGATTAGTCAAAACTTCATTTAATATTTAATACTGGGCTTCCTGACATGGATTTCTTTTGGAAGACACAACTACTACAGTTACTCCAAAGGTTCTAACCATAGCACTAAGGATAATCTCTGTTGTGCATGAAGCAATAGAACCAAAAGAATTTAAGGGAAAACTAAGGTTTATTACAACTTTATTTTAGTAGCTCCAGCGTTTGAGTCTAACCCCTGGAATACAGGGGTATTGCTAAAAATAAGTCTAAGTCTGCAGGTTGTAATAAACCCCCAGTTAGCCAAAATTATTTGGAAGAGAAATGAAGGCGAGCTGTGAAAGTGTCCCTTTCTAAACATCCATCACAGTTAACAAATCAACTTCCTCTTTCAACTTTAAATATGGAATTTCACCCACTATAGAAATATTGCACAAAAAGTTCCACACAGCGATGTTAAAATGTTTTTGACAAACAAAGTGTTACACATCAATGAACTGGGCCTCTCTCTCACAGGTTTTGATATGCAGAGTATGCACTGGTGGGTGTAACCTTATTTCAAGGTTTTCCACTCTGCAGAGGTGCACACTCCCAAAGAAGCCAGAATCTACTTTTACTTGACTGTTGTTGCTACCTCTAAACTCAAAGTTTATGGGGGAATAAATAAACCTCAAGGCACGTCAGTGTTTATCTCCAATGGCCCAGCTGAATGGGATTACAGTGTATTTCACATTAGAAATCAACCCTTGCTGCACTGTCTCTGGCTTTATCGACAACACAAAGTCAAGCTACAGCCAATCTTTTAATCAGTCTGCTAAGAGAAAGGATTCACATTTCAAAATAAATCGCGAACGCATCTGCATCCAAGCAACATGGTGCAACGATGAAACCCAAGTGGCGGTGTAAAGAGCTGAAAGATCTGCATACAAAGTGACACAATAGCTTCAGACAGTCTCCATATGGGCCTTTGGAGCTGGTAAAATTGAAAATGAAAGCACAGATGCTGTCGCAATACATCGGGGGATCACAATTCAACAAAGAGTCTTAGAACTGTCAGGATGTGGCAACAGGACTCTGACTAGTGTTGCTGAGGAGAGGCACCTTCTGACAGCTTCACTTAGTGCATCATCCCTGTTTAGCCAAATTATCATATTTCACATGTCAGTCAAAAATGAAAAGATGCCTTGTTATCCGCTAGCTAAAGCGACAGAGTGAAGTGTTTTTCACTTTCAGATAGATAATCTGCTTTATGAAGTACTTTCTGATTAAAGACTTTAATAAGTTTCAATCCATTTAGCCCTCTTAAAAGTAATCAAACTTGAGCAAATGCCTCAGTATCCCTTATACTTATCTTTTAATGGGTTATTTTAATGGGTAGTGCTAATCCAAATATCTAAATTATTATCAAGATAGAGCAATCATATTGATGTTAGACTCAGCATCAGATATATCTGCCTCATCTATCTCTGCAGCCATGCTGAACCCTCTAATTGGCCTCCGTGACCTTCTGTTCACAGCACTGGATCCTGCTTTGCCAGCTAGATGAGACCAATTATTTGAGACAAGACATGTTGTTTTATGACATCTTAAGCTTTCTGATATTTACAACCCTCTACCTACTGTGTTGTAAGCTCGGTGTCACATTTATACATTTACTGCACAGCTGGTAAGAGTCGACTGTGAAGCTCGACACTGCAGTGGTTTTACTTTTGCGGGAATATCCATCTAACTTTAGCGGGGCATCAGGAATCCGTCAGTAATACTGACTTAAATGAGCAAAGCGGAGGGGCGACTGAGTGAAATAGTCACTGCTTGAGGCAGAGGGGGGGGGGGGCACAATTACAGTTGTTGGATTGATTGTATTTCTGATGTGGGCGATACAACTGGCTGATCCAAACTGGACTGAATCTGTTATGACATCTGGGTCGGCTGGTGTTGACACCCGGGAGATGGTTGAGGATTCTTATTGATATTCAAAATTGCAACAAACCCCCCCCACCCCCAAAAATAAACATGTTCAATACAAACAGCTTTATAAGTAAGTAATACACTCAGCGGCCTCTTTATTAGGCGCACCTGTACAATCTAATGTAATCCAATACATCATCTGTCTTTACGAAGCTCATGATGTTGACCTTTTTTTTTGTTGTGACATTGTCAGAAAATGCATAAATTCTATTATATGTTTATTATTGGGGTCATAGTTAAATGTGGTGTTGTGTAGCTTATTCTCCTGCCTCCAATTGGCCAAAGAAATTCTTACTTCTGGAATCAAGACTGTTCAAAAATGGTGAAATAGTGCGGTGTGCCACGCGAGAGTGTTCCTCAGTTCACCAGGTTTCAGTGCCGCGCCACATCTCAGCCACCTAACACTCGCAAAGTTCAGTGGCCTCCAGCCGTCGTCAGAGTTCATCCAAACGTCCGCTCCCTCAGTCCTCTTTGCAAATGTATGAGACATATTAGACTGGGAATGTCCATTTCTGTTTTGGTCCTCTGTGTACTTTACTGCATTGATCAGTATGTGCTCAGACTGTCAGGACTAAAATATTCAGTGTATGTTGGTGGAAATAGTCGTTCATGTGTGGGCTGTCCTGCTCTTGTCGACCACTCACAACAAAGCTGTGAGCTGTACACTCAGTTTGATGCTTAAGTGACAACCACAATGGTAGATTCTTTTTCTCCCTTTTTTTTTTTTTTTGGCACAGTTTAGCTCAATACATAACAATAATACATATTCCGGCTTTGAATTAATGACAAATAGCCCTAGGCTTGCAGTTCTTGCTGATCAAAAATACCGGCCTCTCGAACAGCTCTGACATGAGGTAGGTAATGCATATTTATGATTTCCATCAGCAAGTATAAAACCATAAATAAATAAAATATCTTTTTTTTTTTTTTCAAAGAGTGAGTTTATTCATACAAGTTATTTTACAGAGATCTGAGCAGTTTTGTGGGGATACAGAGATCACGCCTAATGCTTATTGTCTTTGTCCAAGTGTTGTGAATAATGATTACTTAATTGCATGAATAAATAAGAGAGAAAACTGTAATTTGTTGGGCAGGGGGATCATTGCCCATATGTTATTCATATGGCAGCTGATGCAGAGGGAGGCACGGTTTTCACTCTGTGAAGCCCAGCTTGGTTAATTGGATATGAAGCCTGTTTTTAAATCTTTTTTTTATTCTTTTTTTATACAACATTACAAAGGTCAGTGTCCCTGCAGTCTGCCTCGCTGGTTAAGTGTAGGTGGAGCTCTTGATTGAGCAAAGAGCTTTTGATCTCACTAAGTGCCTCTGTTTATGCAATGTGCTCTGCTCTCCAAATGTGATTCGGTGGTGGATTTAATAAATTGATTATTATTGTTGCAGAAGTTCAACATGCATAAGCCCACCGTAGTGCTCTCAAACCGGTCCTGTGCAAAACAACACAGATTGGCTACACTCCGCTTGGTTAGAAGTTTCAGAAAATAGCTCACGTTTACTGATTAACTTAATGCACTTAATGTTACTCTGTTCATTCTGCCACCCTGCACTGGTGCAGAGAGTAGATGGTGAGTTTGCACTCCAATAGACTGGGCATCTGAGTATCACCAACAGTCTAAAGTCGGACAGATTGAGTTGCTGTAACCAGCTCCTGGACATTACCCACATTATCTTTAGGCATTTGGTTAGAATAATAGACTAATTTAATTAGGTAATGTTGATATAGGTGGCACAGTTGTTTATAGCTAATCGAACATTTGATCTATCTGATTGGGAACATTTCTGTTTATTAAGGTAAAATCATTGAATGACTTTACTGCCTGCAGCTTGTGGAATCGGTTAAACGTGCACAGTGACATGAATTTAATATCAAATTAACTTTACTTAGCCTGTAAGAAAAGAGTATTACATTTGTTGATGCAAATGTCAACAAATTGCTGCAGGAAAGCATAATCCAGACGTCCACATTATCCACACTAAACACGGACATGTTTCAGCGTACCTCCAAGAAGCATGGTGGTACCACTGGGAAGCTCTTACTGGTTGGTTTAAATCTGCTGATCGCAATGGTCTCCTCCTGGTGTTGCTGATGAAAGGCAGTGTGCTTTCAACAAAGAGCATGAGTGCATGCACAGGCCTTAAAATTGAGACCTGAATCTGCGCCTTTCAAACTGTACCCTGACCCCGAACCCACCTGGTACAGCCGAATGTGAGACTCGAACTTGACCCGAGTTATATGCTTTCTTTGGGTAGGCTTTCTGACAATTAAAGATTAAGAAAATAATTAATGGTAAATAATAACAGCAATAGACCAACACAAAACGAGGTGGTGGGGCAGCGGTAGGGACGTCCCCTGCAGCTGACCCTAAGATCCAAGTTTATCCCACTTTGCATCTTTCCTTCCCAGCCAAAGCCAGAAACTCCCTTGTTCTGCCTCCTCAACCAGTTCCCTGGGTGCCTTATTCTGCCTTGATCCGGTAATTCTGAGAGCCTTCAGGAATCGTTGGGTGGATTTTTCCAATGAAGCCTCTGCAGCCGACTTCCACAGGGCAGGTGGATGCCTTCCACCCTGCTTCTGTGCATGCCGCAGACAGCTCGCTGTACTTCTCCTTCTTCTCCTTAAGGCTGCCTCCATACCTTCCTCCCACAGGACAGTGAGTTCAGCCATGATCACCATCCTGGCAGAGGTAGATCTCACGTGGGAATTTCAGCTGTTCCTGGTCCCGGTGGACTCCCATGTTCCACTCACATCCAGGTGTCGGGACAGAACAATCTTTCTGGTTCACTTCAAGTCTGCGTGCCTCCGAAACCTCCGCCAGTTTTTGCAGGACCTGGTCGTGGCACCTTCCATATTGACCCTGGGTCAAAGCTGACTCGCAGCCTGATACAATGTGCTTGTACAATGTGGGGTTGTGGGCATCACAGAGGTGGCAGTTCTCTTCTGAGCCATACCAGAGGTGTAAGTTCCTGGGACTTGGGAGGGTGTCGTATGGGGACCTAATGAGGAATTCCAGCCTTGCTTGTGGGATCTTCCACATCAGCCCACGTTATGACCCTGTTGGTGACCGCTTCCTAGTTTGTCCACCTCCCAGTGGTGATTTTAAGAAACTCCCCCTCTGCAGGTTTTTGCTTTATTTCATCGATTATTGACTTGTCTTTCTTCCCATTTTCCAGTGGGCGTTGTGTATCTACTTATAACACATGACACGCATGGCTCCAGGCGATTGGTAGAGTCAGGCAGAGAAAGAGAGAATTTCTCATTAAATTACATTTGAAAAATAATTGAATCTGAGCCCCACCCGGGCCCACACCCAACCTCATAATCCAGTAATCCAGTATCCCTAACCCTCTCACTATGACAACCAGTTTTTTGCACCACTTTAAAATATAGAGTTAGGTGAGGAAACAGCTAGCCTGTCTCTGTCGATAGTGTCCATCACTAATTAACATGTTACATTTAGTTTATTTTTTCCATACAAAAACAAAGTGCAGAAATGGCCAGTTCGCCGTTTGACAGGGGGCCATGTTCCGGACAATTTCTCAGCTGTTGCCAGGCAACCAGTAGAAATTTCAGGAAGTTACTGCTCCACCAGAGACGAATAAGCGTATTTCCCAAAACATCAAGCTATTCTTTTAAAAAATATATGACTCGGGCATTTTGACATGGTTGATCCAGCTTGTTCTGAGAGCTTGTAGTGGTAGGGTGGGTGTGGTGTGGCCAGTGACTTTGTCATTAGTGGGGAAGGTAGAGGAGGTTGGTAGCGTGACGTGGGTGGTGGCTTTAAAGATGCTAAGAAAGGCTGGGGATGGGTGTAAAAGTAGGATTTACTTTTTATTCTAATGGATCCACATGCTCTCCATGCTGTTCTCCTAGTGAGGATTATTTTCATCATTAATTCTTCATATTATTAGCATATGTTGATATATTGAACCACAGATTGAGAAACACCCATAATCATAAAATCTGTGTCACAAAAAAAGTCAAAGAAGTGTATCATGCAGTTTCCAAAGCCAGTTTGTGAAACTGAATATAATGTGTAAGTCTATAGGCTCTCCTGATCTGGCTTCCTGTCTGAGATCAAATGTAACTCAAAAAATCAAACAGTGCGGAAACCGTAATAGAGAGACAGTGGAACCCAACCTATACCTGTTTTTTACACATTAAGCTTGCACTGCCGCATTTGTCTGTGCCTCTGTCCCACACCTGACATGCAAGTCCATCAGTAACCTGCACCAAGGGTTAGAGTATGTGTTCAGGATTCTAAGAGCCCTGTAATACATTGTATCAGGATCCCAAGGTGAAAGGGAGAGACAGGGCCCGAGATTAATTCGAGCCACAGTATAATGAGGCTCCGCTCAGACTTCCCCAGTGAATAAAGACAAATGGCTTTTGTTTGTGCCAGCTTTGCCATCTTGCATTGATAACTCCAATAATTCCATTTCATGCCCAAGTCTCATCTGCCACAGCCAGAGAAAACAACAAAAAAGGTGAAATAAACCGTAATTGAGGGAGGCTTTTATTAAGTGACAGGGTATTTTCATACTCTAGTGGAAGTAATCCCATGGGGGTGGGTGGAAGCAGGGAGAGTGGAGGATGGTGGATCTGAGATGACAAAGCTGTCCTCTCATTGTTGAAAACAAGCACAACAAATACCTCGATTTGCTCTTGGCTGAATGGACATTTGCATGCAGGATTGTTGTGTAGGAGCCGTCAAATCAAATATTTTACTTGTCAGGGTCAAGAGATAGTAGCGTGGATCTGACTGCCATACCATGAAATCATACCATCATTGCGGTGATAATTAAAACCCCAGTCAGTAATTGCTGTAATTGCTCCATCGACTGTCATATCATCCCTGAGTCTACATGGTCAACAAGGTCTGAGCCATCACATGCAGGCTGGACCAATTATGTCTAAACGTGACCCCAAACCTGACCCTAACCCTTGAAAGTGAAGCGATCGGCCCACTGCAGCAAAGCATGACAGTATAAATGAAGTATTGCATCTAAGGATGCTGATGATCAATCTTTAAAGGCCCTCAAAACCTATTTTCTTATCTGCTTCTTACTAGCAGATTGGAGCCCAAATGAAAACACACTAAATACATATCATATCTAAAAACAGAATGGTCGCATTTGTGGGGTCATTTGGTTATGTTGCCAGATATTTTACTTAAACCTGCGTTAATTGATTTTTTTGGCCACTTGGGGGCATACAACAGGCTGTAAACAGTGGCCCTGGGGGTCAAAACACAACAACATTTCACAAAACTAAACGACATTTCCGATTACGGAAAAGGTGGGACAACACTTCTTGTTTGTGACTGGACAGAACCGAAGTCCACAGTAACAGTTCAATGTCATTTCCTGTTTCTATTGTGAAGTCTACGACTGTCAGCAGAACTTTAAAGCTGAGTTTGAAAGGATGGAAGAGGAGGACTGAAATCATAAGGGAGTATTTCAAAAAAGGACATTCTTATGATGTATTTCTCGAGCTGCTGTCAACATGTCATGATGATAAATGGGCCTATTGTTGTTATCTGATGGGACGTGTCTTGAACTACTTTTGAACCTGCTTAATTGCTTATCAGAATTTGAATTGGGGTGGAAGATTGTTTGTGTTAATTGTAATTAATTGTGATTACATGAAACACTTTAGTTTGCTACGTTTCCAGCAGTTTAATACGTTCACCAGCTGGTTGGTAACTTTGCCTGTCTGCCGTTTGATGCTGGGCAGGTAGTGCGCAGTTGATGACAGCGGTGAGACTTGTTGTAGTAAACTTTCATGAAAGGTGCTCTGTATTTTAAATATAACAAGTGATAACCAAATGTACTCATCATATCAAATGTAATCATATCTAATGTTGAGGTTTGCATGACAGAAAACTATGTTTGTTGAAACATGTAACCTTAAAGTTATAAAGTTTTTAAAAAATATGGCCCAGAAATAATGGTGTCAGGAAACCAGGTGCAGGCTGGAAATTCCCAAAGATACCCGTGTCAGCAATATCCTTGGCAAGTGGGAAGTACCTAAAAATCCCAGAAACATTGGTGTCAGTACTTGTGTCTGGACTCCAGCAGGGAGCGGTACAATCTCAAATTCAGGAAGAAATGACACCATTATTTTTGGGAGAGATGGTTGGTGATTTTCTTGAGAAGAAGGTGGAGAATTCACCACTCTCCATTTTGGAAGGAGGAGACTTTTGGGCTATACAAGAGCGAGCGCAGTCATTCTGTCGGTTCCAGAGCCAGCTCGGGTTTATCTCTAAAGAATAAACTCTATTTGAACTGAACTCTGATCATCTCCAGTGATTTCTTCGAACCTGTTGGGACTCCAGTAGCCATTCATTCGTGCTGAAGATTAAGTGTTGGAGAAGAGGTCCAGACTCATACTCTTGCCCAAACTTGGACATCTTTTTTTCCAACACACTATATCAAGGGAGTAAAGTTACGGGTAGTAAAACCAAAACGCTTGTCACTACGAGTGACACCTTTCACATCAAGTAAGTCACATATAGTATTTTTTCCTACTGTTGATGTATAAATATTAGAACAGCTTTAACATTTGAAAAACAGAGTTTTTCACTTTATTACTAACATTAATAAGAGGAAAAAGAAGAACTGAATAAAGTCCCCACCTGAAGCAGATATATAAAAGATCCTTTCATAAAAAGGCACCCCAAAACTTTTAAAAGACTTGTTGGCTTTTACCAAGAGTTAAAGTAGTGAAGGGGAAAGCTTTATTGCCTCTTGTTTCCATCTACATCTTGACATGATTTAATAACGCTATAATTAGCTGCTTGATTCTTGTCAAAAAAAAAAAAAAGGGACCCATTCGGAATTGAAGGTAAAGAAATCCCTGCATGTCTCTAATTAGAAATGACTTCCCAATCTTGAATTTGTTTCCCTCTTACCTGTCAGCGAAGCAGCAGTGAGGTCTTTGGAACGGCCGTAATGGATACCTTGATAATAACAGCGTATCAATAACAATATGACAATGTGAAAGGGGTCGCTCGTAGCGATGAACCTACAGAAGATTATCACCTGGATCTGCATCCATCCATCCATCAGATTCTTAATGCATTGTCAACTCACCATCATGGTTTGTTTGAACTCATCACCCAGGTCTAATCCTTAATCGTTTTTTTCATTTTTCTTCAATGTCTTTGCCTAAATCTGACAGGCTTGTCTTGTTTTTTTTGCTGCGTGCCGCAGGCTATTTGACTTAACAATAAATGTCATATTTCTTGTCGTCTCTCCCGTCCCTGCAAATTCATCAGCAGACTGCTCAAGTTGTTGAATGTCTGACTTTTCGGTTTTTTGTTTCAGTTCCTGAAGTTCATCTGCCAAGCTCTTCCCTTTGTCAGCATTTGATTTGCTTTGTTTTTTTTCTTCTTCTTGTCGTCAAGATATGCAGCATACCGTTGTCTAGTGCTTGAAGCGGGCATCTGAAGCTCCTTGGTGATGGCGACTTTCTCAAGGCCACCAGCAGCCCAGATGCTGTCAGCAATGACCCACTGCGCATCTGCCGACTCTTCCTTCCTATTCTCCACCATGACTTGCTTGTTAACTGAAATTCCTCTCTCCACACTGGCTTGTCCATTGGACATGACCAAGAGAGCCAGACTGAGGCTCCATCAAGATGCTGCAGCAACATCAAGGAGCTCTCTGAATTCTCGCAACACTTCGTCACAAATGGATGCACTCACTTGGCTAGCAGCAACCAGGGTATAAAGGACTCCTTTCATCTTCTCCACTCACAGTTCCTTCTTAGAAACCATTAGCCTGAGGTCAAGAGTTGTGTTGATAGGGAGAAGCTTCTGCATGTTTGTGGCTTGTTTAAGGACCTTGTCTTTGCTAAAAGGACTCCATAAGCCCTTTTAACAAAGACAAAACAGACATAAGTTTAATGATGAAATGCAACCATATGAATGTGAGCTGAATGTGAGGAGATATTGGATTTTGAAGGCCAGAAGGACTGCTGTCTGGAAGCACCAGTTTCAATGCCACGAATGCCGCAAGTGAGGTCTCTAGGATGACCTTTCTGGTCAACTGTATTCCAGATCATTGAATCTGGACCTCCGTCCTCCAGGAAATTCAGTCTCTCCTCTTCTCTCTCTCTCTCTTTTTTGCCTCTTGTGTGTTTGTCCTCCTCCAGATCTCCATAATGGAGAGGAGGTCATGTGGCATCTGTTTAGTGATACCTGAAGTTGCTCAACGTCCTCCCAGGTCCATTCTTCATAAACAGTATGTTTACAATAAATTTACAATTTAGTCATCATGTAATTTTACTACGTTGGTCTATTCTGTACAAATGGGATCTACTGCATGTTTACCCATCCTGGGAGAGGGATCCCTCCTCTGTTGCTCCCCCTGAGGTTCCTTATCCGAATCGAGGGTCTAAGCACAGAGGGTGTTGTATGCTGCACAGATTGTGATTTGTGATACTTGGCTACATAAATGAACTGACTTGACTAGATCTTTGGAGGAGGCTCCCAAAAAGGTGATCTTTTTCATTGATTGTGCAGTTGGTGGAGTGTTCCTGCTGTAGAGTTAGTGGTGTGTGTAGATACAGACCGAACAAACAGCTCCGAGCTGCTGTGATAAATGGTGATAAACACTGTAGCTCGTCCTTAGTGGTTTTAACTTCAGTAGCTAAAAGTTTGTTGAAAGGTTCAGAAAACGTCTAAATCTCGTTTCAGAACTACTATTTGGAGTAAATCTCCATTGTCAACACATCTGGTATCACAGTAAAGGTTTACCACTGCCTTCACATTACATTGCATTCATTGTGAAGCACGTGCAGGAAGTGATGAGTTAGTATCAGCAGTAGCTTGATGGTACGGTCGCATTAGCCTTCCATCCAACAAAGCTGACCCACACTCAAAATAGGTTCATGCAGCGAAACTCGCGCTAACCCCTAGCATTCATTATAAATTCCGCTTAAGTGTAGAATATAAGGATTCATTTTGATTAGGGTTGTCCCGATCAAGTGTTTTTGGCCTCCTTTTAATATTCCAATCTATGCTTACGTTAACCTAAATGTTGATGAAGTATGTATCTGACACGTTGATGTAACAGCTGTAGACGCCTTATTTCTGACAAGCTACTTGGTCCAAATACTGAAGGCCGTAACGTTGATGAGCTTCAATTATCAATGTGATATGAAATTAAAGATTAACCTGGAGAATGCGAAATGTATGTGATGTACATGCTGCTGGAGTTGGAGGAAGTACAAAAACACTCGCGGTTGTACAGTGGTGTTACAGAGTGTGGGGGGGGGGGGGGGGCGGTTCGTTCCTCACAAACAACCCTTGGCTGAGTACAGGCAGCACACAAGCAGCCAAGTTTAAGTTTGGCCTGCTGTCAAGTTAATCATGGATTTCATTTGCAGATTGTTGCACTTGGGCCACCAAAGTAGGGCCTCACAACTAAAAACTTGAAAACTTCAGTTGATTTTGCATCACACTTGTGTTACTATGGAAATTCACAGAAGGATTATGGCATGGGGGGGGGGGGTTATAATTCAGACAGGGGGTACTGAAAATAAAGCATTGCATCATACAAAACTAAAAACACTTTACACCTCTGTGTATGAATGAGTAGAGGAGTGAACGAGTGAGTGTCTGTGTTCTAGGGATATTAAAGCAATGTTGATGGCAGTATTAAGCAGTATTAATGTTACTGAGTTTTCTTTTTTTTTCTGTTTGCTCCTCTTCAAAACGTTTTGGGGGATGCAAACAGGAAGTATACTGTTGCCATGGAGTCAGTGAGTTAGCTGTGGGCTACAACTTGTTTTGTTTGTTTGTTTTTTCTCTGCCTATATTTAGCAGTTCTTGTTCTCACAGTAACCATGGTTATGGGTTTTTTTCTCTCTCCATGATTTCATACATTCAGATGTCTTTCTTTTTGTGTGACTTCTCAGTGAATGTGATGCGTCCGCAAACCTCATGTGTTCATTTCACGTGACTTATCATGTGTGAAGCGCTGTTTGGTAAGTGGTGGGTACATGCCACACTAGCTTTTTGTTGTTACAAGATAAGCACAAAGTACAGTAAGCTACGGGAACAGCAACGGGACAAGAAACTGTCTGTATTTGGAGATAAAAAAAAAACCCCCACACAAAACGTCGGTAACGATCGCTCATTGCTCAGGAAAACTGCACGCTTGCTGGGCCACAAAAACAGCCACCAGCGTGGAATGCGAACGAGGCAGCTGTCCGGGTTGCTGCGAGTTGAAACAACAACTGTCACATTTGCACACGTCTCTGATTTCGTGTCATTTCCAGTGGACACCATCCGTCAGGACAGGTGACACCGATTGTTTAGGGCAACACTGATTATCAGGCTAAACAGCATTTAGAAATCATTTCTGTGGCTTGTTTTAGCACATGTGCCAGGCTTTATAGCATACATGCTAACATATATTGGTAAAGCCCACCCAAACACTGCCTTTATTACCAGCATATTAGGTAGCGATGCATACATTCGCACTCTGTGCATCGTCTCTGTCATCAGCAAAATGACTCGACTTGGAGAGCGGGTAGGTTTGTAACTGTATGTGCATACACTATATTAGGGTCTCTGCACACACTCTTCACTCACAGCTCGTACAGCACCTGCCCACAGTCTTGATCATGATCAAATAGGAAAATACACACACACACACACACACACACACTCTGACCCTTTTTTTTTTTTTGGAAACCGCAGTCACTGTTAGATATGTGAGAGCCGAGCCGCTCCGAGTGGAGGAGCAGGAAGACAGCGAACAGGGCTGGTAGTATTCCAACCTCTTTGTGTGCTTCTGCACTGTGGATGGGCACACTGACTCATCAGGCAAGCAGTGTAATTTGCAGCGAACATCATCTTCTTTGCACCCTTCACTTCACAGGAATTCCATCACCCAGAGAACCAAAGCGTTGATGTACAAAAATACATTTATTTGAAACAATTTCAAAATGACAGTTTCTTTATCGTAGAAATATCGAAATAAAGATGAAACCAAACATTACTGATGATGCATGCATTGTAGATTTTTGTGCACTGGAGAACATTACAATGCAAGAATTCACCCCCCCCCCCCCCTCTCCCCCCCCCCTCCGAAGATCTGGTTCTTGCAGAATAATGTGGCATTTAAGATATCAGATGAGACGGCAATTTCCAGCGATCAAAGTATTGATGGGATGACGAATGAGGATATAAACACCTGGAAATTACCCAAAGTGTATGGGTTTCTTTTACTGGTGACTGTTCCAATGTGTCTGGCACAACATTTTCAGTAGCTTTTCTTGACTTTCTTCACAGACGTTTGTGGAATGCCAAATCCCTTCCCAGCAGCAGCTGCTACAAAGCATTATGGCCTGGTTATGAGCCAGCGTAGTCGTCATACATTCTTTACACGTTCAAAAGGGTCCGAGAGCAAGAACAGAAAGAAAAAAAATAAATAAATACAATGAAAATATGATTTGAGTTGTGCTCAGCACAAACTTTTTGATATTTCTTTACCTGTTTCTCCTAATCCTGTTTTGCTAATAAGAATCTAGAACAAAGTGACTCCATCAAAGCCCCCACCCAAACAAAATCCAAGCCAAGCAAACAACCCTCATCGCTTATGACGTGTTGAATGCAACAAAGCCACGAAACAATCTTTGTTCAACGCGTATTCCGTCTGCGGTAACAAGGCCTGGCTTGGCTGTTTGGTTTGAGATGAGAGCGCTCTGCTCGAGGTAATGCATATGTGATGTGACAGCCCATATCTTTGTGCAGTGTACCCCTCTCGCTTCTCCTGCAAGTGCTGTTTACTTTGAGCTGAGCGTCGCGGGGGAAGGCTCTGCATGGGGGATCCTCTGCTCAGCTGTCCAGCTTTCTCTTGATTATCGTCACACTGGATACCACGAGGAGTCAACGCGAGCCACCTCGCTTCTGTGGGACCGGAAAAAAACACAGCGCTGGTGGGAGGACGCTACTCGTTTCACACTGCACGCAAAGCAGCGAGTCAAGTGTTAGGTTTGTGAAAGAAGCCTGATGCGGCAGGGAGGACGGGATTAATCCCATCAGCTCGATTGTTCCGCATCTGCTCTTTTTGCAAATTGTTCCACTCTTCATATTTCGGAGAGACAATATTCTGGTTTTGTCAAATGAAAAAAAAAGAAAAGAAAAAATGTTTTAGCCAATTAAAGACGACGGCAGAAGGAGCGGAGTGGGCAAATAACCATGACGCCCTGTGACAATTAACAAATACAAAAGACTCCTAAAACCCTGAGCAAAGGTCCAAGTAAGAAACACTGCAGCGAAGGGGTTCATCCAAACCAACTGTCCATTCATGAACAAAATAACGATGAGCTAATACATTTGATCATCAAGTATGTTTGATATTCTGTATTCAATATAACATGAGCGATGTTAGATTCTCTAAAACACCTATATTCTATCGGCCGACTTAATAGTTGAGCTTTAATAGCGTTAGGTTTCGCCTTGAACATGTAAGTGCAAGTGACTACATTCACAAATAACTACAACTCAAAGATTCAATTTAGATCGGCAGCCCCCTTTTTTTGTTTGCTGAGAGGGCAGAAACTGACGATTTTCGAGGAAGCCTAATTAATGTTCACAACCTGCAGTGGCCTGAAAATGAGATGAGCAGCAGAAGATATGAAGTGTTGATTAAATGGAACCGGCTCTCTTTTGCACACCTCACTTTTTGCCAGCCACCTGGGTTGAAACACTGGAGGTCCCAGTTCCTAATTATTAAGTCAACAAGCGTCAAATATTGATGTTGTTACGGGAGAAACTCAATCTCACAACTGTGCTTTAATTGATGGATGGCTTGGCTATGACCTGTGGAAAAACGGCGACTTCAAAACACCACTAGAGTGTGTGAAGGAATGAAACGTCTGCTGACGAAGCTTAGCCTTAATATTAGTTTCAATGTAACTTCCTGATTCCAAATATGAGTTAAAAATATTTATAACTGGAACTGGATATTTGCCACATACAAAAGTCTTAGGAATTGTTGTAGATGAAAGATTAAACTGGAAAAACCATGTCGAACGTGTGGAAGAGGTCCATGAAGACGCTTGCTGTATTGTTCTTTGGTCCATCCTTCTTATTTAACTCTTTATTATAGTCTAATTCTCCCTGTATTAACTACTGCAGTGGTGTTTGTGCTGCTACAAATCCATTGTATCTTACCAAAGCTCTTGTAACTCAAGAGGAGGCGTTTGAGAATGAGTCTCACGTTCGGGCAAACGAGATGATATCTGCAGATGAGGTCAATGTTTTGGGGTTTTTTCCACACATGCTTGTTCATGTTTAGACGCATGAATTGCAAGCAAGATACTTCCGGATACTTCATTTTTTATATTTCATCATCGGACATTTACTCATATTCTGGGTGGGTGAAAAAAAAAAAGAAAAAAAAAAGCTTTCCATTTACGCTATTGTCGTACATCAAGACATCCATTTCGTTTTAATCAAATTTAGAGGGCTACAGTTATGGAATTCATTGACTAGAAAACGTTATCTTCCATGCCAGCTTTTAGGACCCAGTTAAAAACAAATCTTATTTTATTAGGGTAAGATGCTTCTGTCGGTTGTACTTATCTACTCATTCTAGGTTTGTTGTCTTTCTTTCTTTTCTGTTTATGCTTGCTTGTGTGGTCATGGAGCCTACTATCTCCATTCCTAAAATGTAATGATGTTGGCATGTGTGTTGGGAGGAAGGTATTTGATTACGCTTCTTCTATGTCTGTCCAAAGTACTGAGGATCATTTAGCTCCAATTGAGGGGAGACTGATGTCACCTGGCACTAATTCCAGAGATCCTCCCTGATTGGCCGCGGGCAGCAGGTGACCAGGGTATAAAAGGTTGTGGAAGGTAGCAATCTGGTCGGGTCTGGTTTTCGCCACTGTCCGGGAGAATGGAGGCAAGCCGCTGTTTTGTTTTCCTGCTAAATGTCTACAGAGGCCCCTGAGTGACTTCCTACATTTTAGGGGACCGTGAATGCCTGCACAAAATGTGATAGCAATCCATCCAATAGTTGTTGGATATTTCAACATTGTCGGCGGACTGACCAACATTGCCACTGTCATTGTCATGGCTACAAAGAGGGATGAAGGATTGAAAAAAAAAAGAAAGAAAAGGTTTAATAAGAGATTCATTAGCGTCAGAGCTTGGCAGGAACTGAATCCAAAGCAGCTATCAGAACCCAACCCTGGGCCTACTGGTGTTTTAGAGGATGTACACATAACCTGTAATATCATATATATATATATATATATATATATATATATATATATACACAGTGCTTAACAAATTTATTAGACCACCTGTCATAAAAATGAGAAAACACAAATATTTTAGAAATCTGTCAAAAACTTGTTTCAAACTAAAACTCAAATAACAAACTGGAACAACTAAATAGTCCTTATTCACATATATTAACAAAAAGTCTTAATATTCTGTATGACCTCCTTTGGCCCTGATAACAGCTTGCATTCTTTGCAACCACAAAACAAAATGTTTCTGTTCAGGAATGCAAGTAAATAACTGTAATTTGGCATCTCAATCAAAAAATAATAAATGTGCTTTACTAATTTTTTCTGCTTTTTTTGTAAAACAGTAAATTTGAGAATTCATGGATAACAACAATAATTATATTTTAGCATTAAATATATCATTTTGATTAAAGTGCTTGGCTTGCACATACTGGTGGATTAACCATTACAGAGACATCAAATATTTTGGTATCAGCAATATCAGGTGGCAAACACCTTACACTGGGTGGTGGTCTCATAAATTTGTCAAGCACTGTATATTTATTTTTTTTTAAAATATATTTTGGAATGAATGTCGTCATGTTTCTCCCAACATGTCACTGGTAGCCACAGTATAACAAATGATTGAGCTTTTTCTTCTGAGGCCTAAGAGTCATTGTCTTGGAGTGTAGTGCAACGATGCCAGTGGCAACCTGCATTAACTGCAAATGGATGGCACAATTGTTTTGTTCAGATGGTTTAAAGACTGTCATCTATGTAAAAAAAAATAAATAAAAAAAAAAAACACCTGAATTTCTATTGTGTTTGTCTAATGAAAATATAAACGTACCGAACATGATCACGTTCATGTCGATCCTATTTCATTTCCAGGGAAAACGGCGCGGGGGGTTGGACTGTAGGAATGCCAATACAGCATTAACAGGTTAAACCCCTTTCCACGAGATACACGTCGCCCAACAGCAACTGAAGAAAATGAGAGCGAAACAGAAGCCTGGGCAAAAGTCGATTGGGCTCTTTTTTTTTTTTTTGATGACTAATTAGAAAAGAACTATTTACACACACTTGCTTATCTACAACACAGAAACTTGTGTCCTCAGTAAGAACATGCACGAGTCAAGGACATTAGCAAAACAAAGTTGATTTCTTTAAGTAATGTTTGACTTTTTAAACACACTTTCGAAAAAAACAAACAAAAAACAAAAAAAACGGACCATTTTGTCAGATCTTCTGTCGTCACCATGGTACTCAAGACTACGAGCATGTAGAAAGTAATAATATATATACATTTGACAAAACAGATGATAATATTGTACATTTCAATAATATTCCCTGTTTGATTGAAGACTCAGACATTATAGTCTATATATAGGCAGAAATGATTTTCAAAGCAAACTCCTTTTTTTTTCTTTTTTTTCTTTTACATAACTCCTCATAGCTTTTGACGAAAGATATTTCACTCCGCAAATGAATTTGTCGACATGTAGCTAATACATCCACAAAACTGAACACGTTTTGTCAGTAATTACAATGATCTCGTTGAGGAAATTTGACATTTGCTGCACGTGGATGTGGTTGAACGAGGCATCCGTGCAAGTCTGTATAAATGAGGTCCCTTTAGAAAACTATTAACATCAGTTGTGTGGAGAATTACAAAACAGAAAAAAAAAAAGAGAACCCCCCCCCCCCACGACACTGTAATACGTCGCCTCGCTGTACATAAACTGGTGCTCTCCGGCTTTACACGCTGGTACAGTTTGGTATCTCCCTTGTGCTCTCGCAGGCATTTCCAACTCCCCCTGAGCAGAAATAAGAGAAGAAACACAAGCCGAGAACAAAGAGAGTTAGCTTTAATGCCTGTAAAACAAATACCGTCTCTGATATAGACACCTCATGCTCATTTCTGAACTTCCAATGTGTTGTTTTATCAAAGGCTCTGAGCATGGACATTAGAGAACGATCCATTAGGAAAATGTCTTTTTTTTTTTTTTTTTTAGCTATGATGCCTTTTAGTTGAATAAATGGGCCCATGCAGAATTTTAACAGATAAGAGATAATATGTTAATATACGACTCCACGGTGCATAGTGCAAGAGTACTGTGAAACCAGTTCTATAATGTCTTCTGTGGCTCTGGAGCAGTTTCCTAAAGTCTGTGGTTACTTAGTTCCTAACCAGTGGGGTCACACAAGGGGTCACCAGACAAATCTAAGGGGTTGCAAGCTACTGAAGACAATCTGCTGCACCGAATTATGTTTTTTTTTTTTTTTTTGTGAATTATGAGATAATTTTACCTCTAAAACGTATACAGATAAAACAAGGTCACTCTTTGGATGAACGGGTCACAACCAGTAAACAAATGCAACCTGTGAAGAGGGGGTCGCAAGCAGACATTGCTTTATTTGAAGGGGTCACAAGCAAAAAAAAAAAAAGGTTGGGAACCACTGATTTAGACGGCGTCGTTTATTTAACCCCTCTGCGCAGATTTCTGACCATCCCTTTGTGAAACTGTCTCCTTCATGCAGTAATAGTTATTCAAATGAGTATTATTCTCACTATGGAATCATTTTCTTGATGAGTCAATTCATCGTTTGGTCTATAATGTGTCAGAATATAGAGAAAAATCACAATCTCCTAACTTCCAAGCTGACGTCTTCAAATTGCTCATCTAGCTTGACCAACTTTTTGAATTTTGAAGCTTGAACTCTTTAAGCTTTAAAACATGCCTCACTGACAAAATAGTTTTCTTTCAGTCGACTTACCGACTGACTGATCTGTCTCATGTCTTCCCTCCCTCTGGATGTCTTATTATTATATTGACCTATTCAGTATGAGCCACCAACCCCCCCTGTACTGCCGTCGAGTCCAGCTGCTACATGACTTATTTTGAACTGACAGAATCAGACTCTGTTGAGGATTACAGGATGTATGCGGAAGATAACAATGGACATTGAGCTGAATAAAAATGTTGAGCTGGAAATAAAGCAGAATACTGATGGCCTTGGTGCTTGAAGGCGTCCGCCACTGTGTGAGGCCTGTTTCCGCTCTCGACGGTTATTCTGAAATATTAACATCAGAACTCCGAAACTGGGAAATTACAGGAAATTACATCTGCCTGGTAAACTTCCTCTCAGAGCCAAATCAATCCAGGAACTGCGCTTGCACCAGATGACCTGGACTGTCCTTTTGTTGGTAAAGCTGCACAGCAGACCTGTGCATCGTGTAAGGTCATAGCGAGCAGTTTCCGTGCCAATTTGCTTTTTGACAAACTGCTGGCTTTGTGCTGGACTGAAATATTCTTTTTAAAAAAAAAAGTCATGTTGTGACCAAACAGTCAAGTGATTAAAGCCGCCACCGCCGGCCTATTGAAACACATTGATGTATTCATTGTTCTCATTGCTGCAAGCCTTGCTAGAATCTATTCTTTACTGTGTTAAAGCCCTTCCAGGACTGTCTCCTACTCTGCGTGCGGCGCTCTCTGAATAATAAAAAATGCTAAAAAGGAGGTTATGTCGCCAATTCTCTGTTTACAAAATAATTCAAATTCAACAACTGAAGTATGCCGAGTGGTAGACTTCTACTCCAGAACCAAAGAAACAAATCCTGTCACAGATCATCAGGAGACCAAAATCACTTTGATTCTGATTATGACGGCTCCTCGCTTACGTTTGACCCTGGCATCCAGCTCCTTCTCCATGAGCTCTTTGGAAGTGGAGAACTCACTCAGGGTGATTTTAGGCGTGCTGTCACCCTGGCCCACGGAGCCGATCATCTCCTGCTCCTTCTCCTGGTTCACCTCGGCATATATGTTGATCCAAGGTATTTTTCTGAAGGTTGTGCAAAAGAGGAGATGGACAAGTGAGCGGCGGAGCGGCGTTAGGAAACCTCTCCTGGGATGCAAACCTCTCGTGGGCAGCATTTTCCAGTGAAAAAATGAATCATTCCTAGAGTGAAATAATTCATTCATGATTCAACATTTTCTCTAGTCTGAAAGAAGTAACTTTGAATGACCAACTCTTGCTAAAAACCTAAAGGAAAGTTCTGTTTCCCAGTGCTTGGGGCGTGCCAGCTTTCACAGTTAACTTGGCTATAATTATACCTCTGTAACCAATTTATAGGCAAATTACAGTAACACTGGTATCTTTTCCATCTGCATTTATGGCACATAATATACATCTTTATTTAGTCACTATCCAATTTATTTCCAATTACTATTCATTTTGGTTATTAATTGCTCTGTTTTGTCAACTGTGAGCTTTCTTGAGAAATGCCCCCCTCTTTAGATTAATGGGAAAAATTTCATATCCATAATTAATGACAGCTTTTCCATTTCCCTCCGACTTTTCAAGAGAATCATTTTGAGTATGAATAATTTATTCAGCAAATAAGAGCCGAGGCACAGCAGCCGCATATTAAACCATTAAATGGTCGTTTTCTCTGCATTTTATCGCTGATTGGTGCGTGTGCCTCCTGCATTGGAACCCAGCTAGAAGTTTGTCCACAACATCTTTTGGGGGGGGGGGGGGGTTCCAAACATGACTGTGGCTGACTGGTCCAGACTGTACTCGCTTGGTATCATCAATAATAGATAATATGGTAATAGACGTATACTAGGGTTCTATATGATAATGCTGTATGTGCAGCGGGTGGAAGTGATGTACCTCTTGAATTTGTAGATGAGGAACACAGCGAGGCCCAGGAACACCACCGACAGGAGCATCAGCATGGCTGAGCTGCTGTGCCTGGGGTTGGAATCCACCAAGGGTGCTGTGGGAGCGGGAGAGAGGGACCGGTTGATGAGGCGGATGTGTCAGCAAACAGTGAGGTACATCACGTTGTCGGACACTCTGTATAGTGTTTTAGGACTAAATCTGGCTTATTTACATCCTAATGATGTGAATTCATGTGCACTGCCCCTGAGAATGAGTGAACTAAAGCTAAAATTAGTTAAATTAAGTTGCTAAAAACCCTGTATATAATCCTATAAAACTACAATTATTAATGAATAAAGTAAAGTTCTATTAAATTAAGATGTTCAAAGCCCTGTATATAATCCTATAAAACTATTATTATTAATGAATGAATTAAAGTTAAACAAATTAAGATGTTCAAAGCCCTGTATATAATCCTATAAAACTACAATTATTAATGAATAAAGTAAAGTTCTATTAAATTAAGATGTTAAAAGCCCTGTATATAATCCTATAAAACTATTATTATTAATGAATGAATTAAAGTTAAACAAATTAAGATGTTCAAAGCCCTGTATATAATCCTATAAAATCATTATTAATGAATAAAGTAAAGACGTTAACGTATTTTAGCTAGTTTAGCGTTTGGCTACATCTAGTACACATTCACATGTATTTGTATTAAGTATTTTTTTGGGTGGATACTGTGTCGCTGCTTGTTTGTTCTCATCATTGGTGTGTATTGTTCTTTAATGTGCACACTCGCTGATAATAAGTAAAGAAATGTAATTCTCTTATTTATATATATATATATATATATATATATATATACACACTATAAGTGCTGTGGCAGTTTAGCAGAAGAGTGGGCACGGTGTTTAAAACATCTTTGTCATCGGCTTCTATCAACATACAAACTGCAATCTCTCTCATTTTCCTGACTGCACATTCTCATCAACACCCACTCTGCTTCTGAAATTACAGAAAAACCACGTTTATTCGCCGGCAAATGAATTCCACTGCCGATTATGAGCACTGCGCGTATACATGACACACACAGTGCATTATCTCATGTCGTAAGTTGTGGTTGCGGGAAACAGATGTTTTGCTATTGCTGGGCAAAGAAGGTGACAGCAGCGGGATTTGAAACAGTTGCATGAATGCATGTACATTTTACCTCAAAAGGAGAAGCCGACCACACGAGCACTTAGCGTCACACATTGCATTTTTTTCCAACGTCACCGCGCTGCTCCCGAGCCCCTCGGCTCGGAGACGGCGGCGGCGCGCATGCCGGCTGACCTTTCCCAAGCAGCTTGAAGGCTTTTCAGACCTTTTCTTGGGAGGTGAAATATAAAGAGGGATCCAGCTGGGTACACCTCCAATGTCATTAGAGTGCAGCACAGCGCAGAACGTCACAGAGCAGCACATGCCAGGCTGTTAATACCTAGTACTTTGAGCTACAGACAACTCATGGCTGTGTGCCTCCAGAGACTGTGTGCCTAATGAAACCAGCCAAGCAATGAATACAATGTAAGATCTGTCCGGCGCTGGGACACGGGAGTTGTTGAGGCCTAAGCCAATGAAAAAAGTAGAGTTTTCCACGCCAGCCACATTATTTACAATCAGCGTGCCTCCATGAATCCAGCATTGATTTGATACTTCTAACAGCAATTTGTTTTTTGGCAGGAGGGCATTTTGAATTTCTCGAAACAAGCCCTCCATTTCCAGCGGTTACGAAAACTGCACAGTGTGGTCGACTCTTCAAGGAATTCTGTATTCTGCCCTTTAAATTGTACAGTGTTCTTTTCTCAAGGACTAAATAATCAACATAATTATGCTCAGTGTAACTCTCATTTTGTGGTTGGATGGCTATAAAAGAAATAGAACAGATGTTCAGCTTTTGATGGCAGGCATAAAAAGATCCCTTGTCTCAAGGAGCTCCACTTAAAATCAAACCCAGCCATACTCCCATGTGTTCTTTTGCCTGGGATGGAGGCAGACTGACAGGAATTTTAATTGGCGGACCAAAGGAAAATTCTTGTTGTCAACACATGGTTATATTTCTTGGCGTTTCAAAAATTGAAAAAAATATAGAAGAAGAAAAAAAAAAATAATGCCAGGGCACGATTGAATCACCTGTGCAAGTTAATATTGTGGTTGAGCAAATGTTACTTACCCAGCGTTAACTGCGTGTTGTACACGATCACTCTTACGCCAGGCTTGAGCTCGAACTCCACCAGATTTTGGTTCAGCGCGCTTACAATTATGTCAGATACCTGTTAAACACACACACACACACACACACACACACACACACACACACACACACAACGTGGTGTTTTACACCTTCGGTCGCCTTTTTAAAAAAATGTTTTATCTGTAGAGCAATCGATTTGCTTGGACGTCAACAATTCGCGACGTAAAATCCCATCACAGTTGCCCATACCTGCTCCAGCTCCTCCTCGCTCTTTTTCTTGCCCTCTGATTGGTTCTTGTGAGGTAACAGGAAGAGTTCAGCGGCCGTTGGAACTCCTGGGAACACGGCTACCAAGAGCTGCTCCTCCGGGAAGTCCGACACCTGTGACGAGGCAGAAATAATGCTTTCTTAGCTCCTTACGCTGCGGCAGCGGTTATCAGAAATAGCTTCATGGATTAGAAACACGTTTCAGGGTCTGCGCCAGTGAAATCAAACAATTACATCAGTTCAGTCAGCCAACTCGTGTGTGAATCCAATACATGCACAGCACTGGGGGTCAGAGCCTTGTCACTGAGCTCAGCACAGCGGTGGGGAGTGATGTTAATAACTTCCCCTCGACAGGAACGCAGACTCAAGTAACCGCCATAATCAAAAGGTGCATGGAGATATGCTGAGTGTAGCGGCGGACTGTCAGGCTGCAGTCTCTCCCCGCTGCAACAAAACAGGCTGTATACTGTATGCCTGACGGCTGTTGCCAAACAGCCAAGGATGAACATATGTATTGCAGTGTGTCTTAATCACATAGCACATTGCATTACAAGCAAACTCGATGTGCTTCACACTCAGAGATTGCAGGTTTCAGTATCATGTTCGGTGAAAAGTAACTTCTTTTTTTTTTTTGGAGAGCTTAATGACGTACTCAAACTCTCAGTCAAGATGTGATTGCCACTTAAGCTGGAAAAGCAGCAACGCTCCAGACGCTGGTGATCATCTTCAAGTAGCAGATTTATTTTTCACCCCCTTCATAAAGTTTTTGATGCCGTAATGGTATGCTTGTGTTTCTACGTGTAACGCAATGAATGTCTTTTTCACTTATTTCAATGATCTTTTTTTGTTCGTTTATGAACTTGAAACACATTCGGAGTGAATGCCTAAAGATGCAAACTAAAGAACACATAAATAAATAAATAGAAATAAAAACAATGTGTTGTGTGAAATATTGCTGCTTTGGCTAATTCTTCTTCCTCTTCAATGTTTTAAAGCTGAAACGCTCCACGAGAGAGAGAGAGAGAGAGAGAGAGAGAGAAGCAGGGAGATGGACAGAAAGTGTTGAATGCATAATGGCCTTCATGTGTAAGTTGGCAAATGTAATGTTATGTAATATTGTACAACATGCCCATGAAGTAGCGATGTGTCGGTCGTATATATATGTGTGTGTATGTGTGTATGTATATATATATATATATATATATATATACATACATACACACATATACAGTATATTGTACTTGTCTTTTTTTTTCTTTTGTTAATACTAAAATAAAGCCCTGCTGTTTTGTTTGGGGTGTGTGTTTAAATAAAGATTGAAAATGTCAATAGCTGTCTTTAATTTCTATGCTTAAGTTTTTGTAGGTGTTTCTATCTGCTTTGTGTAGCAAAGTGGTTCTACTAATTTATTGATATTAGAAAAGGTAATTTTTACTTTTGAATACTTCAGACAAAAAGGATGTATTGAATAATTTAAGTGATACACGTGTACACGTACAAATCACAAGTCAAAACAGCGCTAAATTTGGCTGGATTATAAAAGGTATAAGTGGCAAAATGAAGAGCCGTTCGGGAGCCGAAAGAGCCGGCTCTTCTCGGTGAGCTGAGCCAAACGATCCGGCTCACTAAAAAGAGCCGGAATTCCCATCACTACCATGAAGCCAGTGGGGGCCAGTCACGCCAGTTTAGCCCAAGCACCGACCTCCGGGTCTGAAAAGTGAAGCCAATGCAGAGGTGCCTCCAGCAGGGGGGGCGACTCCACTGGTTGCAAAGAAGATGTCCGACTGTATAGAAGGCGTTTAACTTGTTTATTCAAAAGAAAAAACTAAAGAGAACAATTTATTCAATGTTTTCTGGCTTCATCTCAATTTCCAAGGACGTCAGAAGCTTGTTTGTCTTTTGATTAAAAAAGAAAAAAAAAGGTGAAGCCAAACAAATGTTTCTGTTTGTGTTTCCAGAAAAGCATTTTTTAAGCTCTTAGCTCTTAACCAGTTTATACAAGCAAGGGAAGCAGGGCCACGGTGGTAATCACTCTTCATTTTAGAGCCTGTGATGTTTTCATGTTTTCTCAGTGGCCCGGGCGGACAATGGAGCGGGTACAGCCAAAGCACATCAATTATCAAGCACAGACATCACTTTCATTTGAGTGCCAAAGTAGTGGACACACGATAGCTGTGGGCAGTGCTTGCAATGAGAGAAGGGGTGGCAGAGGGGGAGATAAAAGTGAATAGGATGACATAAGGGGGGAATCAGATTGGGGTGGCAAGCAGGGCGGGAAATGAGATACTCAGCGAGGACGAGGTTACCTGCTGCAACGAAGCCGGGCTCAATTCGGTTTGATACAAAGATTCCACCAGTGCAATATTTTTGCGAGTCTATTTGAAGAAATACTATTTGAAGAAGGACTCAGCACAGGATTGACACCATATGCATGCAAGCCGAAAGGTATTTTCTCTAATTTAAATTCAATACGGATAAACCCCTTGAGATGTATGGTAATGGCAAATTCTATGTGATTTTTTAGTGTTCAGGCTCAACTTGCTGTCAAAATGTGTGCAGCCCTGCTAGCAGCTCTTTCAGGCTGTACTTAGCAGGCTAACATGTTGCTGTTCAGCGGGTTTAATGTTGACCATGGTCGTTAGCATGCTGACGTTCGCAAATTAGCACTAAACACTAAGTACGGCCGAGGCTGATGGGAATGTCGTTAGTTTTGCAGATATAAACCAACATACTGGACTAATAAACATGTTGACCTGATAATGGCACTAGATGAAAGGTGAAGGGGTCGCCAAACTGATTACAATCCCTCCTTTGGGAAACATGACACAAAATTTCATTTAAATCCATGCAACAGTTGTCGAGATATTTCAGTCTCAACTTTAGGATTCACCATCTGGGGACCAAGAATGTTTGTACAAAATGACATGGCAATCCATTTAATAGTTGTTGGGATATTTCAATCTCGACACTACAAACATGTTTTACTGATTGTAAGCTGATGTTTTGCTCTCACCTCAGAGGCTATAGAGTATAACACCGGAAACACACTGAAGTGGTGTATCAACCGTCCACCAGACAGACCGACACTGCCATCACACAGAGTCACACCATGAGGGTACCGTCACCAAAATCATTAGGATTCATTGTCCGGAAACCATGACTGTACGTTAACATTTTCTCTTTCCTTGGATTCTTGGAAACTTTAACCTGCTGCTGGTGCTAGATGAGAGGTGAGAGCAAGTCAATAGGATCCATTCTCTGAAGACCTTGAATATCTGTGAGCCAGATTGTTTCAATTGTTGTGAGGGGAGTCTCCTGTAACATAATATGCATTATAGCCATTTGAGAGTATGTTAATTATCAACACTACAATTTCTTACAAGTAGAAAGACCAAAGTATCACTTTACTGTGCGTGATCTGCCATGCATCAGTTGATGAGAAAGTATTTTGGTGCCTTTGGGGAAGCAATAAGGGGATGATAGCTTGATAGCTTGCATTAACCTTCAAGGAAAGCTATGGGGGAGTATGAACATTGTAAACGGTATGAGTTTGGAGCTGAGAAACGTTAAGGGAATGTGAGAGGGAGGCTGAAGATAGACAGAGTGGAATGAAATAACCTCCATTACTGAATGCGCATTCAGGACCAGTGGAGGCAGTGGCACCGAAATGAGCCCGGGTGAAGAGTGCAAAGTCATGACTTGAAAGATTCAGCAACAGGGCCACCCGGCACGGCACCTCAGTTAAATGGACCTTGACTTTAATTGCAAGTTGTTCCCTCTCTCATCTCCTATTTTATTGTTGGGGAGTTGTTTACTATGTTGAAAAG
This sequence comes from Enoplosus armatus, assembly GCF_043641665.1. Classification (NCBI taxonomy): domain Eukaryota; kingdom Metazoa; phylum Chordata; class Actinopteri; order Centrarchiformes; family Enoplosidae; genus Enoplosus; species Enoplosus armatus. The sequence goes on along the minus strand of NC_092181.1, from coordinate 7,908,823 downwards.
CCATCCGCTGTGGACTGGCCTCTGTCTCGAGCAAGAGTTCTCAACCATAACAAAACAGAGGAAAACTAACCCTTCCTGTCACCACTTGGACAATATGTTTGTCTGGAAATGAACTCTGTGTCAGCTCCAGCCCCATAAACAAATCTACAGCCCTTTCATACGGGTAGCAGCTGATATCAAGCTCCGGCATGCGAAAAGATGAAAACAAACAGCCACTATCCACAAGTGTAATAAATAATAAAACATATACTGGAACTGTCACCAGTTTCACCCAAATGTTCCATTATAATACTTCACTTTAAGGGAGACCCTGTATGGATGGTTATGTATTCTAACCCTAGCTCCAAGTATGCCATGGCGCCATAACAGAAAAGATAGACGTCTGTGCCGTGAACACACTGCTGTCAAGTAAAGGTAGTAATTCTGATGTAATGGAGGAGAAAAGTAGCTGAAGCAGACAGTGGTCTCACAGTATGCAGTGTTTAGGAGGACACGTTTTTAAGCTGTTACTGTAGTGCACTGTGATGTGCTAACATGGGAATAATTTGCTTTTTTTTTTATTTCTGGGCCACTAATAAGCCCTCATTTCTTCCTGTCTCTGTACATTTTATGAATTAGTCGTTAATTTGGGGGGGGGGGGGGGGTATTTCATTAAAAGGTAGATTGACAGTCTTTCACGTCTATCTTAAAGGATCGATCAGGTGCCCACATGAAGGACCCTGAAGAGATCCATTCCCGAATAGGTTTCAATGTAAGTGAACTGGGAGGAAATCCACAGTCTTCTGTGTAAAAATGCATTCCAAAGTTGTTGTTGTTGTTGTTGTTTCTCTTCGGGGGCCTGGAGGATGAACAAAATATGAATTGGAATGATAAAGTTGATAAGGACCTTCAACCTCTTGTCGAGTTATTATCATTTTAGATTACACTAAGCTTTGTAGTGGCTTTATGAACTGAACTGTGTGCGCCACTAAACTCCCACTCCAGCGAACCTGGAGCCTTGAGGCCCAATGAGGGTCTCCCAAGGCAGCTGACCTGGTCTGTGATCCGCCCTTGATTTTCATCCTGCTGTCAAGTGGAAAATAACTTGCCAAGCTACCAGCTCTTGATCAAATTCACTTTACAAATGAAGCAGAGAACATGAGCAAATTAAAGTAGGAAACGATGCTGCTGTCTTCTGCAGTAACGTGAGCAATGCAGCCCTGAGGCAAATGGTAACATGTTGTCATACAAAAAAAAAGCAAACACAGATACAACCGGTGGCGGTTCACCAAAGAAATTCCTGGCACCAGTGCATGTACTGTCGCCCCAGTCAGTGATTACAATGAGAGTATAAATTTTCGGCACGTGCGCGTCATTTCCTCCACACAGTGAAAGAGTTTAACTGTGACTGAACTAACACTCAGAACATGCCAGTCTCTGTGATTAGTGAATTACATAAGCCTTTAATAGCTTGAGAACGCATCAATAACCCTGCTGGTTCATTTAAGAGTGAAATTTACACCCTCAGCCGAGTGAGTTCAAACACAAACACAACCAGTGTGTCTACAGGGCTGTTAATATCGATTCGGTCTAAATAATTTAGCAGAAACTCGCTTCTGTTCTTGATGGAGCAATATATTTCTGATTAAAAAGTGTCAAAAGGAAAAACAATTATCGGCAAATTATTTATTTTAATGACATCGCAGTCCAAGAAAAGGGAAGTCAATCGGCTCAGAAGCCGGGGGGCCTGAGTCTGGGTTATCCGGGTTATTCATGAGATCCCCTCCACCCAACACCCCCCCGCCCAAAAGCACCCACCTGCAGCTCTAACGCTCAATATGCTGGAAAGATGGCCAAGAGCGCGGCACAACCAAATGCAGTCCGCTATTCATGAGCTGTGAATGGGGAGAGGAGTAGCACTTAACAATGATGGGTGAGCTTCCCACATACACGCTGAGAGCACTTGCACCCCCCCCCCTACATTCAAGTACGCTCACACACACACACACACACACACACACACATTAGACACGCGTATCATCACTCGCGGGTCCCTAACAAGCCCCCATGCTTGAGGTTCTGAGATCATTTTATTGGTGACTTTTAAAATTAAGGAATCAGCACTCGGGAAGCCGTCTTGGGAGAGAGGGAAAGCAGAGGCGTCTTCATACCTGTCTGATGATGGATCACAGGGTGGCCCGAGGGCGTTCTCTTGCCGCACCAATGGGCCCGGAGTATTGGGCAAGGTAATAAGGGTGTAGGAAATAATTGAGAAATAGCAGGGTGAGAGAAAAAGTAGGAGATAAAACAAAAGACAAGAAAGGAAAGGAGCTGAAGAACAGACAGAAGGATGGAAGGAACCGAGTGGGAAGGACAGCGAAAAAATGAAAATCACTCACTTGGAGCAGAGCCTTCTTAATTACTCTCCCCACATCCTGTCTCCACTCGGTTATGTCGGGGTTGAACTCGTCCAGATTAGGGGAGAAAGATAAAAGTAGAGATTTGAAGAATTCTGTTGAGGAGAGTCGGGGGAGAATCAGCCATTAATTCACCCGGATCCGGGGGCATTATTCTCAGGGAGCCGTGCCAACTGTCATTTTGCTCAAGTTGAGCTTCAGGTAGTTAACACTTGATGAAAAGAAGAGGGTTTCTCATATCCCCTGCACTTCCCTTTGGCTACATGTACCAGATGCACTTCTAGATAATTAGAAAATGTCACAGCTTCACGCCAGCCCATCCACTGGTAATAAATCATTGCATTTTACAGACACTTGCTGCGAGATTACTTCATTTCAAATAAAGACATATTTCTCAGAGGTTCTAACAGTAATGCAATATATTTTAGTCAAGTAGGAGGTTTTATTACATTTGACTAAAATGATGTATTCTCAAGTATTTTACTGCTTTCCATAAAACTGCATTTTTTGGAACATATTAAAAGCTCAAAAGATGCCAGCAGTACAGACTTGTTAACTGTTGTTATGAGCTCCAGGAAACAGATACTGACCTCTGACCGCTACGGTCTTGGTATCCTGCAGTATGGTGTTGGCTGCAGCCACTTGGACCGTGATGGTGTGCATTCCCTCGTTGGAGAAGGTGTATGAGATGCTCCCGTCCAGCGTTATCACGGGCTGCGGGTACAGGTTGCAAAATAACGTCACGCTTCGCAAGCACGTGGCACGACTCCTCTTGCGGGACACAGTGCTTTTATTCAACAGACAGTTTCTATCTTGCCTTCATCGGGGTGGTGTCCGAGGAAGACTCTGGTGTCATTATCCATCAGTGGTGTGACTTAAGGAGCATCGAAAAAGATTTGTTTGAGAGCAACAGAAAGTTTAAAGTTGGGATCGTGTCATGGTCAACCGTAGACTGACTTCAAAATGAGTTAGGGTCATCCATTAGTATTAAAGGATGGCAGAGATGTAAAAATACTGCTTTTTAGCCATGCTAGCAGCACCGCTCTAGGGGTGGCAATGTCAGTCACTGTGGTCCAGACTGAAATATCTCAACAACCATTTATTGGATTGGACGAATACTTTTTAAAAACCTTTATTTATTCAGGGAAGTTTCACTAAGAGCCCGGCTCTCGTACACATCTAGCGCCATCGTCAGGTCAAAATGTGTAATTGTATAATAATACTTTCTACTAACGGCATTCCCATCAGCCTCAGCAGAACTTTGTGATAGCTAGCAAATGCTAGCATGCTGACATGCTAAACAAAGGTGGTGAGCATGGTAATGAGCAGCATGTTAGCATTGTCGTTGGGAATATGTTTGCGTGTAAGATGCAAGCTATTTAGGTCAAAGCACTGCCGTGTCTAAGTAGCCTACAGCATCGCACAGAGCTGCTAGCTGGCCGAAGACCCGTACAGTGCGAATAAAAAGAGAATCCGACCGCACCAGGCTACGTAATCTAATCTACATCTCTGCCGTGGTCGCTTTAAATGTTGCTGCCGCAAGGAATTGTGGGGCGGCATAATCTCCTTTCCTTTAGTAAAGTATGGTTCAGTGTAGCCTATGCCAAAGGAGATAAGAAAGGAAGCTCTGAGGCACCTTTCCTTAGCACCGAGAGAATTCGACCAGCTCTTAACATGGCAACTTGGATACCTCTGTGTCGTTTCACTGAGTTAGGAACCTTCTGAAGCCAAAAAGACTATTCGACCGCAGCCTCAGTCTTGATGAAAGATGAGTTGTGATCTTTAAGTCACATGACTGGTTGAGGCCATCACCCTGATGAAGTCAAAATAGTGGTTTTGTGGAAAAACCCATTTCAGTTTTGATGGACTTTCGTCGAAGCTCACACTGGTCTGTACCTCACTGTGTGTATGTTCTCAAAGTCAGGTACACTGTTTTACCTGCTGACAATGGTTAGCTTTTATATACAGTATATGAATTTGACTTACACAGATCAAAGTTAACATGCAAGTGAAACTGAAATGTGTATTAATGAGTCTTGGAAGTCCTGGAAGAATTACCTCAGTATTGTTTCCTAGCCACCAGAAGTAAGTGACTGTACGTGAGTGGCTGGGTAAGACCGCCGCTGTGATGTTCACCTCCTTGTTCCTTATGACCACGAAGGGAGCGAGAAGCTGGACATGCTCCACCGCACCTACGAGAGAAACGCCGCCGAGGAGTTGATATTATGCATGGCTGCTTCTAATGAGGCACACTTGAGAGTGTGCTTTTCATTCAGATAAGAGAAGAAAAAAAAAAGAAAAGCCATTCGGCAAGATCACAAAATCCGAAGTACACGCTTGTGTCAGGGAGAGAAATGCTCCAAAACACCATCACCTTTCTGTGACAGTTTAGCGTGCTCAGGTTCTCTCTCCCTGCACCCCCAGGTGAAATGATAAACAGTCCAAAGGTGTGACTGTGCTCATCTGAATGTTAGACCTGTGAAAAACTGACAACCCGTCTAGGGTGTGTCCTCGCCTTTCGTCTAGTGCATTCTGGGATAGGATCTACCCGCATACCCCGAACAGAACGAGTGAATGAGACAAACGGATGGTTGGATGGGTGCAAACATTTTGGGAACGAATATAGTATAAACTCCCAGAGACGATTTACTCGTAGACTGGGACTCTCAAGTTGCTGCCGACTGTGCATTAATATGAAATGATGGATGCAAATCCTTTCAAAAATCTAAAACGTATGGCCTCTCGCTGTGTAGCCGTTTCGATGCGACTTCACAAAAACGCGGGACTGTAAACTTCTCATTCACTGTGAGAGATTATCGCCACTGGCCAAATTAGACAGTTGGGGGACTTTTTATGTAATCTGAAACTGGATAAGAGTGAATTCAGAAAATAAAACGCGGTAATAAACAAACACTAAATCATACTGTAATGGAATTGTTCTTACAGTTTAGTTTTTTTTCCGTCCTACAATAAATGCAAAGTGAGTTAGACAGATTTTCCCAATTAGACTGTCTGAGCCTCTTGCTGGCAGGTGCACAGAGACAAGGTAATTGCCTGATAGAGAAGACACAGTATATGGTGAGCCATTATAACAATGCGACTGTTATAGCATACGTTTGCTGTGACTTTCCTTTGTCTCAGATTCTTTGTGTTGTTTGTTTTGGCTCTGTTATCAAATCCATCAAGTTGTGACAGTACAATTATTATTAATCACAATGAGAACTGGCAGTGTGTTTTGTTTTTAATCGTATCCTCATATATTGGAGAGAAAATAGTCCTCAAATGGAACACTTTCTCTCTCATTTTTCATTCCGCCTGTTGGGTTTTTTTTTTTTTTTTTTGAACAAATGACAGCAGCCATTGCTTTCTCAGGCGGGTGAAGCAAGGTTTCTAAATAGAAAAATCAAAACAAAATTTTGGTTTTTATACACTGATGGGATAATCAACAGTTGTGTTCCCTACCATCACCCAACGACAAAATACAGATCGTAAATTACATTTTTAATTGGGACAAAGTCTCCTACCGAAATAACCTGCTTTACAATCCTGAACTCTTGGCAGCTGTAGGGGAGGGGGGACCCTGACCAGTCTGTTTGATCACATGTTCTTTGTCAGTAGCCAACCCTCCGGTTACGGTACCGGTGCTTGGAGCGGCCAAAGAAAGACATGTAGTTCACCAATAATTTCTCACATTTCATACATATACATATTGTATATTGCATTGTAATATATGGACACATCTGAGATGTGGGCGGCGACTCAGAGGTCTGCAACCAGGCTGAACTCAAGCTGTTTTGTGCTTCAAGTCTTAGCCATGGCCATGATCTTTCCCTAACCTTGTGCTCTGAGTAGCCGAAACCATAAAAAACGGAACTAAAAATTGTTCTTTAGCTGACATTGCATGGAAAAACAAATGGACCAAGTTGTGCAGATACCGTTAGTATGAACATTTTTAAAATAAAAAAAAACATGACAACATCACATTTCTCTCAAACGCTTGTTTGCTGTGGTAATTTCGCAGTACGTAAACATAATTTATCCTGACTATTAGATTATTCGCTAACACATCGGATGGATCGCCAAACAGTTGACTGGAGGAATTTAAAATTAAAAGGTGGTCAAAAGATTTTCTGACATTGGCAGTATGAAGTGGTGACAGAAAACAAAAATCCCTTTCGTTAAGAGGTCCTTGCGGGCCTGTAACTAAGGTGATGGCACCAAAAAAAAAAAAATCCCATTCTGAACACTGAAAACATGTTGACGCCATCATGTATTTTTGACATGATACCTTCTGGGTAATGCTGCCAACCTCCCCACTAAGAACCTAATAGGACCTGACAGGGGTCTAGGTTGCTTTACACTAATCTCAGGGATGACGTTTCCCGCTGCGGACAGATGTAATACACTACTTTCATGGAAGAACTCCAACGAAAGTGCAATGCGGCGGTCTGGGGTGTTCGTCTCGTCGAGGCTTCTGTTGGCTCTCATCCTCTTTAACCAGAACTAATCTTTATCCCCACTTTGAGATGCTCAGCTTGCGTCTGTGTGTGTGTGTGTGTGTGTGTGTGTGTAAATGAGAGGGAGAAGGAGAGAGAATCATTTCGTATTAACTATGCTCAGCTGAGAAATCATTATAGTAGTTTTTGGCATTTCCCCAAAGCATCACCTACACTGTGAAAGAACTCCAGCGAAAATGATTCAGAAATGTATGAACACAGAACTCGCTGTCTGAAACATCGGGATGGCAAGAGGTTAAATTAAGATGGATTGAACAAATCGAGTCAACTGACAACACAAAAAAAATGTGATGCAACACCTGCTGAGAGGAGCTCCCATGGAAACCTAAAACGATACACTATTTTGTTGCCGTCTGAATAGAGCTGGAAAGCCTGACGATCCTGTGCTCTGTCGACGTGTGCTGCTGTGTGAAACCTGCTCCACTTTAAAATAAGCCATTGTTCTGGTGTTCGTATCCTCAGATAACTGGCAATTAGCCGCAGTGGCCTTAGAGGCCCACTTCTCTGTCCCTGCTCCTGCCCACAGTGAAACCTTGCATAAGCAAGTTTGTGATGACCTTTCTCCCTAAAGTTGTTCGTGTTTATCACAGCTGCTGCATTACATAATCCTGTGTATAGGTCAGTGCAGTTCACTTCAGATGGGTTTCGAACGGATCAACAGTGTGGCTGTCATTCAGTGGAACATATTTCAGTACCTGGAGCTATAAAATACACAACAAAAAAAAAAGCGAAAAGAACACATTGCTGCTTTAGATTCAATGTTTGTATTCCTTATGAACCATATCTGGGGACCAGGGGTGGAACAGTAGAATAACCGACGGTGAAAAGCAGAAAATATGTACAGTATATCTCTCAAAGGACTAGCCCCTGATTTCTTGTCAGACATGCGTCTGGTGTATGCTCCCCTCTAGATCCCTCAGGTCCTCTGGCGCTGGCCCTTCAGTTGATCCCCGGGTGAGGACAAAGAACTACGGGGGGAAGCGGCATTTAGTGTCCTCGCCTCCGGAGCTGCCTGCCAGAGGAGCTGAGGGCATCGCAATCTGTAAACACCTTCAGAAGGAATCTCAGGACATACCTTTTTAGCTTGGCATTCTACCGTGCTACACTGGTTTCTTATTTCCTGTATTATCATTTCCGTATATTACCGTTTATTTTCATTGCATGGTTGTATTTGATCGTATTGTTAAGCGCCTCGTATTGCAATTTTTTCCACGAAAGGCGCTGTACAAATAAAGCTTGATTTGACAAGCTGCCGGTCCGTTAAGTGCACCTCGCTTAAAACGAACGCAATCTCATATAACAGTCCTGCAATAAATCCTCCCTTTTATGAAGGCTATACTATTAATATGGATTATGGAAGACGTAGTTTGTGGTGCTGTTTAGTACCACCTTGTACTGACGGGCATTTCTATTATTTTGTCCACACCGTTTGCTGTGTATGGTGTTCAGTTATTGCATATATTTCTGGGCGGTTGTAGCATTAAAAGCAAACAGAAATGTAGATATGTAGATATGTGGTTTAACCCCAAAACGCCACAGTTTGCTCCTCACGTCCCCTCAAGAAAATAAACCTGCAACAGTAAAAGTGAGGGGGACAAAAATGTGTGTCTCAATAAAGAAAAAAGAAACAACTAAAAACATGAAAATCAACTTATTATTGGACCTTTTTTTAACTTGAAAGCAGCAGCACTTACATGTGACATGCAGGAAGAGCGTCGTGGTGTCAAAGCCCAGCAGGTTCTCTGCCAGCGCCGTGACGCGGAATATCCCTGCAGACTTGTAGACGTGTTTGATCCCCTCCTCCGTCCAGCTCAGGTTGGAGTAAGACACGGCGGTGCCGTCGCCGAAGTCCAGCTGGATGTTGGTCCGCAGCGAGTCCCCCTGTGGAACGCGGCACAGCACAGGGCCTCGTTCAGCCACAGGTGGGACACTATGCACCGGCATCATTTTGTTCCACGTGAAAACACGGCACCACAGAAAGGCCAGACGAAATCGTCAGGTCGCTCCTTGAAAGGCGAGGGCTACCACGCATTACAGCGAAGCGGCAACGGCCAGTCCGAAATGGCAACGTGCGCCAAACGCTGTGCAGAAATAAACAGAGCTTCCTGTCACTTATGAAGCATAAGCGCATGCCTTCTGTCCAAGACTTTGGTGAGTGCACATTAGCGAGGCTAGCAGTTTTGGTGATCAGAGGCATGAAGAAGAATGTTACATGCTAGTGTAGCTATTAGTTGGAAGAACATTCAGCAGGCGAAGCTGAGGTGGGTATCAGTGCTGACCAATCTCATGCCGTTTTAAGAGCGAAAGAAGCTTTAAAGAAGAAAGAAGTTAATGAGCCGGAGGGAGAAAACGGTTCTTCTCCGGGAATGTTGTGTTGAACAATCGTACTTACTCGGACTCACTACAATGTTAACATTATCTCAATCTATCGCATAATAAAAAAGGTCAAATACTCTTTGGCAGTTTGTCAGAAAACAAAAACACTGAAAACTCTTTGTGGGCTACAATCATCAGAGCACAACTCCTAAAGCTCTTGGCGAGAGCGCTCAGTTCAACCCAATACAGTTCATAAAATGGATTTATCTCCTAGACCAGACTCCGACTTGTTCCTTTTCAGGCGGATGTACACAACAGACTATCGAGGAGCGTGGCATCGAGGACAGCGGCACAGCCACGCAGAAGTTGACTGGCAAATGATGGATCGCTCAGTTTAGATTCAGATTTGAGCAGAAAAACGACGAAAAAGGCCCCAACAAAATCCACATTTGTCCACGTTAACACTCACCTCTGAAATACTTCATGTGGTTCTACAGCCGATCGGCACGATTGTCCCTCATTTACATGACACGCTGGCGTTTGCTGGGCTCTTTACAAATGTATGTTCATTTTCATCATTACAGTTACACTATATAATTATAGCACTCAGATATAATTACACGGTTGAATAATTACAGTTGTTTTTTCAATTATTCCACCTCCCAGACATAATGTCTCTTGTGTGGAATCATTACGGGTGGTTCCAAAAGTTTTGTCTGACGAGTTTAGCTGTGTCGACGCTCTTTTGTTTTGCACACGTTTAGCAAACACTCATTTGCTAAGCACTGATGTATCAAATGGGGAAAAATCATGAAACTTTGCTCGAGGAGTCCTTGCAGACAGCTGATTTGTTTGTAATTCATTCAAAAAGACATTCACAGCTTTGATTTTTAATGATCTAGACGCTCGTGAGTCCCTCGTGCTGTGTCCTTAAATTCTTAATGTCCAAATGATTTCTTTCACTAGTGTTAGGTGGGTGGAGGAAGAAGCCGTATCTATGCATGTGTGAGTGTCAGAGGGAGGAGGAGGAGGAGTGAGGGTTCTTGAGCGCCTGTGTGCACATGCGTGCCACCCGCACCACGCTTGCTCTCGCATGGTGTGTGAGCCGTCAGCCGCCTGCACAGTCTCCTCTGGGAGTCGCATCTGGCACTATCCGAGGATCAGCACGCAGCACGGGCGTTGGCGGCTCCAGCTGCCACGGGCGACCAAATCTGCTCTCCTCCCTGCAGCCCCCCCCCCCCCCCCCCAAACTGCGCTCCCCGTGGCAACGCCGCTGGGAACTTCATTTGTAACTCTGCATTAGCATGCCCTGCTCCGCCAGGATGCACAATGCCGCAAAACAAATACACCTTTTTGTTATCTTTCTCTCTCCCGCTCTTTTGCTCCCTCCATCCCTCTCTGTGTGCTTCCGAGTGTGAAGACACTGGGAGGTTTGGTCGAGGCTTCTGGGGATATTTCATGTCACTTTGCCTGGGAAATGATACCTCCTGATAAGTGGCTGGAGAGAATGGAGAACAGCTAAGAACAGGGTTTGACAGCGCGGCTATTGTTAAGAGCTGTAATGGGCTGGCACGCAAACAGGACTCGGGGCCACGGTGGCTCCGATGTCACTCAGCTCTTCTCGCTGTCTGCTGTTCCGCTCTGTGTTCACGCCTGCTCTCTGTATCAGCCACAATGGGATTTCACTAATCTGCATGAGACTGATGCTGACCCGTCTCTCTCTAAATGTCACTCTTTGTGTCTGTCTCCCAGGGCTGAGCAGATCCGCACGCACGCCATTGGCCGGAGCCTTGGGGCTGGGGCGTCGGTGTTGGTTCGCCGTGAAAGCGCTGTTGTACGGGCGGACAAGGGTCTGGACACACCAGGGCCAGCGTTTGTTCTGGTGCGTCTGACAGCAAAAGACACTGCTGCTGTGAATAACTCCCCCAGTGGGGGTTAATGTACGCACTGTAATATTTTGTCAACTGTGTATTGTACCATGGGTGTATAATGATGAAATAGAATGAAATTACCTTTTTAAAATGCCTTTTATTTAAAGCTGCACAATGAATCAAATGACGACATGTACACGTGAAAGGTGTCACTTGCACATCCACGATGAATCATCACCCAAATCTGGAGCCCACCTCGGCTCCAAGGAGCCTTTCGCCTCTTTTGGTCATTGTTTTTGTGCCCACAACTGTGCGTAATGCACTTTTTCTCCCCAGCAAGAACAACACCCTCTCTCCAAATGTGACCAGAGTGTGAAACGGAGAAAACGTCAAACTGACGGAGACTATCGTTAGGTAGATCACAGCCTTTTGAACTTGTAACCCATTTGGGGACACTATATAATGCAGCAATGGCCACACACAAATGGGAGCACGAATCTAAATCAAGCTGAACACTAAGTGGCTGAAATATGACAATTCAATTGTTATAAATAAATCCTTTTCAAGTTTTTACACCTCAAGGAGACAATTAAAAAGCTATTCTAAAACCTCAAAATAACTGTTGGACAAACGGAATATTTTGAATGGAAAACAAAACGGCGTCTCTGTGATGAAAGCACAACAATGGAGCGTGCACTGGGCTGGCAGAGCTTTGCTTGGTTTGAGTTTTGCCAGCGACGGCGAAGCCAAATCTGATTAATGGCAACACTGAACCAAGAGGGAAGCCAGTTTATCCAAGGGCGGGGCCGTCACCGCTCGCTCTGTGCAACCGTCTGATCGCGATCCGTTGTACTTGTTGATTGTTTAAAAATGAATCCGTCAGAGAAAAAAAAAAAAAGTGATGCACGTTCGTGATGCGCTGTGTTTCAGGCTTTAATGCAGGGCCCGCCGTTCACCTGCCAGGACACCTAAAGCTCGCGAGTTTTACGCGTCATATCTTATTGTCTTACAATTCCCAAGCATGGGGACTGAAGGCATGACGATCTGTACAATGGTTAGTACATTGTGAGGCAAATGCGCCAGACTGTCAGTTTTCGCAAGGTGTGTTTGCGTTTCATCGCAGTCAGTTATTATTGACGTGCAGTTATTTGTGTAATGCCAACATGTACCTCTTCGCATTTATGTTGTCATGCAGTTGTTTTTGTATTTTGAGCAAAGATGAGCTCATGCATTTCAGACGTGCCATTTAAACAAGATGCCGCGTACCGTCAGCACCGAACCATTTCAACTGGCAGAGAGGAAGTGAATACGAGCGAACATGCAAGTGTCTCAAATCCCCTGTGTCTGCTTCCTTTGATGGCGAGTATGGAATGGCAGTTAAATTCCTCATGAATTGTTTGAGATTTGGTCGATGTCAGGAGTCGCTTTCACAAAGCTGTAATTATTGTGTTGCGTAACAGGCTTCTCAGCCAACACAAAACCAGGTCTGACCATGGAAATGCCACCATGTGGTCGGTGCTGTTCTTCTCATATCCCAAAACATGTGTCCTTTTTCTTTTTCTTTTTCAGATTTCTTCTTTATCTTTAAATGTGGATGTGCGCCACTGAGCCTTCCGCCCATTAAATATTTAAGAGCATTTGCTCTCCCCAAGAAATACAGCCATTGCAGGCTTCATGAATATAAATTAAACTTTCAAATCATCTCGAGGATTTCCTCAAATAGGTCTGATGCCACGAGGATTCTTTACCCCACACTTCTCTTCTTTCTGCCACCCACCTCCCTGCCGTCCACCAGCCCCCTCCCCTTTCAATCAGACAATCCCCCTCATAATGAAAGAAGCCGGCCTCGATTCCTCAACCCGTCGCACAGTAATATGACAACTGTGCCTGGACAAGACACTGGGGGGGACACACACTTGCCTTGAGCTGTTGCAGTGGCAGGAAAACACTCCTGCTGCTAATGCCCCCAAAGCCTGCAGTTAGTGTCAACGGACCATATTCTGCCTGAGTAACATGAGGCAGTTTCCTAGTGACAAGGCAGCCTGGCAGGGCTGGCTCTGAACGCAGCACCTCTCACTCACTAACAGGGTCTCCGGTGAGGTCTTTTACTTCTGCCTCTGGCTCAGAGCTCTTGCATTGCGTGGGTGATTTGGAGCCAGTTGACTCTATTAAACTTTGGAGAGTGTTTAGAACAAGCTTACTTTCCGAGGAATCAGCAGACTCACTCAAACTTCGCCATTTGTGCTTCAGGGTTCTGTAAACTATATCTTTACACAATAATGTGCCTTTAAACTCCGTTCCATGCAGCACCTTTGGTCTCATTTATTGTTGTGTAGTAACAAACACATTGGCATTTTTATTTTATGTGTATTTAAACCTTCCATAATAGACTCTCACATTTGGGGCATCTCGCTGTTTATATCTATGATACATTCAAGCAGTGCTTTACAAGGCTTTATGTATCCAGGGGTCAAGGATAGGTGTGTGTCATCAGCGTGATTATGTTAACATATGCTGTGTGTTTCCAGATTATGTGGCTTAGGGGCAACACGTACAAACTGAACAAAGGTGGACCCAGTATTGAGGCCTGAGGGACCCCAACATATGACGTTGACTTTCCTGCACAGAGAAATTCCCAAGAGAGTTGTCCCTCAATGCTAATGAAGTACCTTGTTTGCTGGATGTAAAAGTAGAAAATTGTTGCAAACGTATTCGCAATATATCTTACACTGTTGATACGGTATCTGTCAAAAGGTTTTCTGCCCCTTGGTGGCCAACAGTCAATGAATGCAGCTTAAAGTAAAAAATCAGCAGGAAACAGTTATCACCTAGATAGACAGATAGTGAAGTAGCCATGTTGGTTGTGTTCTCACCTCATCCAGATGCACCAGGAAGGTGACGTTGTTGCCCAGGTTGGCGGTGAGTTTGCCATCTTTGGCGGTCAGCAGGAGTCCTTTCGGAGGTCTGTTGGGGCACTGCTGCTTTCTGGCCGTGTACATTTCTTTCACTCCCTTAGTGCAGTTGTTCAACACCACTTTACGGTACCTTTTGGAAAGATCCAAAAAAAATTAACATTTCGAGTGTACCCTTTGACTTTACTGTATTTGTACCTTTTTCAGTTCTATCTACTCAAGTCTACACATTCCTTTAGTGTTTGTATCAAACCCCTAGATGCTACATGAGCTTGCGATTTTGTTGGAACTCGGCAGAGTGGTGTGTCAGTACAGCTGCTGTGCCAAACAACTGCGCAAAACAGGCTAGATGACAACTGACAACACAAGCTGCCTCAGAGGCTGAGACACCTTGCAAAGCTTAATCATGGTGGGAGTGAAAAAAAACACTCCCACCGTGATTAAGCCTTGCAAGGTGTCAGTCCCCCGGGGAGCCTCACAACTAACACAGACGAAACATCTTGCAAGCACAAGAAAGGAAAAAAGGAATTAAAGGAAATGACTATCCCACGGATACAAAAAATATATGAGTTTCATATTAAGACGCGATTATCACAAGTGTCTAAACCTACATGGTGTACTGCAGTAAATCTGGGCAGTGAAATAGGTTCAGTTGAGTTGAGTGATTACGAAGCGAAACAGAAAGTAGGAGTGCTCTGATCAACTGGGAAGTGATGGTCAACATGCATTACAAAGTATTTGATTGGTGACAACTAAATAAATCTTACTCAAACAGTTTTTGATGCCAGATTCATCATGGCCACCTGACCTGTAGTTTTATTCTTATCCTTTACTTGAAGCAAGGCTATGTATCTTTTGAAATGAGTAACAACACAATCTTCTTCTTGCTAATAAAAAGTGGAATTCATGAGCTATAAGTCACCCTTGCTCAATTCAGTACACGCAAGGGTGTTGCCCCTACAGCCTTACTTGTCCCGGTATGAGTAGCTCATGGTGGGTGATGCTAAGTTAGCAAACTGAAACTAGACGCTGTGTCTGTTTGAGTGCACTCAAAAATGTTCTTGTACTGAAAGTATTAAGAGTAAAAGGTTGTGTTACGTTAAAATGTAAGCGGCATTTTAATAGATTTGGTGGAAACTGGTCGTTCAGCGACCCTTCACACCCATGCTCCGCTGTTAATCTCCACTTATTTTTGCCTGATAAGACCTCTTTCTCAGAGTGGCCTTGATTCACATACCCGCGCTGCCCTGCTAGCTTCTATGTGGGACAAGTTGCCGCTTTATGATTTTTATTAGCTCCTCACTGAGGTGGTGGTGTTAACCGCTGAGGGACTTGAGACGTGGTTAGGCGGGCTATTTCGTCAACACTAATAACTACAAAGCTCCTTTCCTAAACAAATGGGGCTTTTGCCGGATCCTTTTTACGCATGTATCAGAGTTTTGAGAGCCCACATTGTGCGCCAGCAGGATAAAAACCAGATTGTGAGCAGCTGCTTCTTCTTGCCGCACAGCGTCTCATTCAGTTTTGTGATTCTAATCGTATTAAATCTGTGATCGGTATCTGCTAGAGAAAAAAAAAAAACCCTGCTCGAGCATCCAAGGGAAAGCCTTCAGACAAATATGTGCAAAGACAAAAATGCAAATGAATGCATATAACATTATACAGTGTGTGTGTGTATATATAGATATAATATGAATTCAGAGTAAATCACACAGTCCTCACCCTGTGCTGTTGAGGTAGTTTTGACCCTGGCTGCAGCTTCTGGAGACGGTGGAGGGATTGAACCAGAAGGCCGGCCGGCAGTTCCCGTCGTTGCGCCGCTCATATCCATAATCACTGTCAGGCAACAAAGCACACCCACGCGGTCCCCGATCAATATCAGCTTGTGAAAAGGGACATATTGTCATACACAACCCTGTCTTATCTGTCTCTTTATTACTGGTGACCAGGGGCCTTTCTGGCAAAGGGACGCGTCATTATTATGTATTAATTAAGGCCACTGTTGACAAATGCGCCACAGCAGTGTAAAGCAGTGTGTATGGAAACACACCCTGGAGGGGGATTAGTTACCGCACGCAAGGATGACTGACTCTCACTTGCCTGCTGGCGTTTCCAATCAGACCATGATTTACATCTAACAAAGCAAGGTAAGCAAGTGTCCATTCTAATAATGGTCATGACATTGATTTATCAATTAATCACCAAGCCAGAACAAATAAACAAAACCAACAAGCGAGTGACCGACTGGTCCAGTTTGATTCCGTGATCACGACAGTGTGAACTATCCATTAACAAGCTGTCAAGGCAGATTGGTCGCGCAGGTGCATATGGCCAAGGAGGTAAAAGGTTGGCGGGGTGTCGCAGGGACACAACAGCCAGAAGCATAAAGGCAGAATTGGGATCACGGTTCAAACTTTTCATGATATCAAAAATCACACCTCTCTTTTAATCGGTGATGTGTTTTAGTTACGTGGAGAAACACTCAAATATTAGAAGAAATCCATTTAAACGACAAAGGGTTTTGGTACCGAAATGAAACTTTTTTTTCAGGATCTGAGGAAGAGAAACATGTTTTTCCACAAACCCCCATCTTTTTCCCCACATTCATCAGTGTTTAATGTCCTATTAAGGAATAGGTCGCTTTCTTACCACCAGTTAGATGACAAGGTCCATACCACTCTCGTGTCTGTACGGTACATGTGAAGCCAGAGGCAGCGGGTGATCAGGTTTTCTTAGCAAAAAATACTGGACGCGGGGGGGGGGGGGGGGGGGGGGGGGTCACGGCCTGGCTCTGCCCAAAGTTTAAAAACAGACCCATCGGCTCCTGCAATTCACACATTGTATATTTCAAGGAGAGCTGAGTGCTAAAACAGCCTCCCGTAGTCTTGTTGTGGCCGTGAAGTTGCCAGGTGACCAGCCGAGACGCTGTGCCGAAGGGATGCTAAGCTACACCGCGTCCTGATGCTCAACGCACGGACGTGGCATTCAAATACATCGTTTTCTGTAAGGGGTCACGTATGCGCACTATGTTTCACTTACGTTAAACGTTATTTCATGCAAGGCTAACATGCATGTATTTCAGCGGGTCGGGTGGCAGACTCTTTACACCTCAAATTGTCCGCTTGGGCGGCTTTTAAAGCGCCTGCCAAATAATTCCCCACAGAGAGAGAGAGAGAGAGAGACACAGTCAGACCCAAATTAGACACGGAGACAAAAAAAGAAAGGAAAACAAACTTTTACACTAGTTCAATGGGAACCAATTAGCACTCACTCTCTGACCTTCTTCAAACACTATTTACATAACTGCTGCATGTTGGGATGGCGTTTTTTTGTTGTTGGTTTTTTTCCCTGTTCCCTGTCATTACAAGATAAAAAATAAACCGTTAAGGATTTGCATACAAATTGAAACTATTTTACCCCCCCCCCCCCCCTCCGACATCGTCTCAACACAATTACAAGCATAGCGAGATCACAGTCAAAGTCGGCGGAGACACACAATGTGAGCAAATTGTTTAAAACGATCCCCAATTTATCAGATTATTGGAAGACACACAGCAAATAGGGTAAATTAATGAGACCGTGAATAGCATATGCAATGGATTCCACTTGGAGGGCCAAAAATTGGCCTCCACGAGGTCGAGTGGAAGCGGTGTTTGTATCGGACTCCCCTGTTGTCCGGGGCCGCACGCTTCAGCTGTTGCACTGTTAAGGAATAAATCACCCACTTTACATACTTTCTCTTTTCCCTCACAGTTGTATTCCTTAAACAGATGTGGCCATCTGGGAGAGCGCCCGCCCATCAAGCACGTTCTTCCTGAAGTATGTCTGCGTCCACTTTCAGTAACAAACGTGGTTATTAGACAGCCATTAAGAAAAGAAAGTGTACGTGTGTGTTCTTTTCGAAATCTGTGCCAAATTCAGCTTATAAAGTTGCATGATTGAAGTGATTGTGAGTGAGCTGTTTGGAGCTAAAGTAGGTAGGCTAGAAAGCGTATTTAAGTGGTCTGAGGAGGGTCTTTAATGGTAGCTCGGTGGATGAACTTGAAAATAACAAATGGCTACTGAATGGCAGCTGTTTTTCTGTTACTTTTACTTTGGCACACAGGAGCTTTTGATTTGGGCATAGCATTTAACTAAGTGATCTCACGGTCATACTGTCACAAACACTGGCCAGTAGAAAATAAGAAGTCCTAACGTATTGAAAAAGGGATTAAAGAAAAAAGAAAAAAAAAAGGAGTGTTTCTACGTGTGTGGCGGTGTTGGAGAACAGACATCATCAACATGAGGCTCTCCTTCAGCAGACAATGGAGAGAGACATAATCCCCCTCGACGATTATGAAGAAAGGAGCCGTTGCACAAAAGGCGCGCATCGTCTTACCATTCGAAATCATGAGCCCGGCAAATGCAGGACTCGGCTGAGAGGATTCTGGAGTAGTCATTTCCCAGCATGCAGTGGTTTCCAGGCCTGCGCTTCATGTAAATTTGTTTTTGTCCCATCACACACGGCTCACCCTGTTGGCACAATAAGCACCACCAGTACTGTGAGTGATATATCCATTTTCCGCGAACGGCGGTGCACGCAGCGCTGTTATCTTTGCTTACCTGGTTGTGTAGGTGCCAGGTTTGATAGTCTTCCTCCGTGCACTTCCTGCTATAGATGGACTTGTAGTCTATCTTGATGAGCTGCCACTCGGAACGGTGGCTGAAGTGTCCAAAGAAGCTGCAGAGGCGAATGACAAACTAAATCAAAAGCAGCAAGTCTGCCACAACACAACACAGTGATTGAAATGACGCGAGGCGACGCAGTCCCCTTGCACGTATCAAATCAAACCACCCCCCACATAGTCCTGTTGCAACAGTTTTTGAGTGTTAAACTGCTGTTTTGGACTGTGATTGTTGCTTATTTAGTCATGACTGTGGAGATTTTTGTTGATATTTAAGAAGCCATGTTTTCAGGGGCTTCGAGGTTTAAGGACAGCAGCTCCGTTACCAAGTGATTTCTCTACGATCAAACCCTCTTGTCAGGTGACTTAATATCCACAAAGGTCTGACTCACAGCCTACCTGACCCGTTACCTGCCCCTCAGAAATGTGGCTTAATAAAGGCTAAATACCACAGCGCTTGAAATGGACTTCTTAAAGGTCCTCCATCTTGTCTAGCCTCTCTGCTGAGGGGAAAATAACCCAGAGGGCTGAACAGAAGAGAGGAAAATACCATTCACCTTTCACTCAGCCCACAATACCCCCTAAAAGGACAGAGAAATCAACACCTTTTACCATGTCACTCACCCCCTTTTTTGGATTCTCTGGACTTACGTCATGATTTGGTTTTCGGCCCCAGCCTCCACCAAGACTCCATCCACGAACAGAGGCACAGAGGAGAAGCTGTGCTGGGTCCACTGCCTCCCCTCGTCAAAGCTGACCCTGTGAATGTGTGTCAGAACACATTCCCATCACAAACACCCGGCAACAGCAATGGCACGGAAACAGACGCTCTCTATTAGAGCCTAGTCAAAGGAGGGGGGGCGGGGGGGGGTTTAGGTGGGGATCAGGATGACTGGACTGGCTTGTCTCAACAGACGAGTCTCCGAGTCTCTGTGCAATTAGCTACTGTAGGTTTGGGTAAATATCAAAAGGCTGAGTATTAAAGGGATATTTAAGAGGCAGCCGGTCTGGCTATCAAAGCAAAGATGCACAAAAGCGTCGTCACGGGTCCTGGGTAAAGTCTGCACAGGGGTGAAAAGGCGAGACCAGAATAGAACTGTTTCATGTTCAACTACAAAACTGCAGAGGGAGAAGGAAAAAAAAAAAAAAAAGAATTGGACGGCTTTCATCATCGGGACCTGGGCTCTATTGATTCTGACAGCTTATCAACATCGGGGCTGAAGTGAGAACAGATAGGAGTACCTGGGTGTGACATGGGTTGAAACACTACTGAGGCCTGTGCTTTGGAAGACAGCCCCCGTTGCCTCTGTAAAAAACCCCCACCACTTTCATTTGGCTAAAAGCGTCGACATGCAGGGGAAGTGTTTAACCGAACACTGGCTTAGAAAGCAATACTGTTCCGTGGCTTCTGGACAGCGGCTGTGGAGATCCACTGTCATTTCTCTCTTTTTTTTCTTTTCTTCCACTTCCTCTACCATTGCACTTAAATTGGTTGGGAGACCAAAAAAAAAAAAAAAAAAACCCAGCAGACTACGCTTCACTGGCTCTAAAACTAATTTCAGAATTGTTGCAAAAACCGACTGTAGAACAGATCTGGTCTCACTTGGATTAGCCTGCACTGAGGCAAAGCGTGGGCACCCGGTTTGGCAAAAGGACGGCAACGTGTTAATGAAAACACTAAAATGGGGGGGGGGGGGGGGGGGGTGCTCAGACTGCTGGCTGTTAATGATAAGTGGCTTGAAAAAAAAAAAAAGAAAATCTCAAAACAGACTGCCTATGACCTTTTTTTCCAGTCAAAGTTCATCGCTAAACGGATGGAGTGTCACATACAATATAGACATGCTCACTTTTTTTGAGGGGGGGAGGGGGGCATACGGGTTGAATAAACCTAAAAATAGCTGTAAGGACTCGGAAAAAGCAATTTCAGAAAGGAATAGTGCCCAAAGAAGTAAAAGGGACATACCACAAGTGTCTGGTTGGCACAGATGGCTGTTTGACGGCGACGAGCGCCCCTCCTTTGTCCAGAAACCACACATTGTGCTCCTCTTCGAAAATCTGAACAGACATGAAGAGATGCATCCTTATAGTAGTATAAACCAAAAACTGAACCAATCATGAGTGCATTAAACGCCGTGTTTGTCTGACTGTGTTCAGTGAGTGGGGGAGGGCAGCAGCCAATCAGCTGTCAATGGGCATACCTAACGACCAATCACTGGTCCTCACTGATGAGATGGTAGCAGCTTCAAAACTAATATTAGCCAATGATCAACCTTCGATTTATAATTTGTTACCTTTAACTTGACTTCGATTTTCTTTCAACTTTATGACCTTTCTTGCGTCATCTCGCGACTTTTCAAGCCGGCTTCAGCAGGTGTCCATGGAGTATAGTTAGCAACGATGGCTCTGCAGTAACCTATGCACATAAGCATGTCCAGCTAACTAGCCGAGGTAAACCAAGAGTTAGCATATCCTTAGCTAGCTACATTATTTTCTGGAGTATTTATCATTTTGTGGGGTCATTTTTAAATGATCCTGCTCTTTATTGGATGTGGGGAAAGATGTGCAGCATTCGCCAAACCCGTAGTTAATCCTCCGCGCCTTGTCCCTGGTAAAAGTTCAAACATATGGTTTGAAAGTAACGTTACCAACAACAAAGCATAAATCCAACCTTGTCCAAGTCTGTTTTTCTATAGAGGACAGTCTGTTCTTGCATTTTTCGGTTTAATGTGCTGTAATAATAGGGCTAACTAGCGCTACCCTGCAGTTATTTACATGTCCCCCACATGGATCATTAACGCGATGAGGATTCAGACCTGGGAACTGTTGCATTAGCCTCAGTCCTTGTGCACGATATCGTGTACGAAGCCACCAAGTACATCATTAAGGCCCATTTACAAGGTTTCAGCCCGAGACTGGCTCCAATGGTTCTTGTTAATTAGATAGCCGGAGCTAATAAAATCTGCTTTTGTCTAATATCAAGGGCCCATTGTTTAACAAATGACAATGATTTTGGAGTGGTAAATCTGGTACTGTTAGGAAAAGCACAGGTGCTGCTCATAATAATAATAGATGGCTCCATTCTATTCGACTGTCGACCAGGACCCTGAAGCCGAAGCAGCTAAACGGAATCCAGCCATCATTCATTTCGCCATTCACTCCTGTGCTTTCCCTACAGTGACACGTCAAAAAAAACAACATTGGGCCTGTATGACACGGCACCCTAATACAGTACATATTGGGAAATATATGTCAGCGTTTCAAAGTGTTGCACAAGTCTGTCAGTTGGCTCGATCTCGGCGCGAGGCTCACCTGTCTCCAGCTATTGCCGGCATCAGACGACGTGAACATGCCAACGTTGTTGTAAGACAGCTCGGCTCCAATATTTCCTGCAGTGGGAATGCCAGCAGAATATGTGACACAACAAAACGGGCCAGATCACACAGATAAAGGGCCATATGCTCTTTTTTTTTTTTTTTTTTAAATACATGCCGCCAATCACACCACTTCTGTGATTAATTTATTCCTCTGGCTTGACTCCCAGATCAGCTCGCTGTCTCTCAATTCGTGTGAATGATACGGGTCCATTCCTATGGATGCCTGCATCATCCGGGCAGCATAATGTGAGATGTGGAGGATAGCGGGTGCTTCCCTCGCTTTGGCAGTTTGCAGTGTTACAACACAATGGCTCCAAAGCTTTCTTTCTTTTCTTTTCTTTTTTTTTTTTTTTCTCCTCCCTGCGAGCGTGCAGCAAGTGAGCTAGCTTCTTTTGTTGATCTGCTCCACTATCTTGGCCACGGCTCAGTAAATAGGCATGTGTTTGATCTGGATGGTGTTTGTCATGTTGGTTGAGACGATCTCTGCACCAGCTGACGTCTTAAAAGGCGCAGCGGGCAAAGTGAATCACGTTGCCAAGGCGAAGGCTCGGCCAGCAATACACACACACACACACACACACACAAAGACACACTGTGCAAGCATGGCAGCAGAGATGTATGTTTATTCAGCATTCTCACACACCAAAGACAAAACAGACAGATCCAAAGACAAACACACACACACTCATGCATGGACGTACACGCTCACACACACACACCTCAAAAGGCAGACTTTTTTTTTTTTGCTGACACCACCACTGGCGCTAACACATCTATTTTGTCTCAACTCATCTCTTCTTTCTGTGTTTCAACTCTTTCAAACGGTCTTACTCTTGCAGGCACACAGACGCTGCACGGCACAAAAACGCCGCCTTTTCTCACACACACATGATTGGCCCGGTGATGTGTCATCAAAGCAGGTGGACGTGACGTGTGATCCACAACACGTTTGCCCAAAGTGGGGGGCGCGGAGATCCTGCGGTGCACCGTGCCCACCGTCAGAGACAGAGGCTTAGAGGTACCATGTGGAGTTTTTTTCACATGTATTAATGGCTTTTTATTGCCAACATGTGAACGGATCGGGAAGTAACTTCCTCAGTTGCCCACAACGGCCCGATCCGTGCAGCGTTTGCTTTGTTAGCTGATGAAAGTGGGCCTAATTTGCAGTTAGTGTCATGGGGCCAATGGTCCAAATGCAGGAACGTTACAGATCGAAACGTTATTCTCTAAATATGATCGTAAATCAGTTGCCAGCAACAGGATGCTGACTGCAGTTCACTCAACGGCCACCGGTGTCATTAATGACTCCGCATAGGACCTTTTAAGTGAGAGGGCACGGAGGGGTCACATCGCCGCTGCACTAACTAGTCTCGTAGCTGACTGGGAGGATCACAAAATACCTTGCCCGTGTTTACTTTGTAGCAGCAAGTTGAGGCTAGAAAATGCCACCGTTTTCAAAGGAAGAAGGGCTTTATTACACACAATGGATCTCAAGTTGCTGCAGTAGAAATATGTTACTTATCGTCCTACAATCTTTCAAAGTGGTTTTTGCCATGCACAACTTGGGTTGACTTTTTTTTTTTTTTTACTTACCTGTGGCAACTATGATCCCTGGTGCAGAGCTCTTGGTGGAGATTGTTCCTGACAAGTAAGGGTTCTCCGACATTTGCAGTTGGAGATGGAGTGAGCAGAAAGGCTGCAGGAGAAGAAGAAGAAGAAGAAGAAGAAGAAGAAGAAGAAGAAGAAGAATACACATGTTAAGTTAAAGAGAGAGAGTGAAAAAGGTTGCACATATGTCCAAATACTGCCACTAATTTCCGCCAGAAGTGATTTTGCAAGAGTTCATATCATGTCTACAGTAAATGGGACATAAGTCCACCTTATTCTCGTCCTGTCACTGTGAAAATGATGGGATCAGGACAAACTTGTCGAGCAAAAACAAAATCATCACAAAACAAGGCAGATTTATTAGTCTCCCAGACCAACTGTGCCTTCATAACTTTTGCTAATTGCATTTAATCTGTCATTAATACAGAGAGCAAAGGGAATTTGCATCAAAGTATGACGCCAAGTCTCCAGGGCATGCACACAACAGAAGACAATTACATTTGTTGACAGAGCAGAAAAAAAAAAAAAAAACCCCACCATAAAAACGTGTCTGCTTTCATCTTTGCAGCAGACAGCGTGTCACTGGTGTAAGGACATCGAGAGCAGTGGGACTGAACAGGGTAATCAAAAAGGAATCCACGGCAGTAATTAAAATGTCACACGAATGTGCGATCACAGGGAATCTGTAAGCCGAAATCACCTCTTAAACGGCACGAAGTCCTCCTAATGTCTCAGACATGGTTCCTCCTCACAGCCACCCTGTTGGTTTCAGTCTAATGAGGGCCGAGACGCCGTGCGCAGTAAATGTGGATCTGCCAGTGCAGCACCTTTGCAGCATTTGTTTATTATTCAAAAACACTTTTACTAAAAACGAGTTTGACATTGCAGCAAATGGCAAAACTGAACTCCAATAGAATTTTGTTGGATTTTATTCGTCGAAATCAGGTGGTGTCTTTTTTTTATGGTTTGAAGGGACCGAAGAGGTGAAGGTGGACTGTTGCATCTCCAATTCAGTACCACTTTCTAACAAGACACCCTACATCAGTTATCAAGTTTACACTTGACTTGTCTGGTGGTTTATTCGATTGTTTAGTTCTAACTTTTTTGACGCCGTTGAGCAGTTTTTTGTCGGGAAGGCGGCTTTAAGCATCGCTTGGATGACATGCATTGGCGTTAATATCTCTGGCAAAGCGCGATGAAGGAGAGCCGACCAGAAAACAGCTGACTGACAATAGTGAGCTTTTTACTGGCGTCGGGCCGCTGAAAATGGCGGCTGAGAACGCATGCTCCTTTTTGTTCTGTAGAACACAAAACTCCCAAGTTTTCACACCTATGGCGTCATCTGCTCAACAAAACCAGCGGAGAGACTCAAACTGGTCTCCCCCGGCTTGCTGTTAAGAGACCATTAGAGTCTCCTCTTCGGACAAAGCAACCACGCCTTTCGGGTCTCACCAAGTTCCTGCAAGACGACGGTGGATTTCATTTTGAAGCTCGGAGAGGCGATCGGATTCCCCTTTTCTCCATTTTCAACCATCTGCTTCGCGGATGCGCAAAGAGTAAAGATAAAGGACCGGCCTCTGCCGCGTCAAGAACTCCATGATTACCTTCAGCATATGTTACTCAGTTGGTGTGATAATCTTATCTGTAATTTAATGTTAGTTAAAGTTATTATTTCATATCATTTTTTATCATTTCAGAATTGCACCTTCACTGGAATACAAACAATAATGGACTTATCAACCTGGAAACCAATAAGTCGTTCTAATTACTGACTTAAAAGTGACTAATAAAGAGTGCCTTATTACAAACTAAGTTCTATAATCTCTCTCACGCACAATCTCATTTTGCCCAGCCACGGTAAACGTGCCGTATCTTACCAGTATGCAGTGAATGTCGTTTCCATCCAGGTCAGTGGCGGGAGCCTGCAGGAGCCTCCAGTCCCGCCCTTTATTGTAGGTGATGTAGGTCTTGACCTGGTTGTCTTGCCTCTTGTTGGCGATCAGCATGCCTCTGATTCCCACCACCTGGTGGACACAGGTGCAAAGCGGCAGGCTTTGAGTCTCATCCTTGCCCTCTTGCAATGCAAACCAGCAGGGGAGCGTTTTATATTTACAACAACAGTTTAGTTCTCAGTCGCAGATGACAAAAAAAAGCACACCCAGTGCTCTCATCGGAAAGGGCATTTTGTGTATTGAGGCAGCGATCCTCCACAACAGGAGCTCTGTTAAATGCAAATGGTGTGCTTATCCTTTTTTTCTCGCCGCGGCTGACGAGTCTGGCAGACGCCATCAGCGGCGTCGGCTGCATTTTTCTTACACTGCAGTAAGTGCCGGCTGTAATTATATCCTTACACGTCTCAGCAATCCAGGGAGTACAGAATGATGACCGCTGAGAAGTGACACCTTGTCTGTTTTCTCCCAGTCAGTCTGAATCTCCCCACACACACACACACACACACACGCCTACATAAAAAACTCATACAGACACACACCTTCTCCTCCAAAATCCCTCCCTTGCTAGCTGTCTCTCAGGGATTAGACATATTCCTCAACTAAAACAATGGCCTGATACGCAGTGGAAAGGACAGAGTCCCTCCAAATGGTTGCCATAGTGAGGGGGCCCCAGTTGGATGTGTTTCCCTCCCTGAAGGGGCACGTCTGTATAAGTGGCACTAATAGGCAGCGCATCTGACATTGTCATAGAAACATGGCGCTCGGGATGGATGCAGCTAACGAGGGTCCTCTCTTTATCCAACCCGACCTGTCAATCACCGCAGTAAATATTTATTGCCTCCACCTCCTCTATCACCCGTGCACGCACAAACACACACACACACACACACACACACACACACACACAAGGAGAGAACCACGAGTCCCCACCAGCATACATTCCTCTCTCTGTCCATCACTCACACCACCCACACTCTACTTTCTTGGCGACGGAGTGAAGGACACAGAGCTCTATTCCACAGCGCAGGTTACTCTCAGCAGTGCAGCATTTAAAGGGACACTCCGACACTGTGGGACATTGTTTGCCGCCTTTTGTGCGATGACGACTTAAAGCGGTTCTGTTATTCACCTCAATGCCAAGTGAGTGGAAGCGAGAGAAGAAGAACAAAAAGGGAGACTAAAGCGCGAGGACTGTGCATGTGGTCAAAGACGGTGAGCGCCCAGCTGGTTTTAACAGCCTCTGCCGCCACGAGCGAGGCAGCGGCGAACAGTGCAACATCTTAAATGTGATGTTTGATTTAGATGTGTCTCCACGCGGGCCTGCACAGCACCTCTGAACCTCTGCTCAGATCTACTATCATACACAAACATCTCTATTTGCAGAGGCCGTGTTCAGCACTGGACTCAAAGGGGGATTCTTAAATAACACAGAAGGGGAGGGGGGGGGGGGGGGGACTTGATTGGTCAGCATTTACTGCACATGGAAGCTCTGTGCATGACCCCCTTTTTTTTTTTTTTTTTTGCATTTCAGACAAATCTAAGTATACCTCACACACTCACATATATGAGAAACGTAAAATGCAACCGTTGCAGTTTATTGCATCATCTCATGCCACAACACCGATATAAATTCAATTGACTGTATCTGTGGAGCATGCAATAGAGCTGCAAGTAATGGTAGGCGTTTCTTGGTTTCGGCTTTAGACAGGTGTGTGGTGGAGTTAACAATTTAACAGTCTGGGGTCATTGTGTGTCAAGACTCCCCGAGGAAGTCAAGTGTGCCGGGGTATTTCTTTTATAATGCATCAGTCCTTATTTATCAAAGGCTTTTTACTCATAATTATCCACTTGAGTGCCTTGTGCCACATCCTACTCTAAGCATATTCTTTCTTCTTTGAAATGACCAATGACCCAGAGCACCAGTGGGTGTAAGGGGCACCAGAAGTGATCCTGTCGCTGCTCCTTTTTCTTCAGTCATCACAAGTTGCCGGAGCTCTAGCCGGCATCTTCCATTTGCCAAACCAACAGTCCAAAACCCAAAGGTACCGTCTTAATGACAGAAAACAAGCAAATACCAGGAACCAGCTAATGTTTGGGAATTTTCTGTTTGATAAATGATCTAAGCGATTGCTCGATTTGCCAAAATAGTTTCAATTGCTCTACTGAGCCCTTAAAGCTGCGTGAGTTGATTTATGTTTGTGTTTTTTGGCAGCAGAAGACACAGCCAAGACATAGCATTACCTTACAAACTTGTTATGGTGAACACTGTGGTGAAACGGGTCGCCTAACTACACGTCGAGCACAAGCAAAGCAACATTAGCATCCACTTGGAGTCGTGTTTGCGTCCTCCTGACGAACAAAAGTCCGATATTCACTCTCTGCTTTTAGCTCTGATTCGGGTTCTGCTATGTTCACGACAAAAACAATGCGCTAAATGACACTAAATAGGCTAAAAGTGTCTATAGAGCTTTGCGGAACTACAGAGTTGGGTGAGAATTCACCACAAGTGACCCCATTTACATCACGCGCCGTGTCATTTGATCCATTGTTATATATTGGAAATATTGATTGGTGTAGCTTTAAACCTGTTCTGTATTCTCCAGAATGAAAGCAAATTTTACTTTCACTGACGGTTTTTGAATGACTCCAAACCCACGCCACATCAAAAGCACCCTCCATCCACCATCCTGAACTGAAGGATCACATGAGAGGAGTGCAGCCCACGCGTCCATTGCAGAATGTTCGACAGAACAAAACATGGCTGCCAATCGGAAAACAGCGCTGTTCAGTGAAGACGGAGGGACTGAACAGCAGGGCATCGCCAATTATTTAGCAATTTAGCATTCTACAATATATTACAGGGCTCATTTGTTGAACCGCAGCTCTGTGGGTTTAAGCGCCCTGGCAGGCAAAATCCCCCCCCCCCCAAAAAAACACGAACATGAAGGGCCAACGTCATCATGAGTATCGGAATCATCCAGGTCGTCGGATGCACTCCACCGGCAACAATCCACTTCACGTCTTCAATCAATCATTCAGGGCTATTTATGGCGAGGCGAGAGGGAGATAAACGATCTTTTTAAAACAGTAATCCCGAGCCAATCAGAGTGATAATTGTCGGAAGGCCACCTGCTACACCACCTCTCGGATTGAGGGGAAGTTTAGCGGGTGATGTAGAGCCCCGATGTCAACAGAAAATGAGTTTGCACAACAAAGGCTCATGATTACAGAAATTGCCCTTATCCAATCTGATTGACAATGAAATAATCCCTCTAATTTGGAAGATAATTGTGCAATTTTCGGTGTGGAAATGGCGTAATTGATTTTTAGGGGGGAGGATGCAAAGAGAACAGAGTCCCCTTTGGGAAGAGACATGACTTCTAAGCGGAAACAACGAAACAACTTTGCCATACTTTGCAGTCTCTCCCCTCTGGTCTGACTGGAGCCGCATCTTCTCTCTGGAACATTAGGTCTGTGAAGTGCAGTTTGTCAGGGTCTAACAGCAACAAATGGGACGGGTTCCACGGCATATATCTTCCCCTGTGTAATGGCTCTGATTGATCAGAGGCAGCGGTGTATCATCTATCTCTTGTTTAGGTTCTGATCAAGAGCGGAGCTGTGACCGCGTTGCAAATGTAATTAAAACGCCTTATCATCTCATGCTGCATGGTGAAATGGCTTGACTACAGCTGGCATGGTAATAGGAGCTGCACACACACACACACACACACACACACACACGCCACATACTGTGCAGGAGAAGTAATGGCATTGTTAATTACCACACTGCTGCCACTGCTGCTGGCCAATATCTCACTTCCTTCACTCTCTCAGTCACACCTGCCAGTGTAGGAGTGATAAACTGGGTTCACCAGAGAGTGGAGAAGGAGGGAATTCTACTTTTCCTACAATGAATGCTAATGCAAGCCCATACAGTAGCTAGCCACTAAGCTAACAAGGTCATTACAAGTCCAGAGGTGCATGGCAGCGAGCCCCATTAAGCATGCTCCTCACACTGTATGTGTCTGTCATCAGGAAGATGGACGACCACGGCCTGTAACGCATCATCCAGACAAGGCAACTGTTACACAAACTCTGCAGCAGGTCTGTTACATATGTGTGTAAAGCAAACAATCCGACTTTAACTAACTAGCCGATTAGTGTGAAAGACATGTGAAAGACAGCTGCAGAGAGCATATTTCATATTCATCCAACTCATCGTTTTGGTTCACTCTCGCTCTCATCAGCCTCATTGCCATTGCAGCAGGCAGGTGTTTTAAGCAAGGAACTCTGTTAAACCGACTGCATGCTGTCTGCCCCCCCCCCCCCCCCCCCCCCCCCCCCCACCAAATGACAGACAGTGGTAGCAACTAACCAGTGGAGCTAAAATCATCAGGCGGCTTTAAACATTGCTCCAAATGAATGTTGACGTCGCACTGCGTCCGCTGAATATGTACACAGGCAATTGTCTGCTACAACATATCAATGTAACAGGGTAATATTATGTCAGTGTGAATGTATACATCTTGTTGCGCTGGCCCCATGAGGTCAAAAATCTATTAACGTGTGATTCATAACTTTTATAAACCTCCTCATCATCCCCAACAGCAGCAGCAGCAGCAGCAGCGTTGTTGTCATCATCAACGTCCATATCTTATTTCTAATCGCACGCCTTTACCTGACCTTCAGAGCGTCGATCAGCAGACAATTGACAGTTATATGTAATTACAAGTATGAATAATGAATGCCTATAAAGTCATAAAAAACACATTTGATTAGGACAATAAAACACTTGTGTTGGTCCCTGCTTTAAATGAGCATTCCAGTAATTAAGTGTTACATAAATTTGGGGGTCTGGCAAGAGACGGAATACATTAAGAAGGGTCGAGGTCGAGGCAGCAGAGGCCAGGATGTCCCGACTTTTAGTTCCTTGTGTGGGTCAAACTCCGCCATATCCTACATTTCCCCGTAATGCAAGTCAACGTTGTGCTGCTTGCCCCGCCGAATGCTCACGTGTGTGTGGCTAATGTGTGGCCTGGTGTCATCATCGGGGGTTATTTTGTCAGAAGTTCCTCCAAAGCCGCATTATTACTGTTGTCATAGGCTAGTGCTAGTAGTAGTACTTGTCCCCGTGACTAGTCAGCTAATCTTGATGTATCAAATTGGTGGACCCCTTTTTAAAAGACCTGTCAATCAGCCCAATCTCGTGTTTTAATTTTTGTTCACATTTTGGTCAGATGTGGACCTTAGAATATACTGCAGGGTAGGGGTCACTGGCGTCGATTAACAACCCTATTGATGCACCCTTCTGGGATAGTGTATGGTCATTCGTGTGCTGTGAGACGTCGAAATCTGGATTTATTGCACATTTAACCACAAGCTTTCAAAAACAAAAAACCCGTCTCTTTTGCTTCACTGTTTGTGTGTTGGCACATCCATGCGCCTGTACTTTATGGCGGAAGTAAGAAGTAGTGAGAAAGTAATAGTCCCTGTAGCTTCCCATAGATTCAATCAATGAAAACCTCACTGTATGTGTAACCCCAGGGTGACCAATTTCATCCGGTGCCTACCTCGTACAGGTCCAGCATCTGGTTTCCTCCGATGCCCCTAGTGGTCTTGACATTTTCCATGGCCAAGGTGAAGTAGATCCCTTTGGTGTCAGACAGGTAGAGGTTATAGGTGTCGTTCTGGTTCCACTCCTGCACCGCCGCAAATACCTGCTTCTCATCAGTGCTGACAATGTGTAAATCCTATCAGGGAGCAGGGAGAGATTAAGAGTTATGACTGGGGGCGGAGAGGTGACGGATTATAACATGCTGACCCTGTGGGACCGGTCATGAGATCAATGCTGGGGTGTGAATATAAATGGTTGACGACGCAATGTAATGTGTAGCTCACTCGGGGGGCTGAGTTCGGGCACCACTAGCAGTATGACTTTAAAAAGGACAGTGTTTGCCGGCTTTTAAAGGAAAACAAACACGTTTTTCAAGCAATCCACACCAATTTCACTGCTGTGACAGCATCAAATTAAAAAGCTTTCAGGAATAGGAATGGAAATGCCTAATTGAGTCTATGATTAATTAACTCTGACACTCTGATATTAAAACAGATTTCTCTGTGTCAGAAAGGAAAAAGTCAAAAGACTTTGGCTAATAACTTACCTTGGGCAGGGAGTATTTGGGGAGCTTGGTTTGTATAAACGAGTCTCTCTTGTAGGACACGTAATAGGTGGCTCGTCCTGATGTAGGAACCTACAAATGGAGCACAATTCATCTCAGATATTGCATAACATACTGTATGCAGTCCCCCCCCCCCCCCCCCCCCATTATCTGGAGCTTTGGTGTGATTCTAGCGTCCACGTCACCCTTGCGATGGAGCCCTGCGGCTGAACGAATGCAGAGGACGCCTTGTATCAAGGCCTCATGTGCAACCTCACCACTGACACCACATCATATTCTCTCCAATCAATTAAAGTGGTGGGTGAGAGAAGCACATCAATCTCGCCCCCCCCCTCTCTCTTTGTCCTGCTGGTTCTTGAGGCGCTGCTGGATACAAGGGGTTTGGGTTTTATTTATATAGCCATTTATAGTGCTATCTCCTGGCTTGCATTCAGAGAGTGCTGCCCTCTCCAGGTGTCAATACACTCGGTGGTTTCAGAGTGGACTTTGGTAAATATCTCGTAGGACAATCGATAGCCTCATTACTCTTTGTCACGAGAAATCTGAAAGTTGCCTCAGCAAGCCTCATCTGCCGTCTAGGAAAAAAAAAGAAAAGAGAAGCCGTCTTTAATGGTCTAGACCCTTTGCAAACACTCCAAGCTGTTAGTTGTTAGCTTATGCAGCAAGAAAACACAGGGCTGGTGGGTGCTGGAGAATTGTCATCAGCCTCCAGGCCATGGAAGCCAAGCACTTCATACACACACACACACAGAGACATGGAGCGAAGTGAGACTGCAGCTCCGTAACCCACTTTTCCCTCCTATCAATAACGACATGAAATTCATTAGAGGAAAACCTTCAAATCAAACTTGTGGCTCTCTGCTGAAGAGAAGCGATATCAGTATTAATGTTGTATGACGGGGCTGATTCTTTTACTGATCTTGTAAGTGCTCCGAACGGCTCAGAAGAGAGAAAACAAGCTCTGAGAGGAAATACAGCGGCCTAGCAGCGAGCACTGCAGAACGGTCCCACATGCAATCGAGTGAAGGAGCAGGAGATCGATGGCGGGGTAACCAGAGGCGGTTTGAACTTTAAGAGGAATTGGTATGATTGATTCCCCCCCCCCCCTCCCATCCCTTTCAGGATCTTCCGTCTGTGACGCATACGTGTAAAAATGTGGAGGAGCGAGAATTGAAGGGGAGGTTTAGGTTGACTGCCTGTGAGTTTACTCAAGTTTACTTGAAAGGCTTCGGAGAGAGGTCAAACAGGATTGAAGGGTCTTTGGAGAACAGCTCTATTTTCTTTGTCTATTGTGTTGCCAAGGCCAGCAAGGCTTCCGGAGGAAGGACTTGCCCGTAGGTGGCTCAGGTAAGTAGGTTTCCGAAAAATCCCTGTTCTCCGCTGAATAAAACATTTAGTGGGATCAAACAGCAGGAAGAGCATCATTACAGCTACAACTACACCTGCTACTACTGAACATAATAACAGAAGGCAGAGTTTTATTTTGGTTTGCACAGGCTGACGGTGTGATCCGTGAACAGTGTCGAGGAAGGTTTTTGGAGGACTCAGGTCATGTAGTCTCTGGAGCAAGAGAGTGCTGTGTGAGGAGCAGCTGGCTTTGGAAACAGCGAAGCTTATCCGAAGATCGTCGGAGGTGGTGCCAGCACACTCACCAGCTCACCACCGTGCGTTGGTGTTATAGCCACATTTGGAAGAAGACACATTTAGAAGAGGTGAAGAGGTCAGTAGAAACCGTAACAGATAGTTGTTTTTTTCCCCCCTAAAACACACAGGTGCTGAAAACACCTTTAACAGACATGAACCGCCGCAACAGTTGAGGCGAATTTGAATGAAATCGGTGCTGTTGTGGACTGCCCGTGTGATTATGCTGACTTTTTCCTGCTGACTTTTAAATGTATGAAACCTCATTTGCACAATGTCAAAGTAAATAATATTCACG
Organism: Enoplosus armatus; assembly: GCF_043641665.1. Classification (NCBI taxonomy): domain Eukaryota; kingdom Metazoa; phylum Chordata; class Actinopteri; order Centrarchiformes; family Enoplosidae; genus Enoplosus; species Enoplosus armatus. The sequence continues at coordinate 7,875,095 of NC_092181.1, read as the reverse complement.
CTGCAGAGGAAATTAAAATACAACCCATAAATTGCATCTTCGTTACTCGCAATTCAGGACATTACCATTTCAGATTTTTCTGTCGCACAAATCATGATTAATCCGACACGCCGGGCAGTGGTTAGGATGAATATTAAAACTCGACCGGCTTCGCAGACAAACAAAGCGCGGATGATCAGCTGAGGTAAAACGAAAAGGACTCTTCCGTGAACCCTTTGCATAGAAAACATGCCTCTGTGATTTTGTGGCAGCAGTTGAAGATAGTAGTGAAGAATCAGCAAGATATTAAACCTGCTCAGGCCAAACAAATGGATATGCGTGTTCAATCAAATGACTGCGAAAGGGTCTCATGTAGAACAAAACCCTACTGACAAACGAACACGGTAGCCAAATACATTTATATTACAGTCTAACGTTAGCTTTTTACTTTTACAAAAATCATAAACGTGGTGTTCATTAGCGAGTAAACTTTTCTTTACTCTCTGCGATCATCCAAAATCGCATTGGCTTTTTGTCGAGGGAACCAGGGCGACGCTAACTTCCGGGTCCGCCTATAAAAACACGTCATCCCCGCAGCGCGCACTCTACATATATGAGACACATTTTACACCGGGCTGATAATGCCATACATAGCTTAATGCTGCATGCACCACGTGTTTGGAGCCCTACCTGTATGAATATGTAGTCGTCTTGAACCACCAGAGAGCTGATGTCGATGTATCCAGGGAATGGGTAGTTCCTGTTAGCTTCTGTGCACATCTGAGCTCTGCATGTGACATACTGCACATCTGTTGCACAGGAAGACATACAGAAAGCATGAGAGGTTTATGGCTCCTAACTTCTACAGTGCATCTTCATATATAGAGCTGTAAGGGGCGTCTTTGAAAGGCGGGCGCTTTTTCTCAATCACATCGGTAGCGCTCGAAAGATATTTATGTCTTGCTTGAACTGCGTAGGGTTCTCCACCCGTCCAGCAGGTCTGACATTTCTTCCGACTAATGTGCGCCTCTTTCTCGCAGATCTACTCTCATCACGTGTAGATACCACAAACAAACATATCCGCCTGTCAATCATGCCGCGTTTACGAGAGGGAAAAAAAAAAAAAAAGCAATGCTCATATCTCAGACGGCCGCGACTCTGACGTCCCAGGCTGGCATAAACAGTTTCACCTTTGTCACCTATGGGCGACCTTGGTGGTGCTGCCATTCAGAGTTATGGGGCTGACATTCAGCGAGTGAAGGTGAAGAGAAGAAAGGCCATATTAATCAAGAATCATGCTCTGGGCTTATTTGCGCGGCGAGCCATTGCTGTTTCCCCGGGGACGCCTTCTTTTCTCCAGGAGGAATTCATTCCTATAGAGACCCGTTCATTACTTCTCTTTGATGTGTGTGTGTGTGTGTGTGTAGGAGACACTCACTTCCATCTGGCGTATGAGCCTCCATGTGGACCAAATCTGGCTCCTTGTCTAGGCCCGAGACAGACCTTGGAGAGAATGACAGACCATGGAGAAATACATAATCATAATGACATGACATTGCATAGAATTGAATGTAAGGGGGGGGGGGGGGGGGGGGGGGGGGGGGTTGTAAGTGCAGAGAGAGGGTGGAAGAGGAAACAGAAAAAAGGGGCAAAGGTCTAGCAGAGTCATTCTTTCCCAGTTATAGCTGTTTCTTTAACTTTGTAAGTGGAATACAGTAAAGCCCCCCCCATTCTAAATGCCACATTATGGCAAAAACATCCACAGCAGCAATTTCCTTTGCAGCAAAATGGAACAATGCAAAGAAATACAGTCTCCTCATCATTGACTGGGTGGTGCAGGGTCACCACACTCTACTGACTCTGAGTACATCTCCGGGTAAAATCTCTCTTTCTTGCTCATTTCGCTGCATGTGGATTAGACTGGATGGACGCAGCTTTCCCATTGTGGCCATATTTCCTATCCCTTGGAGGCTGATGAAGCCATTGTCTAAATGCAGCCAACTGGAGGCCTGCCTAGCCATTGCTCGAGGCCCATCCAGTGTTTAGATGCCCTTGAAGGGGCTTTGGCGGTGAAGGGCAAAGCCTGCGATAGATTGTGCACATTATTTGGGATTATACCACGATGGCACGGAAGCAGCTCCAGATTTATGCAAGTTACGGTGGATCTAGCCAACAGCAATCCCGGGCACACCCCAGTCACCTCAGAGAGGGGGGGGGCGGGAGAGGAGCAATGAGCTGGAATAGATCCGGGCCTACGTTTGTGATGAGTGTGCACTTTCAGACATATTAGGCACACTGCGGGGGGAGTGAGCAGCAGACGTGACCGGATGAGAAGTGACAGGGACGTCCCGGATCCATTATTAGTCACAGCTCCTCATACTGTACGTAAGCTTCTGTATCTGCATGTATGAATCTGTAGAAAACCACCCCCACCCCTCTCTCTCTCCTTCTACTACTGATAAAAAAAAAAAATTGTATTTATGTGCAATATGCCTGATATGAGCAGGACGTGTGTGAGAAGTGAAGTGGAATGCGACATGCCCTCGGACGCTGAATGCAAAGTGTGTGCTGAAGGAGGAGATTAATCTCTGCCTGATTGTATCAAGGGGTAGAAAATGTGCAGAATTTCAGCAGCATCACCAGTCAGTCACACACCTTGTTCCAAGCCATCAATATCACTTGCTCAGTCGCGCAGAACACGAGCAACAGTTTCTGCATTCCTGAGTAAACAAAACTTTGGAGAAGAGGAATGGAGCAGAATAAAAAAAAAAAGAAAAAAAAAAAAAGAAGGGGGGTGGGACGAGGACGTGAAAAAGGATGACTCACCAGTAGAATCTGTTCGGCGTGACGTGTTCGTGGATGAGCTGCCATTTTCTTCCAAAGTCCACCGAGCTGTACAACTGTGGAGGTATCAGAGGAAGGGGGGGTGGGGGGGCAAGATGAATGCATGTTTCCACACGTTGGTCCAGCTTCTAATTAGACTGGCATTGATTTAGAAGTTGTAACAGTGACGAGAGAGGGCTTGAGACGGTGCTGGGTAATTCCAGGGTGGAGGTTAGTCTGGGGCTATGAGGCATTAACGGGAGAGAGATAGGCGGACATAGCGATGAGCGGCCATCATCATTACTGGCTGGCCATTTACGTAACATACTGTCACAGATATAGGCACCCCCCCCCCCCCCCCCCCCCCCCCTCCCCTGACAAACTAGAGCTATAGGTTTCAACAAAGCCCTTTACGGGAATTCTGCTGCCACTTTTAGCTTGATCAGCCAATAGTTTGGTTTGATCCAGTAGCAGTTTTTAGCCCGCTGCGGTTTAGAAAAAAACAAATGTTGAATATAAAGCAGTTTTTTCTAGCACCCAATCAAAACCAACAGTCCTACAGAATGAGTGTAAGAAATGATACACAGCTCAGTTTCCGTGAAGGTGTACAGTATGCAACCAGTGACCCCCATTTCAATGTGCTAATTCATTTTTTTTTGGGGGGGGGGGGGGGGGGGGGTTTCGGGCAAACCATTAATAACCCAGGTGCATTTCTCAACACTGTATTGATTGATGCTGGAGGAAAAGCTGCCTTATATCTCGCTGTGCATTGTTGTTTCCTTGCAGCGCGGCGAGTCGGTGGCCCCAGTTGAGCTCTATGCTAATGCTCCTACTTGTTGCCTTTTATCACAGCAAATCTGACACGTACTCTGATAAAAGGATACACATTTGTCACCCACACTGCAAATGTGTTTGTCAGCTTCACAAGGGAAAATCTATCTATGTCAGCAGGTGTGCTTTCCATTTACGAATTACCTTACAAGTGTCAAAACAAGTACAGCAAGCGTGCCGTACATAGATGCGGATTGCAGCAATAACCTGTTTCTAATTTGAAAATGGCGTGATTCTTTGGTTTTCCCATATGGATGTCAAACTCTATCATGTGGATGTCATCAGAACTTGAAGGCCATGTGTCTGTCTGGAGTGCTTGACAATGATAAGCGATGGCAGGAGACCAAAGCATCTATCTTAGTGTCCCGTGTGTGGATAAGGCATGGATCTAGTGTTAGCTGGGAGCAAACATTTGTCTAAACCTTTATGAAGTTGAACAGACTCTAACATACAGTACCCAACGGCGTCTATTCTACAGGAAATTTGATTTCTGATTCTTCCAATCTCAGCAAAGAAAGGTTCCCACCGGAGCCCTTACGTCGATGTAACAGGGCGGCAGGCAGGGTCCCTCATCACTTTGGACAGTGACATATGACGCCAGCGGGCAGGCTCAGCCTCTCCACTCTCCATTCATCAGTTCAATGACATCTTAAATTTTAAAGCTTCTGAGCTGTCACAAAGTAAGCTTCATAGTTTCCCACTCACTTCGATAAATCAAAAGTGCGGCCAGCCATCTCCCACGCCACCGACGGAGCCGGTGACAGCCCAGGGAGCCGACAAAGGACGGGATCTCAAATGGTGATTGAGGAACCGCAGAGAGCATGTGAGTTAAACTCATCTATTCATGCTGATGGTGGTTCCAAAAAACATTCGGGTTGCTCCGACTTGAGCATCAGGTTGCAGGTGATGTTGGACATTCAGCTGAAGGTGCTGTGAAATGCAGTGTGTGGACTTGTAGTTTAAGTCCAAGCCAGATGTGTGTGGGGTAATAATGAGACCAGTGTCCCATTAATATTAAATGACAACCTTTTTTTCCCCACAACAGCTGTTTGTGAACGCGGCTCCTCTAACCAAAATGATGTTCGTCAAGGTCAGCAGACTTACTGAAGCAAGAGCGTCCAGGGAGATATTGTTTCCCCAGGTTCTGTTCACTCAAAGGGCCTGTATGGAGCCATACTCTACACTGATTGAGCAGCTTAGGAACAAGGAAACAAGGTCTGTACTATTGTGTAATCCCAGCATACCAATAGAACAACTTTTCTACAATTCAGCAGTTATCATTCACCAGCATTAAAAAGAAAAAGTCTACCATATAGTCAACTACTCAGGATGAGACCCATTTGTAATTCTGATGAATCCTTTGAGTCACCAGCTAAAGACCTTTGGAGGATGGGATGAATTACTGGACAACCATCTCAATAAGGAACGCCAAGTACAGCGGTCTGACTTACTCAAACCGAGCTCTAGAGATGCTTCGTCTCAGGGTCTTGCAATTGCATCCACCTACAGTCCTAAGTCAGTCAAACAAGTAGTGAGAAGACAGTTATTGAAAAGTGACCCTGAAATTGCAAGCTCATTTCAAACTCTGCCGAGGTATTTTCATAAGAGGTCGTCCGAACTGATTACCTAGATCCCTGGTGGGAACTTTCCTTGTGATAAGTGTATACGCTGCTATACTATGATTAAGGGTAATCAATTCACCCATCCGCAGCCTGATGTGGACATCAAGGTGAGGGGCAGAATCCAATGTATATGTGGTTTACCTGTTAAAATGCCCATGTCATTTATATTACGTTGGGAAAACAAAATGAGTTAAAAACCAGGATCTGTGAACACAAGTGTTCTATTCATATCATGATGATAAATCATCGGTGGCGAGGCACTTTAATAGTCATAACCACATGAACTACATCACCTGGGCACTGAGACAGTGCAGATGCCACGTAGAGGTGGTAATAGTGTTACATCTGCTTCACCTGCCTCCCCCTCTACCTCCCATCCTGGGCCTTCCTGAGTGGCTCTCTCCCTCGGGTGTGGGGTGGAGTCGGAGCTGAGCCCACCAGCTGCAACCTGTTCCATAATCAAGACCTCTACAAATACTCAGCACGGCCACCTCCATGCTGCCAGATCGCAGTCAAAACCGTTGCTGCCCTGATTCCAGCCTCTGGCTCTCGTTGTGTCAACCTTGTTTCCCTGGATCCCACTCCGGACCGGCCCTCTTTGGCCCCAACCTCTCCCTGCCTCAGCTTCAGATCTTTTCAGCAATCGGCCCAAGCCCCAGCCCGGATTCCCGGCCCAAGCCTCTCCTTACAATTCAATAAACATCAAGCTTTCCTCATACCTGTCAACTGAGTCTGCACTTGGGTTCACTAGCTCGGCCCCACTTAACAAATGGGGACAGAGTCCTTCTCCAAAGGGAGGCGTATTGGATACATTTCCTTGATGCCCTGATTCCCAATGGGATGAATGAGGAGATTTCACTGGCTTGTTTCTTATGAAGTGAATATAATTTGTGTTGTGTTTTTGTTTTTTTCAAGTTTTAGTATCCTACATCATGAGACTCTGTGCCTGGAAAGGTTGTGGCTCCCCCTGTTTGGATGTATCTGTCGTGCTGATTGCGGTCACCTGCAAATTAACCCGACCTGTGTATATTGATTGTGAAATTGCCAGAATACACGCTGAAGAAGGGCGTCTTGTCCATGTGGCAATATTAAAAAGTCCAACTGGAGTGCTGTCCTAGTTTTTCTTTTTCTGCAGTCTTCAAGGTCCAGTCGTGATCTGAGCACATTGGGTCATTTTTACCACAACAATAACAAGACGAAACCTAAAATTAAAAAGTAACCTTGAAATTGCAATTTGATAAATCAATCAATCACTGAAAATGTGGAAATTGAGAAATGTATTCCAATTTTTTTTTTGTCAACAAATAAAAACTGAAAGGTCCTGTGAAAGAGTGAAGAATTGACAAATGAACCAAGTGGTTTAGCTGGTGGCCTCAGTTTAAGACGGACCATGAACCTCAACGTCCTTGAGATGGCGCCTCAGAATGCTAAGAAGACATACAAATGAAATGCACTACCAAAGTGAGATGAAAATTTCACTGACAAAAACGGGACTGAAATGTCTTCGTTTTTTGTTGACTAAAACCAACATAATCAAATCACAGTAAAATGTGACTAAAACTAATATACATTTTTTATCAAAAGACTACTAAATAAAATCAGGTGACAAAGTATTTGTAGTTGCATGCGACACTCTACATAATATATAATATTTCTCAGACAGCTGAACGGTACATGCAAAACACACTGCCAAAGCTCGAGTGTGAAAAACAAACACATTCAAGGATGGAAAAGGCCATTCCACTGAGCTTCCTTTTCGCAGGAATAATTCATGTTAATCGAGATACAGGGAAATGCACTCAAAACACTGTTCACAAATAAGGTGCCAAAAAGAAGCCAAAAAGAGTGTCTCACTCTGCGGTTTAGATCAGAGTTAAGGTCTTTGAGGGCCACGTCTCACAAGAAATTCATTCCTGGCAGCGTTGTTTTTTTTTTTTTAACACATTTAACCATCAAACAATTTAAAGTGTGCTGCAGGCGTACGGCCATAATAAGCAGGTTTTGTTTCACTACTCTTGGTTTAGGAGTTAGGGATACAGGATTTCAGCATGTATTTATGGGGAATAAATCTTGAGGTTTGTGTATAGGTTAGTTTTTTCCTCTTAGCCTTAAACTTTGCAGCAAACAAATCTACGCCAGGTAGTGAGGTAAATCAAACACAGGTGGAACCTAAATGAGAAATGAATTGATTCAAACTCTGCTCTCCCGCAGGAGAGCTTACACATCAACCACTGAAAGACGAATTTCATGAAGCCTTCACCTGACTACTTTTTTCCCCCTTTTTTGTTTCTCTTTTCAGAGGCGCGCAGGAAATGCTTGCCGGAAATGCACATTATTGCATTTGCTGTTGCTATCCAACTATTTAAAGCCTGGTGTGAGTGCAATTTTTGCTTTTAGATGAAATATGAATCGGAATGAAAAATAAATGGCTGCTCTACAGTGGCTGTCTACCCTTCAAATCAAGGGTAGAAAATAAGTAGTGTTGGTGGTGGTGGTGGTACAGAGACCTGTCCCCTGTGGATAGAATGGTATGGGTTTTCATCGTTCCAGGAAAGCCCATACTGCTCTACCACATATAACAGAGCAGCTGACCCTGCTGCTAGTTTTCTGCTGCAAACTACCCCTTGCTACTTGTTAGCTGCGAGGTGACTGTACCATCTACCCAATCTACCAATTGTCACAGACAGAACTGGTATGATTATACTTGGTATATGATTATATTCATGTTTTTTCCTGGACTCTCGCTGTGAGCTGTGAGAAAATTCTGCAGAAGAAAACAACGGCTGAAGTGAGACAGAAACAGAGAAGACGAAACCATTACTCTCACAGCAGATGATAAAAGGTAGTGGACCTGTGCAACCAATTAGTGACAGGAAGCCTATGCAGGACCTTTTTTTTTTTTTTTTTTTTGACCCCGCACACGCCAGTTCCCGCAGGATTTCCAACCATTACCAGATGCACCACGCTACTCCCGGTGAGATTCTGATCACTCCTGCACCGCAACAGTGTTCTTCATTGACAGTCAGTCTGTTCCATTCTGCACTGTAAATGAGACATTATGGATTTTGCTCGAGGCAGTGGGAAGTAAAAGTGGATAAAAATGCTAGGGATCGTGTCCTGCTTCTCTGATAGTTTTTACAGTTTCCCATAGCAACAGATGCAACCAAACACTGAAACATCACTCTTCAAACTGACTAATTATAGTTATTGTTTAAGAAACAGGCTTGTAATACAATTTAGATTAAATGATTATATAGTGTAATTGCATTAAAGGGAAAGGCATATTTTCTCACTTATCTCCAGTGGTTTCTAGCTATGGATTGTATTTGACCAGGTTTTAAGATACCTGTCTTTGATATTTCTGCCTTTCCCCCAGTACAACGGAGATGAATGGGATTTCATTAGTGTTGTGCCCGGCATTGAAAAATTACGTTTAAAAAATTCAACAGCAACATCTCTTTACATAAACCTTTCCACCTGTTACTCTAGATAATCCATATACCTTACTATCCGCAGTTCTCACAGGGACTATTTGTTTGTTGGAAAGTAGCTCCAATGGAAACTGTGCACATTGTTGAGGCAGATATCTCAAAGATGAACATTTTTGATTTTCTTGTTGGGCGTACAGACACAACAGGTTTCCCTGGTTGGAAAACAACAAAGCCAGTCAGAGCTTTTGTAGGTGGTTTTCAGAATGTCATCTGTCTGTGCCAGAGCCAGAAAAATAGCCAACTGAATTATAAAGACAGGCAAAATGACAATTCACTGTGATCGTCAGGCAAGGCCAACCTTTTTAATGTTTAAAAGAGATGTACGTTTCCACCACATGACTTGTGGTCTCGTGAGAGACAGCCAGGACGCTCGAAAGAAATGTGACTGAAACGTATTTGGTAGTGTCTTTAGAGGTACATGCTAAACTGGAATACCACTCCTACCTCCATTAGAGTTCCAGACCCTCAACATCTTTGTTGCTTGCCAGGATCTCGATTATGCTGCAGCCCTCTGGCCTCATTTACAGTTTGCAAAATGAGTCAACAGGACATTTTGATTATGACTGAAAAACAAAACACGGGGCAAGAAAAAGGAGGTGAATACACTCAAGAGAACTTCCTCTCGCTGAGAGACATTTTCTGCAATCTCTCTCTCTTCGCTTCAAAATGTGGCTCCTATTCCGCCACGGCTTTTGCCCTGATGTTGGGATAATGTGTGTAAACTTGAATAACATCTTTTTTTCTATGACACACTGCAGTAGCAGAGAGCAAAGCATAGGTTTTCTGCCTTTTTTCATTTGCACAGCTCCTTCTGCAGCATTGCAGCGGCAACATTCTGCCACCCAGAAAAGCTTTGTGCATTAACATCAAAGCACAAACATCTCCACCAACACATAAAAGTTCTGAGGAAAAGAATCAAGACTTGGGAGTTATGGAAATGATAACTGCTGCATTACAGGCCCCTGTGTCCCACACAATTACTATAAGTCACTTTTATAACTCCTAATTAAGTCTCCTATAAATTCTTGATGCATCTATGTACAGTGCTCTAAATCAAATGGCTTCTGTTGGCATTGCCTTGGCATATCCCATATGGGAGGGGGAGAGGAAGACTGGTTTTATACCCCACAATTTATGGAGCCTGCAAAGTACACAGCAGTAGGGATGATCCTATGGTGGGACATATAGGAAAGGGCTATGCAAATGAACCGTCTGGATTGCTTGCCACTGTATCTCTAGAGAAAATCAGTACCTTCAAAAAGTCAGTTTAACCCAAAGAGAGCATTGTTCTTCTTCAGATTGGCATTCTGATTGGTCAATCGACAACAAATGAATTAACTAGTTTGACCGTGGATCATTTTTTTGAGCAAACACTCCAGGCATTCTCTTGTTCAATGCGAGCGCTTGCTGGTTTTCTTTTGTTTTATGCCTGTGGGACTGTTGGTCGGACAAAAAAACTCGACATTTGAAGATGTCACCTTGGAGTCCGGAAAATCATATGGAGGCATTTTCCACTACTTCCTGGCATTTCGTACAGAAAACGATTAACCGTTTAATCAGCAAAATAATCCGTGGATTAAGCGATAATTCAAATGATTGTTAGTTGCAGCCCTAATCAGAAGCCATGTTCATAAGTAATCAGAAAGTATCACCAGGGGAAAAACATTCTGACCAGCACAAACAGGGATTGTTTTCCAGGAGTTGTACCTCGAGCTCAGTTGTGTGTTCCAACCATAGACTATATAAAAGAAGTGGACGTAGTCACCGCGACGTCACCCACCGGTTTGTGGATTGCCATTTTGAAGCCTCGAGTTTGGCATTTTGGCCGTCGCCATCTTGTTTTGTTTTGTTTTTGGAACCAGAAGTGACCATATTTGGATGAGAGGGTGGAGCTGGGGATCTGAGAACCCAAAGACGATATATACACGCCCACCTATACCGGCGACTTGACTGCACCTGGCTCCTGGCTATGCCGCGCGACGTAGCTGCTAACAAAGTCAGCTTGTAAATGTATTTATCAGAAAACTATGAACAGCCGACTCCTTAGAGTGTCTTTGACAACCCAGCGCTGCCGCTGGTGGGGGCTTCACAAGGTAGCCACGCCCTAAAGCATACCCTGCTTTATCGTCTATGTTTTCTCTAAATGGCACCATAATTTACAACATGAACATCACGCTGTATTGGAGAAGACTTGAAACTTGTGATTGAGACCATAAGCTCATTAGGAAAATGTGAGAAGTAGGGTCATTTTCTCACTTCTATACAATCTGGCTTATTTCCCACTTTGCCCCCCCACTGGCCATCAGAGAGAATGCAGGTGCTTGGTTCCAACAAACATAATTGGGTCGGAAGCAGATGGTGAAAGTGTGATTATTTTGTCAAAATACTTCATCAAGGTCAAGAATTAGCTTTCATTTTGTACCATTTACATCTCGCCTTTCATAATTATCTTTCAGAATTTTACAGACATGATGTATTTTACATAAATAGGGACCATAATTTACTCTGATATCATAAAGACCCTTTGAAAGATGAAAGCTTTCATATGAAATGATTTCATGCTTCTGACAGTCATTCACCTCATAATGTCATGCTATTAAACTGACACTGCACATTGATGGAACAAAGGCCATGAAGGTGCATAATGCAATTACTTCTACAGCTAATCACAAATGGTCCACATGTGGTCGTGCCATTTTTTTTATCACATTATAAATGCAGGAAAATATTCAGAACCATATTTTACCTCTTAGGCACATTATGTGCCTATCTGCAGTTCTTATTATCACAGCCTAAATGTGATTCTCTCTCAGTCCAGAAGAAATTCCGGATTGAAAAGCACTTCAGTATATTTCACAAAGTAAAAAGCATGTTGCAGTGTGACCCCAGATGGGTTTTCAACCACTCATTGCTAGTAGCGTGCTCAACAAATTAAAATATTATCCCGTATGATTATCAGTGTCAAACACTAATGTGAGCCCAGTCAAGGCTAACAAATGCATTCCCCCCGGCTTTGTGCTCACTTACGTACTGCTCAACCTCCTCTCGGTTCCCTCAGTGATTCCTTGTTATGCTATCTTGTTGCCTTTTATAGCTACATAACAAATGATAGCAGGCGGCACACCTGCCTGGTTATCACACAGTTACCGTATGTACTCTCAGATGACACTGAGACGTGTGCTTCAATTCTTCATGCGGTCCGTTGGACCCATCACAGTAACAGCCTGTGCTTAGAAACAACAGCCACTCGTCTATCATATATCTATCGTATTGGTTGTTTTTTGGGGGTTCATGGATAATTCCCGCTGCTTTAAATTCTAGCCTGCATATCAACATATATATACGTAAACCGGTGCCTCACAACCTGTATATTGTATAAAGTCGCTCGCTTCAACCTGGGCCCTAAGGCAATCATTTTTCTCCACTTAGCAATAATCATGCTGTGAATTGCCAAGCCCATATGCATGAAAAGGAGCCCTATTATCTCCATTGTGCTAGCAAGTGCACTGTCTGTATTGTCCCGTATTGTCGTGTGTTTCAAATTAAAGTCCATTAAAAGTACCCCGGGAGGGTGGGCCCCCGACGCAGCCCAGCGGAGCGCGGCAGAGCTGCCGCAGCTCAGGACAAGGGAGCTGAGCAGTAAAGATACCTGCCATCTGGAGAGTCATTGAGTTGAGAAATGCACTGCGCCAGCTGAGCAGCCCTTCTGGCTCGAGCCCAGCGCCACCTTTCAGACAGGGGTAAGAGAGGGCTGAAAGTGGACCTGTTCGAATAGACGCACTGTATTAAGATTTGGTTTGCAAACGTTTTTTGGTTTGGGAAAATAATTAGGGGCTGCCACTTTGAATTGACGGTCACCACAATATCTTTTGCATAACAGCACACAGATCTGCTCCAAAGATTTTATTCCCCTTGCTCTCTTTTGAGAAATCTGCACACACAAAATGGAGAAAATGTTTTGAGATATTTGGGTTTGATGATGGCATGACATACCAATCAGAACAGTGTTTCTCCATCTACTTGGACAGTATTCTTTGCACATAGCCAATGATATATTTAATTCATTTTTAACCTACAGTAGCCTTTCGGTATAGAGAAGTAATGTTGCCCTTCTATCATGGGTTGACAGTGACTCTGACTGACAGCCAGACCACAGCCCCAACCCCAACACAAAAAGAGCCTCAGACTTTGAACTGCAGCCCACATTAGCTTCTTGGCTAATGTCTCCTTGTTTTTTGTTTTTTTTTCTGCTAAAAGCAGTGACACCTGTCTTGTGTAACACACCAATTTCAATAACACACCTGAGCTTGCTGAACAAGCAACCAAAGAAACGTCCACTGAGGGGGGGAAAAAATGCACCGCTGATAGCTTGCTGATTGCAAGCAAGAGCTGATTCGCCAGTCGGCTGTGGCACAAAGAGCACGCCAATGTCAACATCGACCGGTTTAGACGCTAACTGGTGCAGCCTTTATTCTTCAATGCCAATGCTAACAAAAAGTTGCCTGTCCTTAGCTAATAACGCACAGTTACACTGACACACACACACACACACACACACACACACCTCTGAGCTCCTGCCGGGTCAGCTGTCAATCATACAAAAACACTGGCCCACCCACTGAGGGTCTTAGAGGAGTATTTCTGATGTGTCCCTCAAGACATTTATTCCTTTTTATTTCATAAAAAAAAAAAAAAAAATCAATTTGGCAATGATTTTTGTCTGAAAAGGGAACGACTTGAGACTATAAGGAAACAAAGAAAATAAGCCACGCTGATATACAGTAGATGCTATTTTTTTGCTTCAATAGATGGCAACAGAAGTAGAGGTCTACAGAGTATAATGCAAGTTTAATCAGAAGAAAGTGGCTTGCCTGAAACCACCCTTAACTATAATCACAGTGTGACAAAAGTAGCTTTTCCACCAGCGGCTGGTTTACTCCGTACGACTTCTTCAACACCCGTTTTCTATACGTCCATATCGGGGGTTTACATGAAGAACCACATTTAGCAGCCGAGGATTACAATGACACAGGAAGATCGTGAAAGCTAAAGCGCTCAGGGACGTAGACTCACTGCTTCCTGTTAAGTAAGGCTTGAATTAAAAGAGCTTATCGAAAGAGGACTCTTCAATACCAGAATCTATAGCTGCAGACAAACAATATCACCCATATTAGGAATGTCGCAAAATGGAAAATGCTAATTCTTTTTTTTCTTTTTTCTTTTTTATAGAGTGGATGCAAATGAAAAAGAATCAAAGAAAGTAATCCTGAATAATGTCTTCCCACTCTCTCCCTCAATACCTTATTGAGTCTGATGTCCCCATTGCATTTCTGAGAACGTTTAGCCAGGATACAATTCAGCTAGAAATAATTAACAGCATAAATTTGCATCATTAGGGTGGATTAAGTCAAACAATGTTTGTACGTCGAAGGACTAAAGGGACTCTCTCTGAGAGGTGGTTTTGTCAGTTCCTTTTTAGGTGGGCTGCCGGCTTCCCGTGGGTGCACGGCAGTGGGAAACTTTCCCACTTTATCTGGGAAACAAATATGTACACACATCGGTTTTTTTTTTTGTTGCGTTTGAGCACTTATTTGTGTATGTGTAAAAGAGCAGCGACGGAGAAGAATGGCAATTACAGGCAGCGGCGTAGTGTGTTTTCAGTCGTCCCCTGAGCCTCTTCCAGTCACAACCTTCGCAGCGAAAGTAAGTCGCCCATTTTCCTCGACAGAGCATTTTCCCGTTTCCCAGGCTCACTCTGCTGACTGCTAACACCCGCTCCGGAATTCTAAGACCCTGACACTCGGACGGCTTACCCGGATGTGCCTGCATTCAGCATTCACAGAAAAGGAGAAATTAAAAAAGATGTTCTATTGTAAAAAAAGAACATTAGTCCAATACTCTATTTCACTATTTCCACCAACACAGACACGCAGGGTCGCGGCCGGGGGGGGGGGGGGGGGGCGTTATAATCGAGGTCCAGCGGCAAGGCGTGGGGGGTTGTGGAGAGAATTTTCTTTCAATTTCCTGCAGTCCAGAGTGGTAGCTTCCATCTACTCATTGTTTAATCTGTCTGCTGTCTGTGTCATTATCCTCTTTCTCAGTCCAAGACGACTCTCTCAGATGCTTCAGCAAAATAAATCATAAAGCCAAACACTGGCTAAATATACCACAGTAAATTGTAACATATATTAAATTGGATTAGAATGTTTAGGCTACTTTCATAATAATTTGGCACGTATGACAATATAAGCAGCAGGGTAGCAGTATTATTTGATTGTTTCATGCGTGATGTGACAGTAATGGGCATTACTGTGCATATTGAAATCATACGATTACGATATTAATGATATGATATGATAACAAGAGTCAGCTACCAATCAGCTAACAAACTCAGTCTGACCTCTTGGTAAGAGTCCAGACCGTGGCACTCACAGGAGGCTCAGTTACCGGACTCTGGCGTGCTCGTTGCTAAGGAAACTGGGGGCTCATAGACTCGCTACACATCTACCCCAGTCTTCAGCTGAACAAGTTTTCGGATCGACTTGAACAATGAGCGCGTTTTGTTTTTTTTAACCTGTGAAATAAGTAACCCGCATCGGATCTTGGCCTTTTGACCCCAGGGGTGGCTATTTGGGTCAAAATGACCACTTCATTAAGGTTGGGGGACCCTCATCATCATAACCACGTGGTCACGGTTCGGAAAAAACGTCCTTGGTCATGAGGAATGAGAAACAAACAGCAGTGTCCCGTGTTAAACACCAATGTTTTGTGGACCAATCCGTCCACCCCCGAACTCTATAACATGTCGCCCCAGAGGGCTTTGTCACTTGAACCTAAACATACGTCGTTCGGGGCACTTGCCCAAATGACTAATGCTGACATTCATCTTGGGAGGACAAGTCTCAAGCAAAGACATGGCTACACAATGGACGGCAGATCAGCTGCTGTGAGTAGAGTTTCGTCACAATGCAACCCCTGAAATCCCGCGTGAACACGAAATTATGTGTATTATTATGGGTATTATTATGGGTATTATTATGGGTATTCCTATAACAAAAAAAGAAATGCATAAAAAAAAACTGTTCGCTTTGCTAATATTTGCTGCAACTTGCGTGGAAGAAACAGTAGCCTGATAAATATACTCAAATCGGAGCTGCAGTAGCACTTTCTAGGAGTAGTTTGAGTAAAATAAACGTGTCGATTTTTACAAGACAATAACTCTCTTCGTCTGACTTGCAACAACCCGGAACGCTGCCTCCACCTCATCCACCCTAGCCCCTGGGAAGACGACGCCCCCATGCTTCATCCCACCTACTAAGCTGTGATCGGTCAACTGAAAACAGCAGTCAACGGGCACAAAACCGGGCCGACTATATTCACTGAGCGAATTTGAGATGTGGGCGCAAGTTTAGAGGTCTGGAACCAGGCTAAAGAAAACCACAGTCCAGACCTTAAAATGAACAATTGTATCATGGGTCCTCGCCTCTTTTCATGTATGTTTTTTTATGCTACATGTATGTTTCTATTCTACATGTACCTGTGCGAGCCACGTCAAAGACATGTTTTTCTGATTTTGCTTCATTCCAGATGTGCGGTTTCCAGCAACAACTGGAGTCGACTTACAGTTCTAGTTCACCTTGAACTGTATATGAAGGAACACACAGTCAGCAGCAAGAAAAGTAAGGCGCACTTCAGTTGCGTTACATATAGCAGGTTTTTGAGGAACAAAAATAACATGTTTTGACCTTCCTCTGACGTGCTGAGTTGTGACAAGGTCAGTGTTGTCATTAAACATAATGAATTGCTTCACGGTTCAGATCTGAACAGACGTACAGTTGAACCCCCCCGAATCCTGCCAAGGTGGTAGCCTCCCCAGCAGACGTCTCCTGGCAGATCATTTCTTCCGGGAGGGGGGGGGGATGAGTGCCAGCAACAACATTACCTCAACTGTAAATGACTCCGTCAACTTAACTCAGTCATCACCATTAGTCAAGCGGAAGAGTAATTGAGCTCGTCCCCATTACACGTAAGAAAACAATATGGCGCGGGGACGTCGCCGGGTGCAGGGGGGGGGGAGTGATGAAGAGCTCACTGAAATGAGATTGGATTTAAACAAGTGCCGCTGCTGTCCTGGGGGCCTTACATGGATGCTCTTTGAGCGGATAGGTGGAGGCTGCATAATGATGAGACACTTAGTTTCCCTACTGTTCAGATTTATGGGCTCCGAGGCCTGTTACGATCATTAGGGGGATTGTGAAAGGAAAAGGGAAATGGGGTTGAGACTATATGGGCTTGGGAGGAGGTTGAAATTGCACAGAGTTTTTTTTTCTGGTAACACAGCACTTTTAAATCATAAATCTTTGATCCTCTCCTCCCTATTTGTGCAATGGCATTTTATAATGGAGGACGCCCTATAATTTCACACTCCAATTAGTAAATTACTAATGTCCCGATATGCAAGGCTTGGGGTGGTAATAAACAAACAGGTCACACCCCGGGGGAACCTGGTTAGCGAAAGAAAAAATAGACTTTACGCAAGGTTAATAAAAACAAGTGGCTTTTGTTTGATTGCGTTCGAGGTTAGTCAAAGAACCCCAAATGAACTATGGCAGCGCTGAAAAGGGAGGTATAAAAAGAAAGAAACACCTCCTGAAACAACAATCTAATTATTGCTTTTATGTTCGCCTTGTGCCTGCAAGTAGACCAGAAGAAACTTCAGTCGATTTAGTTGGATCTCTGGCAAGGGCTACACAAACATCAGCAGAATTTCACCCCCGCTAAAACTGAATGAACGGGAGTCATTAGGCGTTTGGATCGTGCTGAATAATTCATATTTGCATAATCAACCTAAATAAACAGAAGCATTTGCTTTTATGTTACCTGGGGTGGATTTACGACAGGGAAAAAAACTGACATTGCTGCCCCGATGACTCTTGGTCCGTTGAGACTGGTACAGAGAGGTGCCGTCTGAAGGACAAACTCGGGGGGAACCGAAAGTCTCTTCACACGCTGTCGGCCCGTAATCCACAAGCTTTGTTACTAGTGAGGCACACACACAGCTACAAATGTGAAGCGAGCGCAGGACATCCCAGAATGTTCGTTTTTTTGCCCATGAAAACAGCAGTCGACAAAACAGTCTCAACTCGTGGTCCACTTACTCGCCCGATCTGCAGCTCGCCAGCCTTTTAAGCCAACGTCCACGTGGAGATCAGAATCACGGAGAATGAAATAACTAAGTATCGAACAAACAAATTGACCTTGAGTTGAGATTGTGTTGCTCGTATTTGCTTTGTTCAGAATAAATCCTGTGTTCCGGTGACTCTCCCTTGCTGCGAATGAGAGTAAGCCAATTATGTCTCAGGAGCTTCCAATGGTACGAAGAGCACAAATGGATTCAAAGTTAAAGCACTCATTTTAATTCAGTGTGCCGTCCGCCACGCAGAGCTGGCTTGCAGGACTGGCAGGAGCTTTCCAGTCAAGGTTTCGGTAAATGATGTTTCGTGCCCCCTTGCCGCCCTGCGTTTCCCCACACTGACAGGCTCGCTCGCGGTGACGACGGTGACGGTGAAAATAAACGTCATAATTGCGTGCAGCCCAAAAACATACACCTCAACTCCTCGCCCAGGGGGGGGGGGGGACCGCTCAGAGAAGACCCTGCATCTATTCTGCCGTCAGCCGCCACAGAGACAGGAATGAAGACGGAATGATGTAAATTGTCACATCACCCTCCACAGAACATAAATATGCAAACCGTTCAAGTGTCTTCCCTTCGATGTGATAAAGGGAACAGGTTTGATTCAAAGAAGTGATTTTAACCTGGCGTGTCATATCGGGGGCTTGGCTCGGCTGCGGCGCCAGAGTGGCAGGCGATGAGGGAATACGCCGCCGGCCTGTTTCAAAACTGATAAACTAACCAACAAACAGATCAACTGATATTCATCTGTTGTCGCGCCAATGGAGGGTGTCAGCGAAGCCTCCAATAAGAGATAGAAATGACTTACTTAATAAGAATTCAAGCATGATCCATCAATCTCCATTTGCTCTCATTTACTGGCTCATTTCCTTCCTTCTTCTCACACACCTCACACAAACATACTGTACATACCTGCCAACAGCCCCCCTCACCTTCAGCCTCTTCCTCTACCCCCCTCCCCAGCTGTGTCTCTCCTGTAAAGACCTGAAAGTGGACTGACTGGCCACCGCAAGCACGCCAGTCTGCGGTGTATTCGTGGTTGGTTAAAGACAGTGGTCAGCACAACAGCTAGCTAGCTCATTACTATTCTGTCAGGGTTCGCAGAAGGTCGTTAAAGCAACGTTGGTCCTGGAAAATGAACCATTGTTCTGGGAGTTGATTCTTCGCAGACTCACACTGTACACGGACCGGTCACGCTTACTGTCGCGCGTCATCATCCTCCCATTCTGAGCCAAGAAGAAGCCTGGGTGAGAGGCGCAAGTTGGCCTTTTTTACATAGGGTTTGGTTTGAGGGTCAGGTGGTAGGCTGACATTTCATTCTTGAAGAGCAGTTGACAAGAGAGTCTCAGCTCAAGGTCCACTTGACACACACAAAGGTTACGACAGATGTTGAAATATCAAAAGGCTCCTCCCTCAGCTGGTGAATCCTAAACACCTTCAGAGGACACGAGGCGTTTACAGAGGGCGAAGAGGCTGGCCTCTACCTCGAAACCGTCATCCTTGAGGGAAGAGTACAACTTTCACCTGATCTTCGGAGACAATGAAGAAACCCCACTGTAACCCCGAGTTAGCGTGGCCTTCGCCTCGTCTGAAACTGTCAAGGTGGCATGGGTGGGTTAATCTGCTCAGGGTTAAGCTGCCTGTGGGATAGTCGAACAGCTTCAGAAGCCCATTTCTGTGACTTTCCGAAGCTGACAATCCCACCTCGGGCGGTGGCGAGCCAAGTGTGCGGACGCGAGAGAGAAAGCAGGGGCTGCGCTTCTTCCTTAAGCCCCCCCCTCCCCGCCCTCCTTTTTTCATTCTTTACACAGCCTGTGTTGAAACAAGTGCTACACTCTAGATGCCTTCCGGGAGAGGCCGTGTGAAAATGTGAGCCATAATCCCCGTATTTAAATATTTATCGTGTTTTGGCCCTCTCTAAGACGATTGGCTTTTCACCCTGCCTTTGGATGTGGCACATCGGAAAACAGCTATAAACGCTTTTGATTTCCCACCTGGTGGAACGAAGCAGCTCTTTCCCCCCTGCCTCCACTTCTTTTTGTACAATTGTGCAATAACGGCATTTGGTAGCAACGCAAAAAACAACGTGCGTAGTTATGCATGAGTTATAAGTGTGAAGTATAATCTTTAGCGAGGGCTACCAAGTAGCAGAAAAGTTTCTTCTCCTCCTTGCTGTTGATACACTCCACTGCCGGCTTGGCAGCACACCTCCATCTGCTGTTTTGACAATGGAGTGACAATAAATATCTGCCATTCCATCAGAACGAGTTACTCCATCTGTTCTGCCTGCCTCTCCTTGCCATGAAGCCGTCAGCGCTGCACTGTATCCATAATTTCCCTTTGATTTCAGAGCTCGGTTCCCTGTTTCATCATGCCAGACGCAACACAAAACCACAATCAAACATTTCCCTGATAAATCAAGCCACGCTTGACCCGGTGTCATCTCGCGCTATCTCGCTCTTTTTCATAAATTCATATTGCAAAGTTTCCCATCTTGTAATGATGTTTTTTGATTTTACTCTGTTTGACAGTGAATGTGCATTTTCACAAACCTGCCTGTGCCTCTTTTTCTTTTCAACACTAATGACAGCACACTCGTTCCGCCATCTAGAGCTAACCTGCCAAAGACACCTGACTAATGGTATTAATACCTCTGTATGTAGCAGGCTGCTAACTCAGTGCCATGGAAACCTTTGGTTGATTCCCATATGGGTTCAAGTTCAGACTCAGTAATATAGCTGCTGTAACCACTGAGACGCTCCCTGCTACAGCGGCCGCAGCCTTAATAGATTGCCGCTCCTCCAGAGGAAATACAAACAAACAAATAAATGTTTTGCCTGAACCTATGGTTTGTTGTGTACCGTCTTAGGATAATGCAATTGCAGTGCAGCGTGAATACGCACTACATTTCCGTGAGGGCGGCTCTTTTATGAGGTTAGAGCAGAGCCATGAAAGGCGCTGTCCTTATTGAACTCAACACTTGAATGTGAATATACACTGGTGGCCCTCTTTGTTTCTCTAAAGTGCAAGTTTGGTTGTTTGCTGCCAGGGGTTCAAAGGAAATGTGAAGATGGGGAATTTCAATTTGTGTGAAATGTGCTCAACTTGTGTTTTCTGGAGGCAGGTTCAGGCTGCAGCAGACCAGCAGGAAATACACCTTCTGAGTCTCGCGTGCGACAGGCTGCTGTTCAGAGGTGGCAGGCGCCTGACAGGCACATTTTTAGAACATGAGCGCAAAACAAAAAAATATGTCAGTCATGGATTTGTTTGTGGAAAAAGCTGAAACCAAATCATTTAATATGCCATGCTTATATAGTCCAGCACGATCTAGGACTGGATTTTAAAGTCAAATGTCAATCATAATCGCTAAAAGTACCACTTCTGTCTCTTTGTCAAGTCTGGTGACTTGTTTGGTGATCCCCTGAATTTTCCTCTCACGCCACCATGACGTCGGCATTTGTGGTTTTAAGCCGAAGGTCTCGGCATGGTAAACTGGGGCATTCGTTTTCCCCTCAGGATGAAACTTTTCATCACGCTCAACTTCAATCAAATCACTTAATCAAACGCCATCATCAGGTCAAGAATATCCACATTGTTCAATACTTGGTTTATGATTGAACACCTGCAAAGCTCATGACGCTTAGATTATATTCAGCTGCACTTTCTGTTCAGCGATAATTGGCAAATGTTTGCGCGCAAACCAAGCTAAGCTAAGCTAAACACCGCACCTGCTAAGCACCAGCACGTTGGCATTGTCATTGTGAGCATGTTAGCACGCTGATGCTAGCATTTAGCACGAGTGAAAGCACTGCGGTGCCTACCTGCAGACTGTCAGACTTGGTAAAAGGAAGCCTTGGGAGTTTGAAATCAGTTATGAGTCCGATAAAAGATGCTATCAAGTTGCATTATGGGAAGTATAGGATTAACTTTTAACACTTTTTTTTCACTAGGGACTGGAAGTCAGGACATCTCGGACACTCTTTTTACTCTTTCTCTCACAGCTATTATGGAAGTGCAATACTACTTTAATAAAATCACAAGGAATCGCGGGGATCACAACGATGGTAATAAAGATCATAATGGTTAATGACAAATAGTTGCTGGAGAGATATCCCATTTTGTTACAGGTCAGATATTCACACAAGGAAATGGACGATTGGAGACCATGTTTGATTACAGTGTAGTGCACTGTACTCGTGCCTCTGAGGCAATTATTGGATGAGTTAATCACTGCGCAGTCCATTAGAGAGTCACAGCCTTGTCTCTCAAGTTTGCTGAGGCGTAAGCTGCTGTACGGTAATATTCACTGCTGCGGTGGAAACCTACTTTACAAATTCCACTGCGAGTGACATAAAGGGAAATATTTATCTTCTTTCTTCCTTTTTTTTTTTTTTTTTGGAGGGAATGTATTTCTCTGCAGTATCCCTCCAATGCTGCTAACTATCTGCCAACGCTAGACATATTCTAGTTTTCACGCGGGGGCAGGAAAGTTTCTCGCGAACGAGTGAGGAATTGTCAAGAAAGGCAAAAAAAAAACAAGGAAGGATTTTTGGGCAAGGTGCCCTAACACCCAGTCTACTTGGAGCTCCGAGGGTTCACAGGGAATACAGTGCAACAACTCCTGTTTATTCTATGTGTGGAACTTCTCCCCTCCACTGTTCATCTGCGTCTGCCTGTTTACATAACTCACTCACTTGGCGGCAGCAACATCGGCCTTATTCGCAGAAGCCAACTTGGGACTACATAAATGAGTAATTGTCTCCACACAAAACCCCTCACAGCCGAGAGATAAGAGCCGGGGAAAAGGTCAATAAGAGTTCTAAATCTAAAAATACCTCCATTTACTCGAGGAGGGGACTGACCTGAATGTAATTTCTTTTTAAGTCATAAAAGAGAATCAAGAACTACAACAAATACCTCGCTCCAGCCTATTTGTCCTGACACGGATTCAGATGTCTCGGTAAAGAGTTTCACTCCTGCCTCAAAGTTAAGTCCTCGGGGCTGCACTTAACCACGGCTAAGCACCGACTTACAGCTGATTAAATTCAGAGTGACCCAGTCTGAAAACTATTAGCCGGTTACAAGCTGAAAATGAGCATATTAAAGCTTTCTCGCTGCTGGCTCAACGGTCGAGATGAAGTGTCGAGGCTGCTGGGGGAAATCAGGTCGAATTAAGCAACCAATAATATCTGTGTAAACCTCTTTTTAACTAGCCAGACGAAGAACATATTCTTTCTGTGGAACAACGGCCCCCGTGGAGGCGGTGGAGGCGCGTGGCTGACACATTCGGGAGTGCAGTGAAAGCGGGTCTAGCAGAGGTGGTAATCGCGCCTGAGCCTTTTTCGCTTTGGGTGCCAAGGTGTCCTAGGGATGATGCAAATTATAGCCACGTTAGTCATATCCTCCAAAAGGCCTGTAATCTCCGTTGCGCGCGTGCAGCTGACCCCGGCTACCTTGTTAATGTGGAGTTGCCAGATCCGAGTCTCAGCCGGCTCCGTCTTCTTGAGCCTTTCACTCTGCTTGATGTGCGTCCCGCCTTCATGACTGAGATGCATTTAATCAGGGAGATCAATAGCCGTCGCCATCATTGATCTTGTGAGTCTATTTCATGGGCGAGTCAGGCGCACCTCATATTTTGTATACGCTGTAATTTTTATAGATAATGTAAGGCGCTAAGGGCTGCTTTTAATTAACATTAGGAGAGACCGTAATGTAACGGCTGTGACTGATGAGCCGTTTCTGCTCCTTGCAATCCATCGGAATAATTTTATGGTTTGCCCAGAACCTTGGCTGACGGCGGAAGGCACCTCTCTTTCAACTACGCTCCTACCCAGACTTCACAGGGACTTGAACTTCTTGAACCCGGCCACCTTGTTCCTCTTAATAGTGGCTCTTGCAGTCTGAAACAGCGGCAGCAAGAAAATGTCACGCTGAGCTTTAAAGTAGTGGAGCTCACACGCAAGTTATGATCCTTGAGACCGAACGGCTCATTTGCGAAAAATACGATTTAGATACGAGGTAGATGTGAGGCGAGAGAGGAGCGAATCATAAATGCTACCCAATAAACAAGAGTGAACAGATCCACGAAATATAACACGTTTAAGTAAAAAAGATGCCAATGAATGGGAGAGGATTGATTATCTGCAGGTGAATCTATTCCGGTGTAACGCCTCGTCCTGTTCGTTTGTCTGTTTCGTCATTATTTTGTCCATGTGTTCTGTTTTGTGTTGCTCACCTCTCCCCCCGTCGCAGACACTTCACTTCCTGCCCCTGTGCGTTTCCCCGCCCCCTCGTGATTACCGTCCCCCGCCCTGATTAGTTCCACCTGGTCCTCATTAGTCACTCACCTGTGTGTGTATTCAGCCTGTGTCCTCCCCTCTTTGTCTTTTTCCTTTGTGCTAAGTGGTCCAGCGATGTTCCTAGTGTCCTTTTGTATTTCACCCACCTGTTTTTTGAACTCCTAGATACTCTTAGATACTGTGAATCCAAGCCTGATATTGGCTCACGCGGTGACAACCTTTTCCAGGCTTCATCGTTGACAGGTTTGATTCAGCCACCCCTGTTCAACAATCATCACCCCCCCCTCACCCCCTGCAGAGAGATGGCTTTGGCTCTCAGGTCAGAGTCATTGACCTTAATGGCAGACCTTTGCTGGGTACAATCTTAGAGCACTGTGTGAAGACGGCGCTCTGTGCTGTGTGACAAAGACCAGTGAAGGTCACCGTGATGGAGACGAAATCATGGGAGACTGAGAATCACTTTCAGTGACTGATGCTGTTTTTTGGCTCATGTCGTGTGTGTGTATATACACCATCACCTCTGAAATAAAAGCTGGAGCTCAAGTACCGTAAGAGTTGACAAAATAGGGCCAGTCCAAAGTAAAGCCGGGACTGGTGCTTTCACGGTGAGGGTGCATACAGCATTGTGTACATTTCCATCAGTACAACAAGAGCTCCACTTTTTAACAGAAATACTTCCGTCAATTCACTCTGATTGGTTATCCTTCACTGTGCTTTTCCAATGTTAAGCTACTACCCCTAATGTTGCACAATGAAAGTTTGTACATTTCTGATGATCATTTTTAAAGCCGGTTCCTTTCAGGTGGCACTAATTGTGAGTGAAATGGAGACAATGAGATAATTCCAATAAAATGCTAAGCTGCCTGAGCCCTAAAGTATTATTTCAGGGAGTGCACAGCAGTTGAACATACAAAAATGAGCCCTTTTGTTTAGAGGCAGGAGGACAATTCAACATGTATGAGGAATGACGTTAAATAATAATGAACAGGAATAAATATTCACTTAGGTTTAAATGGAATCCTGCGTTCCAGAAACAGGAAATCTGTTTTTAAAGGGGAACGCCGCCAATTTTGCACATCAGAGTGTTGGGGAGTTCTGTCAAACAAAAGTTGTATAAAGGCTTTGCGGGCTCCAGAGGGAGCTGTGGGAAGTCTGATACACTGCCTCGAGTGTCACTTGAGTCAACGCCGGCTGGGGCTGAGGACGACGAAGTTTGAAAATAAAACAAATCTGGGGGTGTGGGGTTAGAGAGAAGTGAGCCTGCCAGGCCTCTGTAGCCCGCTCCTCATCTCCGCTTGAGGCTCGAGGCTCGAGGCTACGCCAGATGCTACTAGCCTACCACACCCGAATCTCAGACGGAACTGTCTGCGGTCGAGTGGCGTTGCGGGTAATGTAGAAGCCAGGTTTCGACAAAGAAGAAGAATGTGTGGAATAAATTTAAAAAAAAAAAAACCGATATCTCTGGTTCTGCTGCATCAATTTTGATACTGCCGTAGGAGAACAATGCTAAATCGTAGGAGTGCTCTTTTAAACTCGACGCGACTAAATGAACCAACAAACAGGACTGTGACGTGGAACAATGGAGAAAGTGTTTAGTTTGCATTGACAGGAAACATTACCAAAACCACTGCTACAGTGCAAATGGGCTCAGATCTGAAAAACCCAAAGGCCTCTTCCTAAAATATGATAATATATTCCACAATAACAGGTGGATATAGACATAAAGGCCTGTCTCTAATGATAGCCTGTCTCATACAAAGGCTCACGCCACAATTTTAGAATTTGCGTTATTCAACAAGACTCACGTTCAGCAAACGAATTAATGCTCTACCGTCAGCTAACTAGCTTAATTGACGAAGACTACAGGCCTTTTGTGAGTACGCACTGTGGGTAGCACAAAGGTGGAGGCGGCTCTAAGTAAATCACATGCCGCTGATTGGGGGCGAGGAGAGCAAAGAGACAGGACATCGAGCACAATCTCACCTTCTGGTCGTGACTGTAGGCCAGGGCCCAGTCCTCTTCGGTGGGGTGGAATAAAAGGCTCAGGACGTAGAAAGTGAGGCGGAACTTCTGGTAGCTGGCTCCCTCATCAGAGCTGATGAGCACGCTGCTCTCAAACTCCGGATCTGTCAACACCATAATCTGAGAGCCGGGAGAAGAGAGAGTGGGAGGGTAGGTGGGTGCGCACACATGTGAGGGGAGCAGGTATGGGTTTTTGAAGACGGCAGGAGAAAGGATTTGATGGGTGAGTTTGAGTAAAGAGGTGGAAAGACAGGGAGATGAGAGAAGGTGTAGAGGAGGGATGTTAGAGGCGGGAGTCAGTGTCAGCAGAAAAGGCCGGGCTCTTGGCACCCGTCAGGCTTCTGCTTGGCAAACAGCTCCGCTGTATTTCCAACTTAATTTCATGAGTGAGACTCTGGCGCCTCTGTTGCCATGGCTCTGTGGCTCTTCCTGTGCACTCTGGGGTGAAGGCTTGTGGGTTTTCATCATGTCCCTCCAAAATAAAGATCAAGGTTGTTCACAGCAACAAGAGGTGGAATGGTGTGTGAACCGAAACAGAAAATATACATGTATAAGGGTGGTGGAGCTAATAGTCTAGTTACAATTAGGTGCCTGTAACAACAAGGGAACAAGCAGCCATGCATGAACCTGCATATACAGTATGTTATTTTCTTTTATCAGCCAGTCCTTGTCATTTCTTAGCATTTCTCCTTCCAATAAAATTCTAATTTCAAATGTAACAGTGCCACAGTGGCAGAAGCCCTAATTTCATGCTTGGAATATTTCTGCCAGAGCTATCACAGTTATTACAGAATTCAATAAGAACAGGAATTCCACAATGCACATTTCTTTCCGCTAATGACATTTAGAGTCTTTGTGGAAGCGGATCAAATGGTCACAGGAACTCCTCCTCGACTGAAGAAGAAGTGTTTGAATAGGTGTCTAATGTATTTTCAGAGAATTGCATTTCTTTTGAATCAGACATATGCTGTTGAATACATGTGTTCGTGTCAAAAGGTTCTACTATTTCAAATGTTGACCAAAGGAAAAAAAAAAATCCATTGTCAGCACATTTAACTGGATGATTTGCAATTCTATGAGCTAAACAGCTACAATAGGGATTTGCATTATTACACATTGACCAATGGAGGTGTTCTTTCAAACTGCCCCCCCCCCTTCTTATCAATCATTAACAATATTGGGAGAGCAACAAATAATAAAGGAGCCAAGTTGAGCCCATAAGCTAGCATGCAAAATCCTTCAGTGTCTCTTCTTAATATTAAAGCTGAATGAATTTTTTTATTTATTTTTTTTGCCAGAGGAACAGTTGGACACAACACTGACATACCATCACCATATGCGTATTTACCCATCCAGCAGACACAGAGCAACATTACGATGGCATCGCTAACGTTTGGGTTTCCAGCGACCCGGTGAATGCAAGTCCAATATTCACTTTCTTTTTCGTTCCTTTTTAAACTGTTTAAGCTGTTTGGCGGCGGGCAGGTAGGGAGGTAGGTCCGAGTGTGAGGTCCAGAAAAACCAAAACAATGAGCTAAAAAGACTCTGAAAAGACTCCGTAGAGCCGGGGGGGAGTTGGGTGATGATGCTCTGTGGGTTTGTCGCTAGGAGTGAACCCCCTTTCACATTCTCAGTTATTCATTGTTAATATGAAAACAAGGAGCTTTAAATGTTTATCTCTTAGTGTTGAGTCTTTCATCTGGTTTGACCGACGACACCCACGCCTCCACGAGGATTATGCGGGGGAATTGTGGGCATTGGCCGCGCTCGCGGCCTAAATGGCTGTGTTCTCTCCCGTCAATTCCATTTGAATTGGAAAAACAGCAGCACATTTGTCACTGACAGAACCGCTCGCTCTCTTTCCAGAGCTTTAACCCGGGAACCCCTCCCTGGTGGTGATTTAGATAAATTGTTTTTCATTAAGCACCAATAAACAGGCAGCAAATACCCACCCTGGATTTCTCATTGGCCCGGGCTCGCCGAATCCCGCCATTCATTACCTGTCACTGTGAACCCGCCAAGGCCTCCTGGTGTCTGCCAGTGTCTTTGGGGCTTGTCAGATATAATTTACAGTTGCGAAGCGGTAATCATATTCTATATTATTATCGTAAGCAACACAGTCTATTAGGAATGGGAAATTACATTTCGCCGTGCCTTATTTTGAGTCAACTGTCAGGACTTTTAGTTAAATAGAAAAGCAGAAATGCCTTCAAGAGGTGTCTGCACTGTGCTGTACATTTCATATTAAAATCTACCCTTGCTCTCTATTCAAGCCTTGCACTGAGCAATGAGTGCTCCCTCTCTATGCTCTCTGTGTAACAACAGCCATCAATTGCAGTTGCTTTCAGCTCATCTTTTGCTCAATCCTCGATCCAGGGAGCCTCACAGTGTGCTCTTTTAATACTGGGAACGGGGCCTGGAAAGTATTATCACATTTACCATGTAAGTGTGAAAACAGCCACGCTATTTCCCAACCTTACATATTATCGTAACAAGCCAGTTTCTGCCTGTCGCCTCTGAGATTAGAAAAGAACTCCCAACCAACTGGAAGCCAATACAAAGGCAGGCACAGGAGCAGTGGCCAATTTCTCTCCTGCCTACTAAAAACAATCGCCCTCACACAATAATTACTCACTTCCAAAATCACAGTGACCGATGGCATTAGCGAGGGGTGATTAAGATTTCCCTCACAGCCTCCGCTCAGCCTTTGTGAGGAAGAGGGCGAGTGAGGAGGGTAACAATACCAGATCGATAGAGGTTGGAGGGATAACCGTTGTGTTTTATCAGCCTGGTGTTGAGCTGTGCATAAGCTGGAGCGCAGAGATAGAAGCCGCTAGTTGTCGGATCATGAGGTAAGTGGAGGTATGGATCAGAGACGGAAGGAGGGAGACACCCTGCAGCAAATGAATCATGTCACGCCAGATCAATTGAGCTTAGTCTGTCTTTGACGGGCGGCTTTAACAGAGAGTCGTCGCTGCAATATGCTCATTAACCACGGATCAGGACTTAATCACCCACATTTAGCTATCATGTTTTCACTGTCTTGCTTCCACAATGGCGCATTAACTGTGCATGTCTTTATTTTTGAATTAACCTAATCTACCAGCCGTTCAGTCAAAGCGCTCAAGGACTGAGCGCACACCGAGCTCGGAGAAAGACATCAAAATACAGCCGAGAAGATTCACGGGAGGTGTCATTTTCAAAGGGCCCCCGCGCTAAATGTCATTACTATCGTTCAAATCTACTATGGGACACCGCAAATGGGCCGCCGCTTCGACTTTTTTTTTTCCTGGACAATGTATGAGAAGCAATTCTACATGCGCCTACGGAATCGCCGCAGTCGACACATGACCATTTTTTAAATTGTGGTTGAAGGGAATATCTCAAAGAGCAGCAGGCGATTATATCTTAACAGTGAGCGATTGGGCATCCGGACGGCTCTCTTTATCCGGTAGAGCGCATGGGGTGGGGGGGGGGGGGGGCTGCTCAGATTCAAGGAGGCAAAAAAAACAAATAAAAAAAAAGGAATGTAGCCAGCATACAGGCAAACTTTCATCCATCTACGGGACGGCAAATCGAACTAATTAGATCAGAGATAAGGTGCGGAGAGGGGATCGGCCCACGAGCAGAGCCAGAGGTCAACCATTAGAGTAAAACATTCTCCTGAGGTTGTTGCTCGTTCTTGGCCGCCATGACTCACTTATACAGTAGCATGCATGCAATGAAATGTTAAAAAAAGAATCCAATATCTTCAATGTAATTTGGGGAAACTGATATCAGGTAACGGTATTGTTCCTAGGTGTTATTTACATCCTGTGGATGTGTGAATTCTCTTTTTCCTCCTTGGGGTGTTAATAAAGTTTATCTAATCTTATATAACTGAAGAAAGCACACACGCACAACAAAAAAAAAAACTACAAAAAAGTACGTCAACACGCAGGACCTGAGGGACCACATTCCTGCTATGCCCCTGATGTGGAATTACAGTTTCTCCACATAAAACAGGCAGGAGGAGTGAGTCACGGGGAGGTAATCAGCTATGATCTGTTCCTCACCCTGACGTGGTTTTAGCTCAACAGTCCCGGGATCCTATTAACATATTCAGGGTCAGCACATTGGCTCGGCCTTGGAAAAGTGAGGCTGATGAACCCGAGCACCTCCCCAACTGCCAGCACGTCCTCCTCACCCACGGGGAGTCATGCTTTATTTCCTGTAAGTCTGTTGATGCCAAATGTTGGATTTTTATTTATTCAACATTTCACGCGGGTCAACCTGAACCAAATCATTATTTTCAAGGATAAGGTGTTTTTGCACAAGTTCCGCAAATACTCAGCTCTATTATCAGGGTGGCCATGACTGGTTCTTTACCACATCATTACCACTGATGTCCTACGGCTAAAAGATTCCATAGATCTTTGAATCTGTGAAGACCACTCTTTATGGCCTGTGTATTCATCTTCAGATGTGTTCTGGAGGGAAAAAAAAAAACACATTTGCATACTAAACAAAAACACTCTTTCACTTATACAATTCTCGCATGTTTCACTACGACTATGTAACTGCTGCAACCGTGGCCATAAGTGGCAGTTAAAGCGGCCATCATTGACATTAAAGAAAAGTGAATGTTGGACTTGCAAACTCCAAATGAGCGATAATGTTGCTCGCTAACTGCTGGATGTGTTAATTAGACAACCTGACTTATACCTTTTCGTGGAATGGAACCACAAGCAAACGTAAGTTGACATACTGCATGTTTACTTTGTGTTTCACTTGCTCGATTAAAAGAAGAAAAAAACAACAACACTGAAATGTTTCCCTGTTGCATGCTAAAAAGCAAGTAGCACAAATAGGGAAGTGTGAATAAGGCAGCGAGCTCGCTCAGACATGTCCGTTTCACAACAATACCAATCTTAAGTCGGCTAATGTTAGCCACCATAAGCTACAGCACTGGTCATACCAGACCAAGTAAGGGCCTGTGCTTTTTGGTCTGTCACCTCAGCAGCAACATCCCTGAGCGTACCGAGCTGAGCATGTGGTGCATTTCATCATTTATGAACACAACTTTTCCCATTTCTTATTATCTCTTCATTCCAAAGTTCCATAGTCTCCCTTCAAGTGCCAATCCACTCGTCTTTTTCTCTCAGCTGTAGTCGAGTTTAAACGACCATCTGCTACTTTTTCTACATGTACTGTAACAATCACCAAAAGTGACTCAAGACTCTTCTGTGGTTGAAATGGTGAAAACATTCACAGACTAATTGCCTGTAATTACCATGTCAAGCTCCCTGTAAAACTATAATGGTAGTGTCTCCAGCTCTGCGTTAACAGAGGAGCAGATCAGTTTAACGCCGCGTAAACCCCATCAGCTCCATATGCATACAATCTGTTGTAATTAGCAGTGGGATGCTAACGAGAGCTGGGTATATTAGTATCGGGGTTTATAGTTGGACCGGAAACACACTGACATGGACACCTGATAGTCTGGGCTCCTACTTTAACTGAGCTTGCTTACAGCACTCTGACCTTTTGGCAACAATTCCACTTGTCTATCAAGTTGTTGCTCTGAGCACCAGACGGGTGGAGTTCACCACACGAGGGCAAATCTGATTTAGTGCCTGAGGCTCGCTGAGATTTCTGAATGTCTCCTGTACGATGGATCTATACAGCATGTGGTGCAGGAATGAGCCCAATCTTTAAGGGGATCCGTCGCCTGCGCGGTTCAGTTCAGCTCATGTGAAAGCTGAACGGGGGTTCCTTAATAACAGGAAGGTTAGGGAGGTTCTTTAACTCTTTTCTTTTTAATGAAATTAAATTAACAGAAAACTGAGGCAGATGGTAGAAAATGGAGTGCAAACCATCTACTGATCAGGAAACTAAATTCTTAGAATGTCAGACGAAAAAAAAAAAATGAAATGAAAAGTAATTGACAGAACTCTCAGGCATATTAAAGATGTAGGCAGATGGTTGGCAGCTGGCAATGCTCACACTTTTTTTTTTTCTCTCTCTCTCTTTCTTTCGTGTGGCCTGAAGTCCTTAAAATTCCACTTTTGGTGGTTGCCAGAAACGTCCTAATGTGGGAAGCACTCGCGTCTGGATGGCTTCCTGCGTTATAGCTGTCATTTTGCACATCACAAGTGATATTCCGTGAGGGAGGCGATGCTGTAAATGAACACGACGTCCACTAGATGCCAGGTATAACATAATTGCGCAGGTGTGGAATTACCTGTATGTTCTATGTTATAGCTCACGTTGTGTATTCGGCATAATGTAAATTTCGACAGCACCAATTCCATCTGTAGAACAAGAGTCATGTCATACTCACCGCTATCTGTTCTCTAACAGCAACACTGTTTTCATTCACTAAAAATAGTGAATCAAAAATAAACAGTCTTTTTGGGAGCATCTATTCAGTGTGCACACACCTGATATCATGTGAGGATGTGCATTCACTAAGTTGAGGCATTAAGTCAAAAGCCTGCCACAAACTATGCTATCTCAGGCTTTTAATGTGAAACACCTGCGCAGGAAGTGCTGCGTTACATCGATGCTGATGACCCGGCATCAAAAAACTGCAACTGGGAAAGTGATTGAAGATAATGAGCGCACGACGACAGTACTTCTGTTAGAGAAATAAAAAGCTCTGGCCAGTATGACATGAGTCCGCTGTGCAATCACCAACAAACCATTGGTTTTTTACCAAAATGAAATATCTTTACATCTAACAAAGGTCTGTCTCTCATATAGGCCTGTTTCAAACTGAAAAATAAATGAGTCGCAGCATCTCACCTTTCTCTTGTTCGTTGGACAGACGTACAGGTAGCTCAGGATGGTCTTGGACCCGACTTTGTCGTTCATCCGCTCGTACGTGGAGCCGTAGTCAGTGGATCTGAAGGGAGGAAATAGAGGGGGAGGGGGAGGGAAATGCGGTCAGAAGGAGGCAAATCTTGCAGCAGATGAACCCGACGAAAACAGAGCGAAGGTTTGCTGACGATCTAATGGGTAAACAAACAGACTGAAGGATGCTTGGGACACTGCGCCCGTTCATGTCAAATGGTATTTATATTTGCAGTGATGAAAAGGAAGGCAATGTCACAACCTACAGTAAAACAACAAGCAGATGCAGGCTGGTACGGTGCTATATAAGTTAACGAGTGCGAAACCTCTGGCAACAGAACAAGAGGAGGTTAACCAATCATCTATAGCTGCCAACAAAACGAACTGTTCGAAAATGTCTGGGGACCCGGCACTGTAAATAATTAATTCTCTCCCGATGACTACTATGAAATAAAATATGACGAGTGCAAAAACATGTGGATGTTCTTGAACCCATGGGCTTAAATAATTGAACAGTGGGAATGAGCCTGTTAGCCAGCCTAGTCCCTTTAAAAAACCCAAATGAATCCATCATCGCTAGCAACTACTGAATCCGCCTTCAAGTAGAATATTACAGCATTTGCAAGGCTGTAATGACTTTGCTGTTTTTTTTGTTTTTTTTTCTTTCTTTCTGGGGACGCTGCATTCACGTGCCCAGGATTTTCAAATACTTCTCTTATGTGGGGGACAGAAGCACACACCTCCAGCTGTGGCGGAGCTCCCGTTTGGGTTTGCAGTCTCGTAGAACCTCTACTTCAAGGTGCTACGAGGAAAGTGAAGATGATACCTATTTCAGCCGTCTTCCCTTTTTTTTTCTTCTTTTTAGTCAAAGCCCTCTTCTTGTGCTCCTTCAGCGGGAAAACGGCGAAACTGCAAAGAGATTTCTCTGTAATCATAGCAACTGCTGCGTCTCTCTCGGAGGC
Source organism: Enoplosus armatus (assembly GCF_043641665.1). Taxonomy (NCBI): domain Eukaryota; kingdom Metazoa; phylum Chordata; class Actinopteri; order Centrarchiformes; family Enoplosidae; genus Enoplosus; species Enoplosus armatus. The sequence goes on along the minus strand of NC_092181.1, from coordinate 7,841,039 downwards.
ATTCCAGAACGAATTTGAATGCAAAGCCCAATAACGAGTCAGACAGGCAGCATCATTTCCTCAGTATATTAAAGTGGAGGTGTGGGGAGAAGCGCTGCACTGAGAATGATCCCGGTTTGGAGCAGGGGCGGTGAACTGTACTGTTCTGCCACTGTGCAACACGGTTGGAGCCTCCTGAGAGGAGACTCCATAAATACCATAGAAACATATGTTGTTTTTGGCATGACATGGGTAAGCAGTGCTGCCAGGCGGGCCTTCATCATCTAGTCACCACAAAGCATATGCTTAGATTTCATAAATGGAAAGTGGTGACATCTTTGGCGCAGGCAGCAGGGAGATGTCAGCTCTCTCGGATATGGGCCGAGATGAAGTGTGACCCCCCCCCCTCTCCCCCGAAACACTCGCACCCTGAGAGGAGAGCTAATCAATATGAAAAGGAAAATGAGCTGATTTTATTAGAGGACATGGCAAAGTGACAAAAGAACGGTAACCGCCCACATCTTATTTTTTGGCCCGGTGTGTAATGGGAAGGCTAGTGGATGGGCCGGTACACCGCTGTGCTGTATCCGAAAGGCAATAGTTTGATTCCACGGTTCAGTCATTAGCAAGGCGCTGTACTTTTTGTGAGCTCAGAGAGAGTCCTTCCGCAAGTGTTATAAAACATATACCAAAAGGCAAAATGTGCGGGTTTGTGTCAGAAGTAAATCTGCTGCTTGGAAACAGAACTTAAATAAAACCCACTTTATTTACTGATGCAGCCTGTTGTCACTGGAATACTTTTAGGTCGTTAAAGGGACCCTGTGGAGTTTCTGACCACTAGTAGTGCTACAGAGCAATGTTTTTTTTTTATGTAATGCTTCTATGTAATTTTCACTCAACCTGATAGAAAATTTAGAAATAAAACCCAACAATGTAATAACTTGACCAACACTGTAATAAAATGTCCGGACTGATGCCGTGATAACATTTATTTGTCGGTGGCCAACTACAACAGCGTGCTCCACCGTGATTATTATTTAAATCAGCCTCATTATGTCTTCAGGCAGCGGTCTTGGGTTGTACCAAGGATAAGACCAGGAGCTGGTAAATGTGCTTTTAGTTACTGTGGACCTGCCCTGTGGAACGCTTTGCCTGATGAGCCGCGATCTGTAAAAACTGCATCTACGTTTAAAGCTTAGCTCCCTCGCTGTTTTCTCAGAGTTAGAGTGTGTGTGTGTAGGCATTATGGGTATGTATGAAAATGTGTTTCTTCTCATTATTATTATTTTTTTTTTTCTGCATTGCATACGCTTGATGTTATGCAGTGAAATGTATAGCACGCTGAGTTTCTTTGTAATGAAAGGTGCTCTATAAATAAAGCTGCCTGGGCGTCATTGTCTTGGCAGGCAGTTCAGGCTGTCTGCACACAGAACTTTGACAGGACCATTCTCCACACATAGTGATGCTAGCCTGAGTAAATCAAATCATCAGGGGTGAAAAGAAAAAAAATTTTTCTCAGAAATTATACTCAGGCCCCCCCCTTTAAAAGTAGTCGTAATCCGCAGGGTTGCAATCGAGTAAAAGTCAAAAAGTTTCTACTTTTAAATGTACGTAAGTATCAATGTCACGACGACCAATCAGCATGGGTACGCCGGCGGGTTCATTTCCCATTGACAGGGATTTTAGTTTACTGCATCCTTGCCTGATAACAATTTGTTGGCATTTTCACTTCCTGGGAATGATTACATACAAGCCTTAATGATATACGCAACGTAGTTAGGTGAGAAAAATTGAACGCAAACATAAATGTGTTTTGTTTACAAGAAAACTCCACAGGGCCCCTTTTATAAAGACAATCAAACCAAGCAAAGGCCGACATTTAGAGACTTTATTTAGAGAGGAGAATCTAGAGTCGGTGGAGACTATAAATGCAACACCCACTGTGATTGACTTATAATATTTTTTTATTATTTGTTGTAAGAGGTAAAAATGTTGAGCTGGTATCTTCTGAGACCTGTTATTTCTTTGCCGTATTCTGAGGGACATATTTTTTTTATTTTTTTTTTAATATATTTTACTCAAATTAAATTAACAGCTTTACATAACAGCTCAGTCGACATCAATCCCTGGCTATAATGATTGACAAATACAATTAAAATGTCCCACAATTCAATTTAGACAATCTGAAAGTCTGCGTCAAAGGCTCAGTGTGCGTTTCCAGCCGCATTTGGCCTGCCCTTGGCCCTCTAATCATATTAAGTCTTCAGGAACTGACGAGTCCAATTTGACCTGAGTCGTACTTTTAAGAATTCTCAGTGATGCAGAGAGGATTATCCGTGCTAATACTTCATAGTACATCAATTACTGCAGTGCCTTGTGTCACCCAAAATAAGGCCTAATGCTGCAGATTGTGGCATTACTTGTTTGTGTTAGGTTTCTCTTCAGACACTCATTCTTTATTACGTTACGTTGTGGAAATCCACTTCTGCAAACGTCCCGTCCTCCATGTTCCTCTGTCCACATATAGCACTGGGAGTAGACCTATGTGTGAAAAACCCCCCTGTGTCTTACACTCCAGTACACTGACACCTGCTTTGTGTTGGCTTGGATCAACCTGCCACCTTCTGCAAGGCAAAAAGAATAGGAAGTGTGTCGCGTTTATTCTGGCTGACATCCTGCACAGTGACCGTCAGGCAGGCTGGTGTCTGCAGGGAGGCATTTCTGCCTAATGTCTCTTTGCAAAACAAAACGCAGGTCTGGCGTGACTGCTGTGTGACACTTACGTCCTCCTGTCACTGTCTCACAGCAGGGGATATAGTTTTTGGGGCTTCGCTCTCTCAGCCTTAGGAGCTCTTATTTGAGAGTGAAGCTTTAATGAACTAATGTGATGGTTACTTATTGCTACCACAGTTCTATGAACGTGACGGAGCCCTTTAATCAGCAGCCCGGTATCCCTTGGAGGTAGTGTGTCCTTTATACACCCAGGTGAAAATGAACATGTAATGCGAACTGTACTTAACGTTTGCCTTTTAATTTACAATAACCACAACGATCCTTCCCCCACCAAAACCAGTACAGTACCAATACAGAGATGTAAAAACAATCCATTATCAGTAAAAGTCCTGCGTGAAAACGGGATACAGCACCAGAAGGTGAGACGATGGGAATGTCTTCCCCCGTCTAATGTGCTGACTGATGTTTGTGCTGTGAAAAGAGCAAATCATCGCCTACAGCAGCCTGTTGCTATTTGACAAATTGTACTATAATTAACCACTGTTGGCTTTTTCAGAGGGTACTGACGCTATATTAGATGCAAGCGAGTGATCAGACGCGATTTAATATGCAGGATTGTCTGAGGCTTCGAACTGACTGGTTGTTTCATTGTGAACTGTGTGACTGAATCGGATCAGCCTGCGTGGTCAGGGCCCGTAGTACTTTGAAACTACAATAAATGTGCCTATTTTGTGCCAAATTTTCCTTTTGTTTTGCTGTGTTTTGAACACCCCTTGGTGACCTACTAGAAATTAGCATACGTTGGTTTATTTTCTGTGAAGTTTAAACAAATGCCTGCGAATGCAGATAAATAAATAAAAAAGCTAATGAAAAGCTAAAGCGTCATCAAGCGATAGACGCTAGGTTCCGAGATTGCATTTTGGCCAATGCATTCCGCCTCTTTTGCTGTCCACACGGACTGTTTACCTGCATGCAATCAAAGCCCGCTCAAACGTGATTGGTAAATACTACTTGGACTTCAAACGGAAAACCAGAACGCTTCCAATATCAAAGTGTTGTCCCCTGCCTACAGATTCTCCATTCATATGCAGATGTCTGTTTATAGAGATTAAGTCCATTGAGACGCTTGTTTACCCGTTGTTTTGTCTGGTCACCGTGTGCAAAGAAACGAAGAGGCAAAGTTGCACAGTGTCGACAAAGAATAGAGGGAAGAAAGAAAAATACTGCCATTGCCTTGAGTCTTCTACATATTATGTTCAATCTGAGGCACAACACCTGTGTGTTTTTTTGCAAAAGGCAACCAGTTTCCATTTCTCTTTAGACAAGCGGTTTGTGAGCCTTCCTGCGGAATTCATGGCTGTTTCACGCTTGTGGTGAAAGATGGCGGCTGGAAATATTTTTGTGACTATCAGTAAAAGAGATTAAGGAAGATCTGAATCAGGATGTTACGTCAGACTCTCTTCAGTGAAAGATTTTCTCAGTAAGTCCGTGACCGTGAAACAGACTTACCACACTGGCGATAATATGCTCTTGGAGATATGGCATTTAAAGAGCTTAATCGATTGCAGAACATGCAAAGGCTTCCTCTATGGATAAATAGATCGATATTATTATTATTTATCCGCAGTAAAAGTATGCATGTGCATGCAAACAAGTGTCCAAATTGTAGTAAGGTGTGTAAAGCGGATATAATTGTAAGGTATAAGTTAATAAGATGTATTGCAGTGGGCCAGAAGTTACAGGAAATGTTATGTCATGTTAGCAAGTCCAGTAAGACCTCAGCAGCCTCCCAGTCCACTGGTGTCCACACTGCGACGCAGCAGCGATGAGTTGAACAGTCACATGGCCACAGGCAGGAATGATGTCCTGTGTCGCTCGGTGGAACACCTTGAGGGTGTAAGTCTTTGGCTGGAGACGCTCCTCTTCTCAACCAGCATGTCGTGGAGGGGGTGGGAGACGTCGTTCAGGAAGCCCCCTCCAGTGAGTCCACCTCAACTCCTCCTCCAACCACTGGGCAATCACTGAACATTTCTAACTAGCTTGTTGAGCTTGTTAACGCCTCTTGCCCTCACACTCCGTCTCCAGCAGAAGGCAGCATAAAAGATAGCGCTGGCCACCACAGACTGGTAGAACAACTGCAGCATCTTGTAGCAGTAGAGGGTCTCTGTGTTCCCAGCCCACTCTAGCCCCCCAGGTATTTATAGTGAGTGAACCACTTCGACATCCTCCCCCTGGATAGATACATACGGCTTGCTATTGTTCAGTGGCAGATGGTTCAATCTGCACAACACAGTCATCAGAGAACTTCTGCAGGTGGCATGGCTCCGAGTTGTAGCTGAGGTCATAGGTGGACAGAGTAAACAGGAAGGGAACAGTCCCCTTGGGGGGGGGGGGGGCTTCAGTCTTACAAACTGTAGCCTGCTGGTCAGGTAATCCGCTATCCAGGACACAAGTGGAGTGTTCACCTGCATGGCCCTGAGCCTGTCTCCGAACAGCAGCGGCTGTATGGTGTTAAAAGCATTGGAGAAATCAAAGAATATGATCCTCAGTGTGCTCCTGGTAGGCAAACTGCAGGAGGTCCAGTGTTGGTCTGACCAGGGGCCTGGGGTGGAAGAGTATAGCCGCATTTCCATGAAGCAGGCCAGTTCAGTTTGTTAAACATTAGAACGATCATTTGCACGTTTCACAAAAGTTGTGGATGGTACCACTCTATTCCATCCTGTTTTTTCATTACCCCTCTGTAGAGGCACTTCGCACAGTGACCTGGGACTTATGGGCGGAGCTAGAAACACTGCAGTCCATTGACTGGTCAACAGAATCGTCACTCTTCGAGCGACAAAGGACTGAATGCACAAACCCGCCATTTTTAAATATCCTGTTGATTGCGATGGAGACTCGAAACACTGCAAGAAGTTATTTTTATTTAGCTTAATTCAGAAAACGGTGGCTGCATTGTGGGTGATGAGGATTCTGCATAATGTGTACTTTTATTTTTGGTATATTTGTATCAATACTTTTATTTTAGTTTTACTGAAGTAACATTTTACTTACAACATGGTATTTTTACACTGTGGTATTGCTACTTTTACACAACAGATATGAATACTTCTTCCACCACTAGCATTCATCAGACCAACCCCCAAAGCAGTTAACATCAGAACAAGCTCGAAATGTAGTCGAACTGTAGTCTGTGAACATATTCCTGCACAGTATGCATTTGCATATCAATGCATTGATTGAAAAGCTACTGTCTCAACTTATATGGATAAAAATATTATATTTTATAAGTTATATAAAAGAAAAAAGCTATACTTAACAGCTTTCCATTCCTGTCTGTTTCTCTGTCAAATTTTGACTATCCTGAGGGTAATGCAGGCGTCAGATTTATTTATTTATTTATTTATTTATTTATTCATCTGCTGTTTTGTGCTTCACGGAGACATGGCTGGGGGAAAGAACTCCCGACGCGGCGCTGCAGCTGGACGGATTCCAGCTTCTCCGAGCGGACCGCGACGCGCACCTCTCCGGCAAAACAAAGGGTGGAGGTATCTGTTTCTACATCAACAGCAGCTGGTGTAACGACGTGACAGTGATCCGACGGCATTGCTCTCCTTCCCTGGAAACTTTTTTCATAAACTGTAAACCTTACTACTCCCCCCGTGAGTTCGCTTCATTCGTTCTGGTCGGTGTTTACATTCCACCGGAGGCCAACGTGCAGGATGCACAGCGCGCACTCGCCGACCAGATACTGGAAACGGAGCGGACCAACCCGGACTCCTTAGTTATTGTCCTCGGTGACTTTAACAAAGGTAATCTCAGACATGAACTCCCCAAATACAAACAGTTTATTAAATGCCCCACCAGGGAGGGGAACACTCTGGATCACTGTTACACCACAGTCAGTAACGCTTTTCACGCCGTCACCCGCGCTGCACTGGGACACTCTGACCACGACATGGTCCACCTGATTCCTGCATACAGGCAGAAATTAAAACTTTCTAAGCCTGTTGTGAGAACTTCGAAGAAGTGGACCAGTGAAGCTGCAGAGGACCTGAAGGCGTGTTTGGACTGTACTGACTGGGATGTTTTCAGGACTGCTACCAACAGTCTGGATGAGTACACAGAGGCTGTGACTTCATATATCAGCTTCTGTGAGGACTGCTGCGTACCAACTCGGACCAGGGTGAGTTACAACAACGACAAACCCTGGTTCACAGCAAGACTGCGACAGCTGAGGTTGGAAAAGGAAGAGGCGTTTAAGAGTGGCAACAGAGTGGAGTTTAAGGAAGCCAAGTACAAGTTTAGCAAGGCGGTGAGGGAAGCTAAACGACTGTACTCAGAGAGACTACAAAACCAGTTCTCCTCCAACGACTCTGCTTCTGTGTGGAGGGGGCTCAGGCAGATCACCAACTACAAGCCAAGAGCCCCCAACTCTGCTAACGACCGACGCCTCGCCAACAGCCTCAACGACTTCTACTGTCGCTTTGAAAGACAATGGGACAGTCCTGACACCATCCCCCACACCATCACCCACCAGCTCCAGCCCAACAGCCCCAACCCCCTCATCACACCTGGGGCTGAACTCTCACACCTCCTACCACCACAGCTGCCCCCCACAGCGCCCCCCACTCCTCCAGCATCGACACCTCTGTCTGTCCTTGAAAGAGATGTGAACAGGCTCTTCAAGAGACAAAACCCGCGTAAAGCTGCTGGACCAGACTCCATCTCCCCATCCTGCCTGAAGCGCTGCGCCGATCAGCTGTCTCCGGTGTTCACGGACATCTTCAACACCTCACTGGAGACATGCCACGTGCCAGCCTGCTTCAAGGCCTCCACCATCATCCCCGTCCCCAAAAAACCAGGGCCCACAGGATTAAATGACTACAGACCCGTCGCCCTGACCTCTGTGGTCATGAAATCATTTGAACGCCTGGTCCTGTCCCACCTCAAATCCATCACAGACTCTCTGCTGGACCCCCTGCAGTTCGCCTACAGAGCCAACAGGTCTGTAGACGACGCCGTCAACCTGGCTCTACACTTCATCCTCCAGCACCTGGACTCCGCAGGATCCTATGCCAGGATCCTGTTTGTGGACTTCAGCTCTGCCTTCAACACCATCGTCCCGGCTCTTCTTCAGGACAAGCTCTCCCAGCTCAACGTGCCTGACCCCACCTGCAGGTGGATCACAGATTTCCTGTCTGACAGGAAGCAGCACGTGAAGCTGGGGAAACACGTCTCAGACTCGCGGACGATCAGCACCGGCTCCCCTCAAGGCTGCGTTCTTTCTCCACTACTCTTCTCCCTGTACACCAACAGCTGCACCTCCAGTCACCAGTCCGTCAAACTCCTGAAGTTCGCGGACGACACCACCCTCATCGGACTCATCTCTGGAGAGGATGAGTCTGCCTACAGGTGGGAGATTGACCACCTGGTGACCTGGTGCAACAGCAACAACCTGGAGCTTAACGCTTCAAAGACAGTGGAGATGGTTGTTGACTTTAGGAAGAGCGCAGCCCCACCCGCCCCCATCACCCTGTGTGACTCTCCAGTGGACACTGTGGAGTCCTTCCGTTTCCTGGGCTCCATCATCAGCCAGGACCTCCGGTGGGAGCTGAACATCAGCTCCCTCATCAAGAAAGCCCAACAGAGGATGTACTTCCTGAGGCAGCTGAGGAAGTTTAACCTGCCACAAACAATGCTGGTTCACTTCTACACCGCCATCATTGAGTCCATCCTCACCTCCTCCATCACCGTCTGGTACGCTGCTGCCTCCACCAAGGACAGACGCAGACTGCAGCGTATCATCCGCTCTGCAGAGAGGGTGATCGGCTGCAACCTCCCATCTCTTCAGGACCTGTACTCCTCCAGGACCCTGAGGAGAGCAGGGAAGATCGCTGCCGACCCCTCCCACCCCGGACACCATCTGTTCGACCCCCTCCCCTCTGGCAGGAGGCTGCGGTCCATCAGGACCAAAACCTCCCGCCACAAAAACAGTTTCTTCCCCTCTGCAGTCAACCTGACAAACTCTCACTGACACCCCCCCGAACACTACCGCAAGCTATACGTTATATTAACGTACATCACCCCTGTCCCCACTGCGTTACATTAACGCACTCACCCCCTACTGGACACTTTATCTGGACACTTTACTTTACTTTATTCTGGTCACTGCACTGTTTGTTATTTATCTTATCTTATTTTTATTTTTATTCTTATTGTTATTTTAGCTTTTATATTCTACTTATTTGTTATCAAAACAATAGCACCTTCAGACCACAGCAAATTCCTTGTAATGTATGTTACTTGGCAATAAACAGTTTCTGATTCTGATTCTGATTCTGATTCTGAGATGAGAAGCAGCTGGAGCTGAGACAAGAACAGCTTGATCGGCGCGTCCGGATCATATCGGTGGATGCTCAGGAAGAAAGGCGCTAGGAATCTGACTTGAGTAGCGAGTGCATTCAGCAAGCAGCAGCTTTCAGTCAAACCTTTCGTGGTACCCAGAGCCATCTTGTACAAGGCGTTGACTGGGCGGTGTGACCCTGTACCTCCATCCAGTGACTGGATGCTTTACACCACAGACATTACACTTTTTGTTCCAGGGACAACAGCACATTATTACAGTTATTTGGTTTGTCATAGGGCTTCATACCCCTTGTTTGCTGTGTGGCACATTTTATCTGTTTGTTTAATCAAGTACTTTTTGTTGCACCACATGTGTTTCTATTCTATTCTGTAAAACCTTTTTCTATGAAGAGCCAGACAGTCAGGGTTAAGAAAAACATTTTTTATTTGTGCAATTGCAAGGCATCACAAAGGTTGAAGTATTGTCGCATCAGACCCTCTGCACCCAGTGCCAGTTCCACCACAGGTTCTGCTGCTACTACAGGTGCGTCCCATTCATTCTGGTAGTCCTCTCCACAACTACATGATCAGTTAGTGATCGCTGTCATTCCTTTTCATAAGGCAATGCCACCTACCCTTTAGTTCACCAAAGCCATTTTCAAACACCACCTATGCCCTGTTCTGCTGTCAGCCACCCATTGTCAGAGAATGGTTTCAGAAGCCACTTCTGTAAAGGATAGGCAGAGTATCCCAGCATTCATGTTCCTAGTGTAAGCTGGGAAACGGCTACCACGGTCGACTAACTCCCACAATGTGAACTGTCTTAGAACTCGAGCATCGTGAATACTCCCAGCCATTCCTGAATATACTCTCCAGAATGGTCCCTTTCCATCTACAACAAAGGATAACGGAATGCCAGCCTTTACGGTTGAAGTAGTCACAGTGCTACTTGTGCGGTGCCAAAATGTGTGAACATCAAATGACTGGGAAAGAAAAAGGCAGACAGAAATTGCATTAGGGAATGTTTGTGAGGTTTTGCCAGATTTGCCAGTAGAGCAGAACAATTCAGCGTTGGTGTGCAACACTGTTGACCATGCTCCGGGGACAGAGTGAGAGGAAGACTGAAGGATGAAAACTCCTACCTACAACCACATCATTGTAGTTTCTCGAGCCCGCACAAACAAAGCACATCGCCCTGACGCATACAGGAATTAAAGAGAAACGAAGTCTGTTGCAATATCGTTCCAAGGAAAACAAAAGGTTACTGATCTGACTCTTCTCACTATAGAGCTGACTTTGGCTTGCTTGCTGCTGAATCAAAATGCGTGCAAATTGTGAATGCATGCTAGCGCATACGAAACATGCAAAGAGACAAAATGAGAACAGAAAACACCAAATCAATATTCATCAGGGGTCCGAAGATGAAGGCATCATCAGGTGGTTGTCAGAGTCGAACCGAAGCAGCAACACCTCAATTGCCTGTCCTCAGAAAGAGAGTCACACAGAGACACGGGAGGCTCAGAGAGCGAGAGAGACGAGAGAGGAAAGGATTCTTAGCAGAGAACCCTGCGGCAAAATCAAGCCCGAAGACTCTGAAAACTCGCTGACGGATGCGCTTGAAAAACATTCTCAGCACTGGTGAACCGAAGCGTTCTATGCAGTGCTGAGGGGTCAGAGGCAGAGACGCCTGAATGCGTCGCAGACATTTTCCACTGCAATTGTCTGAATTGTTGCAGTCTTTTGTTCCAGGAAGACACTCTAGGGGCATGACAAAGCCAATTCCACTCCAGCCACAGGTCCTCGACACAAGCCTGCTCTCTGGATGGAATCCAGGGAACTTTGGGTGACTAGGAAAATAACTAAACAGAGCTGTCGCCAGAACAAAACGCCTGAGAGTTTGATGACACAGTATGAGAGACCAGATTTGGGCAAGCTGTAAACCTTCTTATTAACCCTTATTTACCCAGCAAAAAGGGCTAGCTAAGCATTTATACCTTCACTCCACAGTTACCTTGCTTTAAATCCATTTAGAGGTGAATATTTGTGTGCAAGCAGCACAGAGCTGAAAGAACGAGAGGATCCTTTTCATGTTTGTGTGGGCTTCCTCCGGCTGCTCTGATGTCCTCCCACTCCACAGACACACAACTCAGCTAAATTGGAACCTCCTCAGTAGTAAAGTCAAGTCAATTGTATTTATATAGCACAATATCACAAATCACAAATTTGCCTCAGGGGGCTTTTACAATCTGTGCACTGATTTGGTGATTTGCTGGTCATTTACTCTTTCTGACACTACAGACATATGCGAAGGAAATGAGAGAGAAAGCTGGTTACGCGGCGATGTACACAAGCACATGTTAACTCTGCGACTGCCTCAAAGGTTCCAAAGTGTGGGCACACTTCACTGAAGTCAACAAAACAAGCCCCTTGCTTAAATATTTATCAGCCGTCCATCATGTGAAGGTCTGCCTCGGCCTACCATACACTAATACACTGTATTATGTGACCTGTCAGATTCTGTGACCTGTGACAACAACAATGATTTCGCCTTCAGTGCATCGTGCATGCTGGAGAAACAGCAATTTATTTAGTTGATGTGTGCTGAATGATAAAGTGGACTTAGCGTTATTTCCACTGGGTTTTGTACTTCTGCAGCTAGCAGAGCTGAGGACACCTTGTTAGGAGAATATATTTTTCCTTTACTTTGTCACCCTGTATTTCAACTCGTAGTTAGGACCTGTTTCACTTTGAAATAGAGTTGTTGAAATGTTATTAACAGCAGTTAAAGGCAACCTAGATGTCTAAAAAAACAACAACAAAAAAAAGGCCCAGTTTTCACCTGCAGTAGATTTCTAGACATGTAGACGAACTGAGGATTGATGCTCACTGGGTCAGAACTGCCCACGGTTTAGCTTGTAATGTGTTTGTCTGTCTGATGGCCCCGCAGCGACTGGTGACCTGTCCGGGGTGTTTCCCTGCCATTTCTTCTGAGGCGTGAGGAGAAAGGTTTCAGCCTCCCTGTGAGCCTGGGGAGCGGTAGGCGGGCATAGAAAATGAATGGGTGGATGAGTTGCCTGGGGCAATTAGTCTGTGACTTGCAGGCAGTGTACTGCTTCATTCAACAAACGGATTATTAAGTGCTTTAATCCGAAACACTAAGCCGGCACTCCAGACAACATGATTGCAGAAACACTGTTGTCATAGTTTACTGTTGTGGCGAGTTGTTCACTTGACTTTGCTGCTGGGAAGCCGCTTTGAAAGGAAGCATTATGCCAATCATTCCATAATAGAAAGCCAGTCGTGTAAACACTGTGTCTTTCAGTGTTCGCTGTACATATATGACAACACAGGTTTAAATGTTTCATTAAAATGAGTCAGTGGATCAGCATTAATTCATCAATATAAAGCTAAACCAAGGCCCGGGAGTAGCGACAATATTTACGTGGAGACGATATCAATTTATCTACGGTCAGATATTTTGCCATAATGAGCTATCCATTTCTATTTTTAGGGCCTATTAGTCCATCGTGGGCAATGTTGTGAATCAATGAGCTGAGCCCCTTCACGGCAACATGATGAAGCACCTTGATTTGTCACATATTTTCTTGGCCGGATCAGCCATTCCTTTCCAACAGTTTCGCTATATCATAATATACATGTTGATATTGTGATAGAACACGACATATACCGCAATAGAGAGATCCGTGCGGTGTCACACACTCCACACATAGGTGCAAGGCAAGCTGATGCCAGTGAAAATTGGTGCAGTCTGTGTACTACTTCCAGCCCATTCATGTCAGCGTCCCCACGTGTGTCCTGGTGCCTTTTTGGATAGTAGTGCAAGGAGTCGCCACAGTCACAAATGTTCAAATCCTACACACAGGGGCTTTAAATAGATTGCTCAGATAGGTCAATGGCTTGTGTAGCGTAGGGTTAGTTTTTGTTCCTTTTAAAAATGTTTAACAGGGAGAGATGGTGTGACAGTGGGTGTATACGTGACATTGTACCAGTATTGTATGTCCAGGCAAAAAAAGGCAGCATCATACCCAATTAAGACTTGCCATCTGCATTGCAGTCACACATCTCTGCAACGCCACTGCATGTAAACTAACATTAAAGGGGGAGAAGTATCTGCCTCCTCCCTCAGTGAAAAAGGCAGTCCAGAACATTTGTGGACAGAAAGTCATGGGGCAGACATTTTGAATTCCGACAACGCTCCACACCTCTGGCTGAAAGCTTGATATATGGCGCAAATGTCTACACTGCAGATGCAATGTTTAAGAATGACTCATTAAAAACACGGAAAGGTAGACACAGAGCTGGTGGCAGCAGCAGCAGCAGCAGGCAACGCAGTTTATCTTTCACAGGCACAAACACAGTGCATTTCCACCGACTTCCATCGGCGAAATGAACAGTGTAAACTTTTAGGACAATGAAAACCCATTCTGATGTTTGCTGGGAGCCAAAACCGGATGGAAATTGTGACATGACATGAGATCCAAAGCAGAAGCAAGCGCGACGATTGTGTTGTCGGCGTGTCTCGAGCAAAGGGGCAGCAAACATCCAGCACTTTTTTTTAATAATCACTGCTACCATCAGCAAGGCATATCTCAGCGAGAGTCATAATGTGCAAGCTGTCGGGGAGTTTATCTGTGGAATATATGCTCACCCTGAGCTGCACTCTTGTGAAAACTTGCACACCAACTCAAGCACACACACACACACACACACAGTCCTGCTCAAAGGCGGCAGACAAACACACGAACGCCTGCATCTTCTTTTCACCACACAATCTCTCCCCTAATGCGGAATCCACTGAAGCATAATTGAAAATGACTTTGGAGAATTGACACATTAAGGCTGGAAGACGGTGTATTTTGCAGGTGCTTCTGCAGGAGAGCTGTCAGTGAAGCACACGTGAGAGCAGAGGACGGCGAAGCATGAAAAACATAATGGAACCTCCAAAGGCTGCATGCCAAAAGTCTGTCTCTCTTTCAGTAGATTAAGGAAACGTGTTCATGTGCATATCCAACCCTGTGTGTGCTGATGTCGATGTGTCTGTGTCGGAGGGAGACGGTGAAGGGAAAACATGAAAGCCGCCCATGCGAGAAGCAAACAGGAAGAGGAAACGAGCCTGCCCACCATGCTAGAATCCATGCTCTGCTGTTAACGCAGAGGGAGAAAGTCGGGGACGGCCCTGCAGTGTAAAACAAAAGATTTCACATAACAATTCGCTGGAGTGTGATTCATGTACAACAACAAGCGAAACAGGAGCAGGAGAACGGGGGGGGGGGGGATTGTAAAAAAAATAAAATAAAAAAAAAATCCTCACAGTATCCCTTGGCCTTGCCAAATATAACCCTGACCGCATCACTGCACCGCGACTGACAAATGCAGCGTTGAGGAAAATACCTTAAAGGAGCAGCCGGAGTGGGACGGAAGTGCTGACATTCAAAGATCGCTTTCAGTGACAACGTTTGTCGTGTATCCCACTCGCAGCCCGTGTTCTCCATTCAACCTTGACAGCTGGTAGGCAAGTGTCTTTGCCTCGTCCCCTTTCTCTAGAATGCCTTTTTCCAGAATGAATCTTTTAAATGGAGTATAAAACTTTCAAAATTCCTCCCAGACACCATGACTTTTTCATGAGCTCGAGAAGGACTTTATAGGCTCCAAAAGATAAATCTGCTCTTGACATCCGCCTCGTTTTCGCTGTGGTCGCCCGCTGCTGACCCGACCCGACTAGTCTCATGACTAAGTCACCTTACCCGACCCTCTTCTCCTCCGCTCTGTCCGGTCTGGGGTGAGCCGACAGCCAGTTTGCCCTGCAGTCGACCACAGATGCTACTGTACTTGTGCTTGATTTAAACCGTAGTCAGAGTGCAGGCTTTGGAGGGAAAAAAATAAAAAATAAAAAAAGCCCCCAGTGTGTCTTCCAACCTCGCAAAGCTGGCGAGCAAAGAACAACCAGAAATGACTTCCATTCATTATTCATGCCACAAGAAGGCCTGGAAAACAGCAATTCGATGACTAGATGATTACTACTGCTGGAGAGTGGCAGCGCACTGCAGTGGCCTTTAGGTTTCCAGTTTGTGCTCCAACAAGGTCTCTGGAGCGTTGTTAGTGATGATAACTGACATGTCGGGGTCAGGAAGTCCATGTGCTAAAAAAAAAGGCACCGGAGAGGTACGGGAGCTCTCTAGTGAAGACGCTTGTGGAAGGTAATAAAGACAACCAAAAAAAAAAAAAAAGTTTATTCTTCTGTTTAAGTGGTCCACCGGGTGTGCACAACGTACGAGAGCATTTTCTAAGCACCGACGTGGAAATACCTGCAATTGAAATGCAAGAACAGCATGGTATAAGGACACAATTACTGGGTTTTCAACTGCATGCCCAACAATACGGAGTCCTGAAAATGGCAAAAGCCAGTAAAAGAGTGTCGGAGGAGTCCAAAATATAACATGAACGCTTCCGTCATGACCGCCAATCAGTTCATGAACTAAATCACAACTTTTTACATTTCCCTCTTCATCTTTGCACATTCATCACAGTCCAATGCATGTTACTAACTTTATATCTTCCCCCGGAGTTTCTTTGTGCTTTCTCGTCTCGCAGGTTCCTGTGGATCGTGGTCCTGGTACGCCTGGGTGCTACTGCCATGGGCCTGCCTGACTCTCATCACTACAGTTATTATGTTTAGTCGTAGTTCTGTTACTATTAAAGCTGCTATTATTAATCTCAGTTATTATTACAGCTGTAACTACTACTATCAGTCATATTTCCATTATTATTATAATTATAGCTGCTATTTCTACTGCTAGCGCTGCCATACATCCCTGCCTGTCTGTGTCTCTACGCCTATCTCTCTCTCTGTCTCTTTCTGTCTGTCTGTCTCTCCCTCCCCCTCTCTCTCTCTCCCTCCCTCCCCCTCTCTCTCTCAAACCCAACCGGTCAAAGCAGCAAACAGGTTTCTGCCTCTTAAAAGGAAGTTTTTCCTTGCCACTGTTGCCAAAGTGCTTGCTCATGGTGGGAACTGTTGGGTCTCTGTAATAACATTATAGAGTCGGTCTAGACCGGCTCTATTTTGTAAAATGTCATGAGATGACTTTTGTTGTGATTTGGCGCTATATAAATAAAATTGAATTGAATTGACTCGCTCATGTAAGAGAGAATAAACTTTTCTCTTTCTATTTTTTTTTTTCTTTCGCCAAGCTCCTGTTTCTGTGCGGCCCATAGAGCAAGCGCGCTAACGTCATCTTTATCCCCAACTAACTCGACTCGAGGCGGCTATTAGTGAATTTTAGTGAACCTTTAGGACATAATGATTTAAATAAGGGTGTCACAGTGCTTCCTGTGTGTTTAGTTCAGTCGTTTAGGTTTTCGTGTTTCCTGTTTTATTTTGTTAATTTACTCTCCTCTCATTTCGGACTACTTCACTTCCTGTCTTTGTGTGTTTTCCCGCCTGTGTGATTGTCTCCACCTGTCCTGATTCGTTTCACCTGCCCCTCGTTATTCCCACCTTGCTGCTGTAGTTGGTCTGTGCGCTTCCCCCTCCCAAGTGCCAGTTTGTTGTATGTTGTTGCTGTGTGTGTGTGTGTGTGTGTGTGTTACCTCTCTTGGCTCCCTGTTTCCCCTGCGTTCCTTGTGTTCCCAGTGTTTTTTTAGATTTTGTCGTTTGGACATTGATGTACGTTGACGTTGATGTCCTTAAAAAAGTCTATGGGGGGGGGGGGGGGGGGGGGGACTATTTCCGGGCCAGTGTGCATCACGTGATGGACCCGGATGTTGTAATCACACAGTTTGACCCACTATGTCACATTGGCTTCAAAGCCCGACGCCCTTCCCGGGGACTTGAGCCAGCCACATAGTCCTCATGTGGTTGCTCCACATGTTCCACACACACACACGCACGCACACACCACTGATCATTGCCCTGGACATACAGCACACGCCCCTCTCATATAAATATTGGAAAAATCGGAAATGTGTGTGGGGAAAATCGATCAGTGATTAAATGTGTGCCAAGACTAGGAAGGAAAAGGAAGGCGTTGAAAAATCTAATTATTTTTACACTCCACCGCTAGTTATGTCTTCAACTTGTCTGCCAACCCTTTACAACATTTAGTCACTTTTGGGGCTTCATACTTCCCAAAATAGTCATTATAATTTAAACCAAATTCATCAGTGATTTAGTGCGCAGTTTACAGCTAATCTACTATCCCCTTTTCCTGCAGTGTATACCTACAGGGAGACTGAGGTGTAGAGCGCAGACACGGGGGGTCAGGTGCGCTTTCACTCGTCATTTCCTCGACCGCGTCTTTCCCATGGAGACAGCTTAATGACTGTCTGTCTGTGAACTTACTGAGTTACTCTGAAAAACATATACCTGTAAACTGATATAGGTGCTGAGAAATATTTTGCGTCGTAGTAGACGAGCGTTGCAAACAAACTTTTCATTTATATCTGCAATAATTCCTTTGGATTCATGCTCATCATGCACTGTGTATGCAGAATCCAATTTTAAATCATTCACTCCTTTTCTGTCAGCATAGAAGTCGCTTGCCGGGGATGAGCGCCTCACAAATGCAAGTGTTTAGCAGAACACCAGCTGTTTCTCTGGTGGGGACTTGGTGAAAGTAGGAGTGATAAAAGCCAGGCAGGAGCGTAAGAAGTCTGAGCACGCTCTTAAAAGTCTTTTGTTTGATCGCCTGCTCATTTGCCAGCTTTGCATCCTGTTGCAGCAGCACAGGGTAAATACACGTTTTGTTTCCATTTCCAAAGAGAAAAGAGCTCTCCTGGAAAGTGAGTGGGACCTATCCTTCACGACTCCGCGGTGCTTTTATCTGGTACCTTTCTTCTCTCTGATAAGCAGCTCCAGAGCCAATCATGTGGAACTTATAACTCAGACATGTCAAAGGGAAGTTTTACCGAGGTGAGTGAGTAGAAGGAGGTGGGGGGGGGAATGAATAATAAACTTTCCTCCAACCTTCTCTAAACTTTCTTCCAGTGCTGCGAAACGCGCTCTTCACACATTCGGCAGTCCCGGCAGCTCCCCGTCCATGATCTCCACCGATCTGAGCCCCGTGACCTCGGCGCTGACTACGTAAGTGGCCGTTGTGTAAGCTGGTGCTGGCAAAATAAATAAATAAATAAATAAAACATGCACCTAGCTATAGCGCCCGATGCCGCCAGCCACATCACTAGCCAGCCGCCACAGTCCGGCCCACTTGCTGTGGGCAGCTGGTGTCAGAACGTTGTGATCCGTGGAAATATTTCTGTCATCTCAGATAAGCAGTGGAGTCAAAGCTCTCAGGCGACCCGCTGCTGTCGACAAACACACGGGACACTTTGTCATACATTCATTTGCTAGTCTGTGTGCTTGTGAATCCATTTTTAGTTCAGGATCAAAATTGGAAAAGTGTGTAAGTGTGAGGTGAACGGTTGACAAATCCATCAACTTTTAAACACACACACACACACACAAAAAAAAATACCAGTTTAACATCCCAGAATGGCAGGGAAAAGAATTAGCGTTAACCACTTCAACATCTGGATGGCTGACGAGACTTTAAGTTGATTAGCGCAAATCGGAAAACACCCCCCCCCCCAACCGCCTCCGAGAGAGATGCCCTTGAATTGCTTCTGGTATGAAATTTCCATATCATCCCCTCCCCCCACCCCAGACTTAAGCCTCATGATGGAATCCACCATTTTGCTATTATGACAGCAGGCAAATGAGTATGTGCTTCAGGATGTGAGAGGGGTGGCGGGGTGGGTGGGTGGGCAAGAGTGTGTAATTAAAAAGGTAAGAATTTAAATATTGTGAGAAAGGATCACAACAGATGACCTCTTTAATAACGGCGAGGGTGATTAATGCGTTAACTCTGAGGTACAGCGCAGAGGGAGGAAACAAAAAGGTCGCAGTAATTCACATGAAATTAGTTTTAAAGCAGCATGCATATAATATGTTTTTTCAGGGTGTCTATAATTCAGTGCTGTCATTTTATTTATTTTTTTACTACCATGAAATGAATGATGTGCACAGCCAGTCTTGCAAATGTATTGGCTTTGTGTTGACTCCAGGTTGACAGCTGCTCATGAATAACCCACTCTCACTCGTTCTGTCTGACAAATACTGTGTTTGACTGGCCTCTGATGGACACTTGTGATCTTTTGTAACTGCACGTATTGTATGCTGACATGCAAAGCGCTGACCGAGACCAGCAATGTGCGTGAACGGCAAAGCAACATAAGTGAAGTTCTGACAGATTTCCTTTTTGTTGTTTCCATTTGGGCTCAGTTATCTAGCGGTTATAATAAAGATATAAAAATAAATTATAAAAGGATGTGAGACATTGTCCACGATGACCCGCAGCTTGGACAGCATCCTACTCTCTGCCACCACTCAGAGAGTCCAGCTCCACCCCCACAACTGACCTTGCGGATCGGTTTGATGAGTCTGTTGGGAGTCCGCCACCCTCGGCCTGCTGCCCCCAGCATGCAACAGCATAGAGGATAGCACTGGCCACCACAGACTCATAGAACATCCTCAGCGTAGTCCGGCAGATGTTGAAGGACCTCAGACGCTTCAGAAAATAGAGACGGCTCTGGCCCTTCCTGTAGAGGGCGTTAGTGTTCTTTACCCAGTCCAGTTTATTGCCTATGTGGACTCCCAGGTTCTTGTAGTCCTCTACAATGTCCACACTGACCCCCTGGATCGCCTTGGTCCTCCTCAGATCCACAGTCAGCTCCTTTTGTCCTCGTCTTTCACATGGTAACAGCACCAACAATACAAACTACGGGTGCAATAACAATACAATAATAATAATAAAAACTACTGCTACTAAATCAGTTGCATTTGTTCGTCAGCTTTCAAAAATCCAAGGTTCACGTTTATGAGCCACGTCACGAGTATAAAAAGGTGGGTGAAAGTCTTGGGGCGCTTGCTCCTCAACAATATATCTGTATACGACAGACATAATCCAAAACAACTACAACTGTAACGTAAAACATTTGACTGTGAGAGGAGGGCTAAAACAGTCAGGTGATGACTCTCTCTCTATGAGCAACACCTTTCATATTAGCCATGGTCATTTGAAGAGCGGCTTTGACCACACCATTGTTGCCACGTGCAGGTAAAGTTATCATCCAGCGTACCTTTCACTATTTTCCTTCCATCTCAGGAGAGACTACAGTAGCTGTATCAATCTTATCCTCTCGAAAGAAGCGCTTTCACTGAAGTGCTTGAAGTTCTGCCGAGCCCAGAATGGCGAGGTTTGTTTTTGAGGGAAATACCAAGTCCAAAAGGTCACAGACATCAGGTGGGTCTCTCCGAGAAAGCCGGGCCCTTATTATAGGCACTGACCTGTGAAATATCACATAGCCTGTGAGCATGCTCAGCAAAATGATGCAATTTGAGAGGATGTCACTCCTCACCCCCCGGGTGACCCCCATCCTGGCACAGCGGGAGAGGTGGAGTCTGCATCCAGGGAGCGATAACACAGAGCTATCTCCTCTTCCTCTCTCTCTCTCTCTGATGGTCCCCTGGATTCAGGCAAGGGAATCCCCTCCAACAACGATGGAGGGTGTGCACATGCACTGACTAGGCCTGTTTTTATTTTTCTCACTCTCTCACGGTCTGCACTGGAAATGTATTCCAAAGGGACACGTTTCAGATTCCAGTATATCTGGTAGCTTTTAAACAGGGTAACCTGCCTAATAAAAATATCTTATTATTATCATTATTATTAGTTACATTAATCATTGTACAGCACCTTCCAAAAACAAGTTACAAAGTGTTTTACAAACATACATAAAAACAAGAAAATGTCATGTAAAGTGACAAAGGACAAAGCAAAATTGTGTTTTCAAGACACAAACACACACAAAACAAGTCTGAAAACGAAAAAACAATCTGGGGGTGTGGAGTCAGGGAGGCGCGAGCTTACCTGACGCTAGCGGCTCGAAGGCTACATTAGCTGCTACGAGCGTAACACACCTCCACATCTTCCGCCGAACTGTCGGCATTGTGGTTTCCTGACCCTCACGCAACCACGAGCGTCCTTTTCTTAGCCCCTCCCCGGCCTGGTAAATGCCCACATCTTTCAAACTCCATGCCTCTCAGTTCATACCGCAGCCTTCTTGTTATAAGGATGAAAATAACCCCAGATGACATCTTCCGGAGTTATGTTCTTTACTTGGGAAAAAAAAAAAAAAAACCCATCCAGAGGCACAAAAGGCATTAAACAACAGTTGCCACAGGCTTGAGCAGGACTCCCGATGCCTGTTAAACTGACCTTCATGCACAGAATCTGCGAAGCTCCCCTTGAACCAACTTCTGTCCCGGATCGCTAATTAGTTCGCAGACCTGAAGCAAGTAGTGTCACCCAAAATCTCCCCACCAGTTGCCTTAATTGTTGCCTAATACTTCATAATCACTGTCATTTTCCGTGACGCTATTTTCGGGCAGTTATCCTCATAATTAACATTCCTTCATACCAAACATCATTACAACTGTAATCAGCATGTTAATAGGGGACAAAGAAGAGTGAAGAGAACGCTCTTTTTTTTTTTTCTTTTTTATCAGATCAGTGTTCATTTGCTGAAGGCGAGAATAAGACCAATTAAATCAAAATAATTAGACTCAAACGCCTGATCATTTAGTGTGAAAATGTGACTTAATGAAATAGGACAAACTGACTAAGACTACAGCAAGTCCCTGGAGGATGACATGGAAAAAAAAAAACCCAAAACAGTTTATTGGTGGTGTGGTGTCATCATTTAGAAGTCCATTGAAGGGAGTAGTTCATTCTCACAGATATTGATTGAAGTATCTCAGACCAGATAACAACCTGTCAATCTCGATGATAGTGGTAGGAAGGGAGGAGAAGCCGATTCATTAAAGTATAACGTTTCGCCCAACAAATCCGCTCAAATTATACCCGTTCCCGTTCAGGCAGATCTCCCGCCCAATCACAACCGCGTGTCTAATATGGGGCGGGTTTGATAAAAAACCCGCCCCATATTAGGCATTTTTGTGGACAACCAAGATGGCTGATGTGGAACGTTCTGTGAAACCTTTTCAAAATGGCGGCGGGCTCAAGCCAGCAGTGCTCTGTTCGGTCACACCAGCTGGAACGGTACGTCCGGCAACACACTTCGGGTACTGGTAGTGGTGGTCGGGTGGGGGCCCGTGGCACCATGTTCATCCAAAGTATTTCCTGCTTTTGCTCATGTGAACATCAAAAGTGAACCTGCATGTTTTGGCTCTGACGTGTCAGTATTTGTGTGCTGGCAAATGTCAGCTGTGAGGCAGCTCATGGGTCAGCTGTAGTCTCTCAGATCGCCCGCGCTCCTATCAAGCCCCCAGGAATGGATCTGGGCCATGACGTGATTTTGGCACAGTGGCCGCACGGGTTACTGCAGCCTTCCGCGTTCATCACGTGAAGCACACACGAAAGCCCCCCCCCCCCCCCCCCCCCCGTGCACAATTATTGGCAAATGAGCAGCTGTAAAACTGATCTGAGTAACTCTCAGTCCAGTTCAGTGCAAAGATAGAAAGTCACGATGTTGTTGCATCTGATCGGTCAATCGAAAGAGCCCGCCGCGTCACCTTTTCAAACATTCAGTGCAGTTTTTTGGATTCTAATGCGGTTTAGTCTGCTGCTGCTTCAAACTGAACTCCTGCAGAACAAAACTAGGCCCAAATTCGCATTGTGTGGCACCTATCTGCAACACAGAATGTCTTTCTTTTTTTTCCCCCAGCTGTTTTTTAAACTAACACACTGTTTGTCACAGCCATGGCACTTTCTTTCTCCAGCGAGGGGAGCTCCAATGCTGCTGGCTGTCACTGACAGTGATGACTCAGTACACTCAGTTCCATTTGAGCATCCAGTGTTTACTCCTGTACCGGAGATGTCGAATAATACTAAGCCTTTATTTGTAATGGCAACAATATCTGGCTCATAGCTGTTTGAACACTAAATAAGAAACACGGGCTGGACTTTTGCTTACGTGTGACGCAGTGGTGCAAAAAAAGAGATCACCGGCTCATCCTCAAGCTTTCCGGCGCAGTAATTCAGTGACACACTGCGAGCACAACTTCAATAGACTCCCCGTGTAAAGCAACAGAAAACAACCGCTGCATAGGCTTGTTTTGGGGGGGAAAAACTTACAGGATATGTCAAATTACTACAGCGATGGGAGGGAAATACAGCCTGACTTTGTTGTTGGCATTCATTTACCCACGTCTGAACACCTGCAAATGAGTACAGGGCTTGTCACATTTGATCAGTTTTCATCCACAGAGGGACAATACTCCAGGGGCCAGATGAGAGAGGCTGAGCAACTTTGAAGAAGAGTTGTTTTGCTGAGTTGATTTATTGTCAACAGCGACTAGGCTCCCCTTCATTTCGTTCTCCCCTCCACCACGCGCATGTGAAGGCTCCTTTGAAAATTATGCACAGGCTGACTGATCAGCTTCCATTGTTTAAGGTCAGCATGTTCATTAAAATTGACAGACTGACTGGGTGATACTTTGAGGTGTTGCCACTGCCTTGACCTTTGCAACAAAAAAAAAAAAAAAAAAGAAAAAAAGAAAAAGAAGCAGCGTTAGACTTGCCATTTGGGACGTCTCTCGCCGTGAAGTGATAAACATTCTCTCCAACTGCTCCTCTTCAAACCCCATCAGAGCTGTGATCTCAATTAGCCGGCAACAGAGAGACGAATCACTGACCGGAGCTGACATGAGACAGCCAGGTCTCTCAGCGACTGCCACAGTTGAGCTGATCCAAGAAAATGGCTGCTTCAAGAAATGCTGCGAGTTTGCCTTTCATCAACTTCCCCTTCCTTCAACTTCCTCTGCTTCTGACGTTCCTATCTCAAATGCTCCTCAAGTTGTGAAAACCAAGATTAATGCGATCATTTATGTCTGTTTGGTTTGTTTGTTTGTTTGTTTTTTTTTTTTTTTTTACATACACAACCCTGCATCCCTTCAGACACTGACATATTGGAAAGTCAAGCCTAGATGGACAGCTGCTCCCCTCTCACTGTAGGTTTGTGGGTGAGTGACAGGGCTGGGAGTGCTGCCAATAACGCTGATCTTCAAGCCCAGTGATGTCCCTGCTCTCACACCATGGATAAGTTACTTCACCTGATTACGTCTTCCCTACAGAGTTAAACTGTCATGGTGCATTTAACTCTGATGACAGTGCCAGGGTTTATGTGAGTCCAATCATCGCTTATTTGTGTGCAAAAATTAGCCGTGTAGCAGAGGGTAGCACTCAGACATCCTGTTGATATTGTTGGCTTTTAAATGTACCGCAAATCATTTATGTGAGGTACTCATTGGGTTGTTCACCATATGCTAGGACTTTCGGTGTTATCAGATGCTGGCTATTCCCTGACCTGGACTGAACTTCCATTCAATGTCCATTCATTTAGTACTTCTGTGCCTTGTGTAACTAGTTCAGGGGTCCACTATCATCAGGCCTCTCTGACCTATTGCATTAGTCCATTCTTCAAGAAACGTAGACAGGCACACTTTGACGTCTGGGAACGGCATTGGCAAATTAGCTTGTCCGTCTTTTAAATTCTTGGGAGTAGCAGGCTAACAGCGATGGTACCAGTGACAGCACAGTGGCACCCAGAATGACTCCACCCTCCTGTCACAGTCGGCCAGTTTTTAGCCTTAGTTCGGGTAGGGCACGGAACTCTCCCTTGCATTAGCTGATTGGCGCTAGCTGCTTCGTTCATGCTTCACACTTCCCGGCTCAGTCATCAGCTGCTTGGCTACCACCTGGCTAGTAAACGTTACACCTCACACTATTACTTTGCTGATACACTCATGTCAACCAGGCCCCCAGAAGTTGACCTGGGCTGTGAAGGGATTCCGGTTGCGTGGGGTATTTGCGTGGTAATATTTTTTTCGCATGCACAATCATTGGAAAAGAAGCACCTGTAAAAGGGTGAATACATTTGTTTAGAGTGTCACAAACCCCCTGAAATGACTCTTTTGTTATCAGAATTTGATCCATTTTGGTTCAATAACATTTGGAATGTCTGGAAGAGCTGTATGGTTAAATAACTGTATCCCATACATGTGTGCGGGGAGCCAACAGGAAGTCAACAGGAAGTCTCGGCATGCTTTCAACTGGCTCCGTGGTTGGTGGGCATGCTCTATGGGCCCAAAAAGAAGGGCCGAATTAGCAACTTTCATAGGACTGAGTGTGGTTGAACTGGGGTTGAACTCAACGTTTTGAGCATTATTGATATGACTTGGATCTGACGTTCATGTATGTTTATCAAAGGGAATTTGTTCTCCAAGCCATGAAAGGACAATTCCTTGACTTGAGTGTTTCTTACTGGACTGGGCTACATTCTGGGCAAAGCTGTCTTTTGTAATAGGTTGTTATTTAGCATCAGAAACCTATAAACCTACACAAACCTGATAAGGTACATACAATATTACATAGTTGTTGGCACACAAACATTAGCAATAAAAAGACACATTTCACTAGTGTGTTACTGGTGAAGGAGGCACCATATAACATGAGGGGGGGGCACCATGTCAGATGCCGAGAGTATGAAATAAGGCACTTGGTTTTGGATGAATGCATCGCGTGCTGAGAGAAACTCCACTTTCTCCTTGCTCAAGTTGACGCCAGCTCCATTCAGTTTGCATTATGACGGTTTTCACCTCTCCTGAAGGCTACATTGTGTCCTCTCTCTGCCATCTGTGGTGGTTGTGACGGGGGAGGGGTATGTCTGGGGGTGTTTATGCAACAGAGACTATAGGGATCATCAAAGTGAAGTTGTATAATAGGACGAACATGGGAGAAAAGGTAACCAGAGTTTCAAAGGACAGGCAGCGCAGATCATTTTGAAATGGCGAGATTAGAGACTTATCACGAAAACAATTGTTTAATAATTTAAAGGAGTATATCCAGACTATTTTACGATCCATAGTGTCTGCAGCTTAAGCGGCTGTGTTCTGTCTTACCGCGGAATATCAGGGGACTGCATTTTCTTTGCACTTATTCAAACACCAAAACACTGCTCTGTTTTTGCCTCGGGGTCCAAATTACACAGTCGCTGTCTAAATGTCAAAAAATGGCTAGCAGTCACTTTGGCACCACTTATCATTGTCAAACCACTACTTCAAGCTGGGCAGAGTAAGCAAGCTTGAGAAGTGCAAATGTTTTGTGCTTTAAAGGACTGTCATCTCTAAAATCTCAAAGGGGGGGGGAATCATACAGATGGAATACGGTTCCTTTCTCTTTAGTCAAATAGAGCTGCTGGGGTTTGGACCAGTAATTGCATACTCAAGTGCAGAACTGCATCACTGGAGAGGGGTGCTAGCCAAAAAGCAAATTTGAGCGGAATCAAGAAGAGACGGGATTGAATGTCCTTGAGTAGTAAACAAACAAGTTGCTCTTACTCTGTTTTTCTCTGCATCTGTCTCCCAGTTTCCTCACCAAACTGCTCTGGTCCCCAGTCTTCCTCCCTTCCATATTCCTTTTCCCATGCGGGCTTTTGACGACTTCCAGGGCACCCAGTGAGCATATTACCCCACAATGAATTGAAATGCTGTTGACTGTTCGCTAACCCCCCCCCCCCCCCCATCAAGCTTTTCATTCTTGGCTCATAATGCAGTTCACAGTCATAACAGTGGCAGATTTACCTCTAGAAATACTCAATCATGTTCTAAAACAATGAGTCTATGTATCCAAACATACATTTGGTTTTAACATTAAATGAGTATTGGCATTTTGGATATATGATTGTGCGTTTGGCAAATATAATGCTATATATGTAACGTTGGGTGGGGTTGCCGGAGCGTAAAACTCCCCCAAACACAATAAAAGAACAGGACAGAGCTGCTAATATTAGCCTAAACTGATAGCATCCAGAACTCTGTCATTTTCCCAACCAACTTTAGATGAAACCACGGCCACTTCCATATGACAAAAGCTTAGACGGCTGCGTTCCCATGGTGACACGCAGGTTCCTGTGAAACAAACCAAGCCACAGTAGCTTGGAAAATAGCACGGTGGCAGCATGGTAGGGATAGTCTATAACTATTCCTTTGGACTGGCAGGGAGGTTTAAACTCAAATCAAAAACAACGACTTTGACTTTGGTTTTGGAAAGGCTAGGAGAAAAACAAAATTAACCAGCGTCTAAAATCTTTTAATGCTCAGATGGAGCATTGGAGCCACATTGATTGAGACGTTATGAATAAAGTCGAAACATGTTGAGAAAAGGTCTTAATATTACAAGGCTAACATCGTTATTTCCAGAAAGTCATAATATTGCTCGAACAAAGTCGTGGTTTTACCAGAAAAAAAAAAAAAAAAAAAGATTTGAACACTCTGTCGTTGTCAATGATGAGATGAGAGCGTCTGTCTGTACGTGCCAAGAAGAAGCCGACCTCATTATCAGAGAAAATGGAACCAGCTCCACGATGTGCGAGTCAATGTGAAGCAGCAGCCGGAGTACAGGGGGGGGGGGGGGGGGCACCTTGTGTTCTCCACACAGCTGAGACCAGAGTTCAGCCATGGCATCTGAAAGGGATTAAGGCTCGGTGGGCAGCCAGAATCTACCTGTCCTGCAGTCTGCAGTGCATTGTGTTGTGGCTCGGCGCTCTGCTGATATGGCAGTATCCCTTTCAGGCCGTCTGACAGACACGTTTAGCCCGTTTGAGACTCTGTCTCTGGATGACACTGATGAGGCATTAATCTCGACCTTTGTGCGGCTCACTGTCCACACAAATGTTAACTTCGGCGGCCTCCCTGAAGCATCCTGGAGTCAGACAGTCCCCAACAACGTCACACTGCAGGCAATTCAAAATGAACCCTAAAAGCATAACGTGACTTGATAATTTCTATAATTGCTTTTCTCTTGAAAAATGAGGACTTTGCTTCAAAGCCCTGGAGAAAAACACATTTTGTTCCCACTTTTTGATTAGTTTGTGGGAACTAATTACTATATATTTTTTCCTCTCGCTCCCTAATTTCTTCTCGAAATATTGTGATTATTTTTTTTCTCAAAACATGTCGTTTCCAACAATGTCCAAAACCAGAGAAAATTCGTAATTTTGCGACGACCCCGCCTCTTTTGGCTGCTGGGCTGCCTGCTTGTCTGTGCATGTCCAGCGGGTGCGGTCGATCATCAGCTATTGGGAACACCTGGTTTGCTGCTGACTTCTTTTGGTTCGTTTCAGTGTTTTGTGTGACTTGTTTTTTTTTTTAACTCCTTGTGTTACCTTCCCTTATTTTGTCACGGCCTTTGAGCTGGTCGCGACAAAAGGTAACAGTGTGTTTCATTTGGTTGCCTGTCTAGTTGCTGTAACTTCACCTGGCGTCATCCTTAAACTCCTAAAAGCTCGAATAAATAACTATGTGTTTACACATTCCATCCAGATTTGGAAATGGGTTACATGCAGTTTCAACTCATCAGGGATGTGTTACCCATCCTTTTTGCTAGTGTATTTTTATTCTTTACAAGCACTCTTGTTGTGTGTGTGTGTGTGTGTGTGTGTGTTTGTGTTTATTTTATTCTCAGGAGGGTACATCAGTTAATACACCAGAACAAGAGCATGGCAAACAGCATCCTCCACCCTGAGTGCCCTGTCTGACCGTGCATAACACCAGAACATACTGTTCACAGCACCGGGGGGTGAGGAAAGGACACGGATTAATCGCAAACAGGTGGGAACAGACAGACTGATGGCTCAAGGATGTACAAGAAAATGAATGAGTGGGGAAGCCCGAGCATTTGTTTTAAGGGTTCACTACAGTGGGAATAAAATGTATTAAACAGACTAATCAATTAGCTGAAACATCAAGCCAATCACAGCATCAGTGTACACCAGCTAATTCTACCCCTTAGCACTCATTTTCAAAGGCATCTACTTAAATACCTAAATTCAACATTTTATGAGTAGGAATCTTCATCGTACTCACCTCCAAAGGGTGCTCTCAGTGACGCTGCCAATGTGAAAGTCATACAGCTTGGTTAGGATCAGGATCACCTGCAAAGAGAGGGGATGAAACCGTTACAATCCTCGCGCAGGGCGGTCAACGTCAGCGGTGAAGTCTTCACAGCAGAGACACCAAAGAATATCACGCTCGTTCCTTTTCCCCTCATGACCCCGGCGTGTAATACCAGACTTGGTGAAGGAGCTCCAGCATCTCCAGGATCTAGTTCACAAGTGAGGGTAAGAGCAGCACGAGGGCTGGCTGTTGTTGCGGAGAGGACGCCGAGCCTGAAGTTCTTTCAGATTTCCAATTTTCCAACCTGCGCCTTTGGTCATGACAAATGAAAAA
The DNA here is from genome assembly GCF_043641665.1 of Enoplosus armatus. NCBI lineage: Eukaryota > Metazoa > Chordata > Actinopteri > Centrarchiformes > Enoplosidae > Enoplosus > Enoplosus armatus. Next base: position 7,811,659 of record NC_092181.1, on the reverse strand, counting down.
ATGAGATGAGTGGCCCAAATTGTGGGCTGGGCTCAGCCTCGAAGCTGCAGTTTAGTTGGGGGAAATGGGTTTATTTGCTTATTAGGTGAGAGTTAGGTGAGAGGGTTGACACCACTCACATTTCTGTACATTAAATACGAGGCCGCAACCAGCAATCGGTTAGCTTAGCTTAGCGCAAAGAGTAGGAAAACAGATAAACAACTAGCCTGGCTTTGTCCCAAAAAAAAAGTCCCTCCTACGTGCACCTCTCAATCTTACTTTTTAATATGTTATATAGGTTTAATCCATTCAAAAGTGACCTCCTGAAGTCTTGTTGTCACCCTGAGGTGAAATGTATATATGTTGCAATCCCATAAGACCCAACAATTTATCAGCAACTTTCTGACGCAGTTCTGTTGTCTGTATCTCAAACAAATAAAGTACTTCTTGTTCTCTTGATACTGTATCACTGATTGTGTTAACAGTAAATTGAATTGAAGCACTACAAGGTTCAATAGTTTTAAGCGCGTCGGTAGGTGGTGCGTTGCATAATTAGCACTGAGCACGCCACTTTGAAGTGTAGTTTTTTTTTTCTCTTGATGGAGCGCGCTGCCATCCTCGGCCCTGTAGAAAAGCCTGATCCAACAGTCTCTGTGTTCGCAGCTTTGGTCTCTGCTCTTTTTTTTCTTTTCTTTTTTGGAGAGATAATCAGCAGGCGGGGCACTTTGATAAGCGCTGTGCAAGTCCTCAGAGCGAACCGCAAGACATGAAGGGCCTAGATGAGTGGTCGGCTGTGATACTCCACTCACACAGCGGAGGATCACAACTCTGTTGCACAGAGAGACAGCTGGGGGTGTAAAGTTGCGCGAGAGATGAGAGGTAATACACTTAACTGGGGGGGTAAAAAAAAACAAAAAAAACCCACTATTTATTACACTTAACCATCTGGTAGCATCCATGACAGATATTCACCTCTGGGTTGCAGAATGCAGTCAGAGGTGTGTGGAAAAAAAATCAGTCGAGCAAATGTGAAAACACAGGAAAGTGTGCGCTCACAATAATTTAGCATTTCACTTGACCTGACCTCAGCGGGGGGGGGGGTCCTTTTACAAAATAGAAGCTATTTTCTTCCATCCATGTTTTGTTTGCTGTACTGTTTTCCTTCCTGACTAAATGACTGCTGCTCTTCCTCATTAGCGACCCGCAACCTGACAAGCTCGACTTGAGTCACTTGCTGCGGGGGGGGGGGCAGGAGGTGTGGCCTCCGCTCTTCTGACAGGCATCAGCGATCAGGGCTAGATGAGAAGAAACTGAATCTCTGCACAGATTGGAAAAGAACCAGCCTCCACCGGCATCCTCCACCTCCCCAGGGCTCGTGTCCTCTAGAAGCTCCGAGGCCCGCAGACTTCCAGGACCTTTCCACCTCTGGCTGAACCTCACTATACCCACAAGCCCTTTTAAACAAGCCAGACGCTCACCAGGGACCCTTGGATGTTTCTTGTGCCACTTGCCCAAGGGATCCTCCTACTAAGACTGTGAACATATGGTTGAGGCCAAGCAAGATTGCAATGCCAGGGAGAGGGCAACGTCGGATAAGACGAAAATGGATTCTTGCCACGCGGCGGCACCACAAAATCTGGATCTATGTGTGCATGTTGTTGTGTGTACGTGGGTGCATATTTGTTGGAAGTGCATATGTGCATGTCGTGCCACTGTAGAAATGAGGGTGTCTCAGAGACTCTGTGTGTGTGTGTGTGTGTGTGTGTGTGTGTGCTCCTACGGGCTTTGTGCTGGCAGAGATGTGTGGTCTCGGCTGCTTGGGGGGGTGACACACACACACACACACACACAGACACGAGTCGTCTCTTTGAAATTCACATTGAACAACCAGGACACCAGCCGAAAAAACAGAGAAACTACTACTGTCCCCTCAAATGCGCCTTTGAAGAAAGTCTTCACATACGTCTCAAAAATATCTTTTTTTCCTTTTAAAGCCCTCTTTAAAGAATATTTAATGCATTAAGCCACAGACCTGAATGAAAAAGGCATGGGGGTTTCAAGGGATGCCGGGCAGATGCTCTTGCTGTTTATTTACATGCTCGCTCGCAAGCGTTCGCGGTCTTTGTGCAGCGGGAGGACAAAACTGCAGCACGCTTATAAAAGGGAAAAAAAAGTTTGACAGGGCGTCTGTATTTCAAGTACACTCTCCCCCTCTGAATCCCCGGTTGACTTGCAATTATTGAATCAAAATGTCAGTCACATTGCACTTGCATTAGCCCTGTTGCCTCAGCAATTAACCAACTGGGGTGAAAACATATTATTAGCATAACTAAATGTCTCCTTGTCCTCGACGATCAAGACACAATTTTGAATATTGGTTCACCTCATAATGTGCTAATGATAGCGCTAATGACTTTTTCTGAGAAAAAATGTTTAACACCTCTTTCTTTTCTTTTTCATTTTTTTTTTGCAGAGCGATAGTTTAATTATGATCTTGACCTGAAGAGTTTTCGCCTTCCGATGTCAGGCAGCGGTACGAGTCAGCATGGCGAGGCCGTCGAATAAAATGCCGCTTTCCGCCAATAGCAGCGGGTGCATGTGTCAGTTTGTGGTGAATGGAGTAATGCAAACACCAAACGCGGCATTGGCAGCCGCGTTTGGTGTTGACATGAAGAGACGTTCCGTTTTGTGATTCACCGAAAACCTCTCCAAAGCAAAAATTGCAATGCAGTGAAACCAAAAACAGCATAAAATGAATCAGATTGACAGAAGTTTCCCCTGCGCGGCATTCACTCCACTCAAAGGCCCTGGTGCGTGCACCTTCTCGACTGCAACCTCTCAGACGCTTCACTCCACGCCTCAGACGATGTCGCGGAGACGTCCGCTTTGTGCGCTCGCTTCTTGCACAAAAGATCTCCCCGTGCCTTTGATTGCAAAATGTCGTTGCCCCTTCGGTATTGGCAGTCTGGCACACAACGTGAAAACAAGCTTTCTTAGCAGTCGGCAAACACGTCAGGATAGGCGACACCAAAATGGCAGCTGCAGCTGATCATTATCTAGAAGTGATTAAGCCTCTCAGTAACATGTCAACAGCGGAGCAATTACTTTGTCAATTGGCGAGAGCTGTTTATGAGGCACATTGTCAACTGGTGGCGACAGAGTTGACAACAAGGCGAGGCTGAAAAACAGTCCTTTCACCCAATTTGGCACGTCGTGAGGGAAAACGAAGCTATTGACTTAATGGTAAGTGGATAAATACACGGGGAGATGTTTTGGAATAATTGCATGGATCATAAATGGAGACAAATAGTGAGCTGGAATAAAGTGCAGCGAGGGGGGGGGGCAACAATAGAGAGTATCTGACATGCAGGACTCAACTGTCATCTGTTGCCTTTGTTTTGTGGCTAGCAACAAAGAGCGCCGGGCTGTAAGGATCCCTCCGTTCACCATTTTGATCAAAGGGTTGGCGCGACTGTGCTGTACAGCATAATACAACAGCGTAACAGCGGATGACCATTAGTCCTGAGAGATTAAAGCTGCACTAATCAATGCTTTTCATGCTTGTAGTTGACACACTTTTCTTTCTGGCCTCTTTTTCAGCCATTGTTCGGCTATTCCAGCCCACTCGCTCCAAACATGGCAACACGAAGCAGTTAGCGGCTCGCTGGTCGAGAGAGCCGAACACCAAGCAAGCCAAAGAGCCAGATCTTCTTCTTTCTCTTTTTTTTTTCCTCAAAAGTTGATGGAGACAAAAACAGAGCTTAAAGGAGAGTGAATATTAAGACTTTCATTGGTCAGGTGGCCAGAAAATTGACCCCCAAAAGAGCGCTAATGTTGTTCTGCGTCGTTGGCGGGAGCAAATAGCTAATTGCTTGCTAAGATGTGTACCATAACTTCCTTTGAAAGGTCTGCCGCCCCAAAAGTCCCCAATAAAGACCCCAATAAATGCTACTTTAGAATCTGAGCAATCAGTGTTCACATAATGGCGAACATACAGCCCTGCGGTGAGCGAATGGAACAACCTTTAGTAGCCTGACCGCTAACGTTGAAATTGATGCGCGCTAATCGCGGTTCCTGGCGAATTGGATTACAGCAGTTTTGTAAAACAAATTGTACGTAATGACAGACGAACGCATGACAAAGTCATTTCCCGCATCATCGTGTCAAGCTAAGAAGGAACAAGTAGGTAGAAATGCTACAAACAGTGGAAACTAGTTATTGTTTAGAAGACAACAAAGGATTGCCATTGGTTAAATGCTACTGTCATGTTAAGGGAATCCTTGTGAATCTTCTATATTAACCATATCTACTGAAGACATGAAGGATTATGACGAATAACATAGAAAAAAAATTAAATCAGGGAAGGACTGACACAGGAGGAAAGGGTATATGCTCATGGGCCCCTGGGTGATTCGTCCCATTTGACTCTCCGATTCTTTTAATCACCAAACTCTTGTGCTTCAACCGTGAGAATGCTCCAATATTCAACCACTACTCATTTTGTGCGTCACGGTCAGAGCGCCTCGAGCCGTCACGGCATGGCTCGTGGTGTCCCACAAACACTGGGATGTCGAGCCCCCTTAAATAATGTGCCGAATTCTGAGCCGAAGAAAAGGCTTGCACCTGGAGAGCTGGGGCTGGCTGCTGAAATGCCTCTACGCTATATGTTTCCTTTCATGCTGTGCAGTTAAGGGCGATATATATATATATATATATATATATATATATATATATATATATATATATATACCTCCTCTTCAACTCACAGCAAAGAAAGAAAGAAAAGAAAAAAAAAAAACCCAAGGCTCCGGCTAAAGCTCACCACTCTGAATGTTGTGATTAACTTGTCGGCATTATGCGCCAATTAAATCAACGTTAACACTTCCGAGGTGAGGGCCGCCGGTGGATGAAAGGGAGGGAACCAAGACGTGAAAGGGGTTGTGTTTGCGTGTGTGAATGCGGCCCGCCGGGGTAATGCCGCGGCCGCTGGCATGTCGCAGTCCCATCAAGGCCACGCCAGGGAGAAGACTGCAGCACCGTGCCCCTCCTGGACATCACTCGCTCGGCTTCCTTGCAGCCTCCCTCCTTCTCTCTCTCTCTGTTTTCTGCTCTCTCACGCTTTGCTGTCTCCCTCCCTCTGTATCTGAATCACTTCCTACCTGCCTTCCCTGGAGTGAAGTCCTCTCTCATTTACTGCATCCGTCATGTGTCTGTCTTTCCCTTGTTACTTCCCTTGCATCTCACCCCGCCATTACCTTACCGACTCTGAGTATTCCACCCAACTAAAGCCACTTTATCTCTGTTTATCTGGGCTTGTCTTTTCCCAATTCCCCTTGTGCTGGTCTCCCTGAGTTTTTCTTAGTCTTCTTGCTTACCTCTTATCTTTATATTCTGAGTTGTTTCTCATATTCCCCTCCCCAACCTCTGCTCCTCACCTTCACTCTGTCCTTTTTCCTCTAGTTATCTCTTCCTAATGCTCCTTCCTGTCTCCCTTCTACTTTTACTTGTCTGCCTTGTTTTGTTTCCTTCTCCTGTCTTCCACCACCGCTGTCTGTTTTGGCCTATTAAGGGAGAAAGGCATAGACTTTGAGTTGTACACTGACAGATTTCCTAATTGAAATCATCTTTTGAACGCAGCGCCTGCTGAACTACAATGAGGAATGGAGTTAGTGTGCTACTTAAAGGAACCCTCCAGCTTTCCTTTTCGAAAAAAGGGCCTAATATTACTCATTTGAATCGAGGGTCTAAGGACAGAGGGCGTTGTATGCTGTACTGATTGTAAAGCCCCTTGAGGCAAATTGTGATTTGTGATTATTGGGTATGTTAGCATGTGAAGCGTTAGCCGACCCATGAGTTCTGAGTACTCATGTGATTATGCAGTAATGACTACCGAGTACTCGTGGGTCGGCACGTCAACATGTTGACCGGCTGGTGTGATGCCATCAAGAGGTGGTCTCTACTTTCATTTTTCTTTTTGACTCTGTCTCATCTGTATTCATCTGCATCGTTCAACAACAAGGCAATTCAGATGCTTTACATATACGCAAGGGCACTAAGGCAAGGTGTAGAACATAAAGAGTGCAATACTGCATCGTCAGGGCCCGCCTTTAAATCCAGGAAGTGTGCCGTCACCCCAGACTGACCGCCATCCAGCCTTTGATGTGATTCTTAACCACGATGTACGGTGCAGCACCAAATATTAAGAATTATATATTAATAATCATATCAGCAGTTAATTCAAATCCAATCTTTAAAATCTAAGCTTTTTTTTTTTTTTTTTAAATTAACATAAGAATCAAATGACTTTATGTAATTGTGGAAGTGGTCGCTCTCAGTGACAGCCCGCAGAGAACCACGCCAGAGAAATAGAACCCAAGTCTGCTTGTCAACCTCCTCTCCAGCCACAGGAGGGGGGGCACATTTGCCGTAACAACTTTTTCGAGGCGGTAATATATCAGTGTTGTCTTTTCTGCTTCCCCTGAGTGCTGCAGAAGGTCAGTTAATGCAGCTTTAATATCCGTCCCTGCGTTGTTTTTAGTGTTTAAAGATCACCTCCAGACATGATTGACTCAAATTCAACACGGGGAAACTTTCCCCCGTCAGCAGGTGGGTGAATCCAAGTGAGGTCACAATAAGGAAAGCACTTTTTTTTTTTTAAAGAGATTCGTGGTGGAATCCTAAAAATGCTCACTTCAGGCTTTTGAAAAAAAAAAAAAAAAAAAAAAAAAAAAAAAAGCAACACTTTATCTCTCAACTAACGTCAGCTAACCCTTTGACAGATATAATTTGGGAGCAGAAGCTCTTCATTGGATTGCTTTGTCATTGACTGGTACAACATAAGTTCCTGCTTGAGCAGGTGACACGGCGTTCCAAAAAAAAAAAAAGAGAGCTGGAGGATCAATATGGTGCAACAAGGTGAGGGAAAGGTCAATTGATAAACCAATCAAGTGGCCTGAGTGGCAGGAATGAGATTGCGAGCGTATCTGCTTTATCACCCCAGCTGGACTTATAGACCGTGGGAGGAATAACCTTTCCAGCACGCTGAGATAAACGTGTCACATTATGCTCTGCATCCCACCCCCCAAAAAAAAAAAAAGTTTCAGGTTCTTCCATTTCACACAAGCACACTATATCCTACCTCAGCTTCAAAGGCTTGAGATAGAAGCGTTACCATAACAACCGCTGTCTGTAAAGCAGCTGCAAAAGCTCGCAGGGGGCTCCAGCCATTCTGGATCCACAGTTTCTCAAAGTCTAGAGAAACCCGCTGCTATCTTCTTCATGCGGGGTTTATAATTTGTCCAAAAAAGTGAGGATATTCTGGCACGGGTGATATGAAAATGCTGAAACGTACCTAACCCTCAAAAGGGAATAGGAAAGTGATTTCTCTGACTTACATGTACATTGCTTTTTTTTTTTTTTTTTGCTTGCAATGCCATGAGCAGGCTGCCCAAGTGCAAAAGCACGATACTGAGCTGCTAGGTGTTACCACTTTTGCTGCCATTTTGAATGATAGCTGTATGGGCTGATGGATGATTCATCTAAAAAAAGAAAGAAAAGAAAGGAAGAACAGCAACGGATTCTTCAGATTTGAATCTGTATTTTCGAGTCATTCTTGGCGTTCGTTTCATCCTCTTTGGAGTGCACCCCAGAATGTTCCCCGCACGCAGCCTGCTCCACGGCGCGCCGCGAGACGCCAGCCTCGTTTCACACCACCTAATTAGGCTTAACTAGCTCTAAAAATATTTGCCGATTCAAAAGGAAATCGGAATTGTCCTAAACAAACAAAAGGGGGAAAATGCTTCTCTTCCAAGTCTTTGGACTCCCAACGTTTGCATGGGCTATTTTAGGCATTTCAAGAGCATGCAGGACACCAGCCACTGAGATCTCCTATTTGTCCTGTTTTGTTTTGTTTTTTTGTTTGTTTTGGTTTTTTTTTTTCTTTCCCATGGTGCATCTGTCTCTCAGGCCAGCTCTTGAGGAAGTCAAGCGAAGCAAACACTATCTGGCTGGCCGTGGAGCCTGCACTGGGGGGTTAGAGCTTATCACAGTGCAAGCACAGTCGCAATAAAAACAAAGGCTGCCTGACTTTTACCCCCATCATACTGTATAGCGCAGAGGCAGACAGAGAAGAGCGGAAGAGGTGGACTTTCATTGACACACAGACTCAGACTAGCCAGACATCACAGCGAAACAAAAAAAAAGACATCCCACAATCCCCTTGGGCTTGGACTGATTATGGAAGAGAAGCTATGATAATGTGTCTTTGACAATGAAACAAAAGAGTAGCAAAGCAAGTCCAGTTCTTCTTCTTTGTTCTACCGCATCAGACTTTTCACATCTTAATCATGAAATACATGGAGGGTTAATTCAGCGGGATCCCACAGTGACAATCTGGGAGACGTTCAAAGGATTTCCATTTCTCGGAGGGAACTATTTTTATAAGAATGCAGCCCTGCGTGATCACTAATTAGAGGACGGGGCAGTGGCTGTTGTGTACGTAGGAAGCAAAGCTGGTAAAAAAAATGGACTGCGGCAAGGGAAGAGCCCAGAATGATGCTCAATACAGCCTGTAAATATGATACAGCGGCGTCGTTTATTGAATGCTACGACATGTTCTGCAGGAAAAAAAGTGTAATGATTCAAGGAGGTTACGGTTCGAAGCGGCCAGGACGGATCGCCATGTGTGATGCGTGAGTCCTGAGGCGAGTCCAGACCCTGCGGACCTGTGCGCGCACGTTATGCTTTGTATATTATATTTGTATAATTACTGTGTCATATTGTACAGGTGTGCGGTCACGTCTGCGCTGCGAGTTAAATCCAAAACCAGGTGCGATCAAATGTGGTGCCAAAACTAAGAGCGAAGGGATTCAAGACATGGCAAGAAATGGCAACAAAATATTAGCTTTTTCTTTTTTTTTTTTTTTTAAAGAAATAAGTTATTTTTGCCCTTTTGCTTGGTGGCGGCAGTGTAGAGAGACAAAGGAAACATGTGGAGAGAGAGAGAGATGGGCATGGCATGCAAGGTCGAGGCCCTCGGCTGTATCGTTTTTACCTTATTTTATCGTACTTTGGGTATTTCATTCTATTTTATCCACTGTACTTTTATTTGCTGGATTTTGATTTGAATGATGGTGGGGATTTGTTGTTGATGATGATGATGATGATTGTTCATATTCTTCTCATTTAGCCATAACAAAGCATTTATGTTCCTACTGTCATTTTGAATGTAATCAATGCCAAAATATGCAAAAAAAAAAGGAAGATTCAGAGAGAAACACCCTGAATAAAGACGTGTAAGCGAGACACTCCCCTCATAATGCCAGCTGCCCCCCCCCGTGAGTCAGGCGACCCTCACCTTGCAGGTGACAGTGGCCTTTTTCATGTTTTTCACAAGTTCAGTGATTTCAATGCTGGTAGAGTTAACACTTCTGCAAAACGTCAAAGTTTGAATAAAATGCATGATTTGTCCTTGAAATTCTGCAGGGGATTGTTGAAAGTATTGGACCGGATTTTGTAATTATGTAATTTGTGTTTTCGGTGAGAAGTTTTTTCACTGACAGAAGCATTATGCACTTCTCACCAGAGGGAACCAGGTGGGCTGATGGTCCGTGGCTCTCCAGTGACAGACGTCCGACTGTGAAATGTGCAAGCCAGAAATATTCTGTTTTACCCATTTTTTTAAAAAAAAATTTGCCAAGAAAATGGTCCATTTTTTTTTTTGTTTGTTTTTTTTCCCTCAAGGTAGTGTGAAAAACAAATTTGCAAGTGGAAGGGGACATGAGGGACTAGCTTGTGTCAGCCCGGGGGAGTCGGAGTCAGGGTGGGGAGGTGTCACCAGCCGCAGCTGCTGTGGTTATGGTGAGATTTCTACCTTTTCTCATTGACTGAAGACGCGCTGTGTGCTGTTACCCCGATGACGGCTGCTGGCTTTGATTCTCGAAAAGCGCGAATTACCCTGACAGCTGAAGGTCTAAACACATCCTCGAGACACAAACTACTATTAATCTAATCAGAGTCGTCTTCCGCCTCAGCGAGTCTGAATATGCTTCTTCTTTTTCCCCTCCCCTCCCCCTCTCCCCCCATCTTACCATCATTTCTGATTAGAGGGACATATTGCTCTTTATTCAGCAAACGAGCGACAGGAATTAGTTGGAGTCTGTCATTTTCATCTTCACATTATTTCCTTCTTTTTTTTTTTTTTCACAATCTCTCTCTGAGCTCTGGTAATTTCCCCCACTCTGGTGTCAGCAGGAGCAGAGGGGGGGGAGAGAGGAGAAGCGAGGCAGAGAGGGCTTTAACTGCGGGCGCACCCGCGTGTCATTGTGAATCTTCTCAGAGGTGACACGACACGGAGGCAGCAGGACAGCTGATTAACACCAGGCTCTGTCTTAAAGTGTTATGGTTTTCACTAGCTCCTGTCTCTAGATGGTACATACTGATGGGGTGGTATTTGCAATTTGTTGTCCTTTCAGGGACATTATGTTATCCATCAGGCGCTTGATCCATTGGGCTCGCTGATGGCTCGGCAGCTGCTTACACTGACATCTGCTGTGACAATGCTGGGTTAGCAGGACAATGGAGTGTGGTGGCGATGCCCCCCCCCCGCCCCCCCCCGGCGCGCCTATCCATTACCATTACGCCTTCCACCTGACGGATCGACCGCATTCGGGGGAATCATTTGAGGCCAGGCTGTTTTGGGGTTGTTGTTTTTTTTTTTCTTTTCTTTTAACAGTGAAGAAACTTTGTGATCACGGGACAGATAAAAAAAACAAACTGCTTGCTTGTCACACTTTCTCAGCTTTCTGTATTCAGAGAGCCACAAGGCGAAGAGTCCTGATGATGTAATCAGAATCAGAATCGGAAACTATTTATTGCCAAGTAACATACATTACAAGGAATTTGCCGTGGTCTGATGGTGCTACATTTTGTTTTTTTAACATACAAGCATGTAAAAATATAAAGGTAAAAGAATAAGAGAAGATAAATAACCAACAGCGCAGTGATCAAGATCACATTTCGAAAGAAGTCGGCGAGATTAGATAAAGCCCCAAAAGAAACATCTGGTTGGAGAACGTGTAAAAGCAAAAGGGATATCTATAACTAATGGAAAAATGACACATGTAATAGCTAAATCAATGAGACTGAAAAACATGAATTGGCAGCTTCTAAGTGTTCTGTTTAATGATTATGTTTTGCAGACAGATATGAAGTGAACAAAAAAAAAAACCCAAAAACATTTTACTCGAGGAAAAAAAGCTCAGCCCGTTTCTGTGAGCTTGGCCCATCAAACTGCATAGCTCCATAGAAAGCACAAACTGTCACTGCGGTGAAGTTCCAGCGAGACAGCCGTGCTCTCCAGTTCCGCCCGACGCGCTCAGGACTGGAGCCCCAGAAAGCCTGCATGTCTCAACTCATCATCCAGTGCCATCGCGGGTCATGGGCAGCGTGCATCACTTTGTGCCAGCAACAGTAGCCCGGCAAACAAAACAGTTGGTGCCATGTGTTGCATGGCGTGATTCATTTTGACATGCCTAGCGTCCAGTGTCCTCACAGCCAAGGCATTTTAAGTGAGTCATTTCCGAGAGTCAGCTCAGACTCCTGAGTGAGGGGTCTTGGGCCGCGGGTCCCCAAACAAAACCCTGCACAAACACTGCGAGAGAAGCTAAAGGTTCTCTCATACTGCACGGATACAGGGATGATTCGCTACAGCATGTACTTATAATGAGACCTCTGAATTCTCAAACAAACACGATTATGCAATGACGGGCTTGAAGGAGACGTTATCGGTCACCAGAGCCGGCACAGAATGTTTGTGCACTTGCCTCTCTCTCTCTCTCCCCCAACGTGGCCACCTGTAATCATTGGCCGACTCACTGGAGGAACTATTCTCATCTATATGTCAGCTATAGGGGGCGCGGGATCCTCCATAGCTGTGCCACGCTGGTGTTTGAAGAACGCCTGTACTATCTGGTCCACATGTGAACCGAGTCTGATGCAGGTTTCTTGAAGTAACTGAATTGAACTTGACAGATTGATTTTAATGGCGAATTTACCACTATTCAAAATGTATTGTAGTGACTGTTCCTCACTGAATCTAAAAAAAAAAAATGTATCTAAAGTTATGAGCCCAGGGCGAAGTACGATTTCTGACACGTTGTGGCACCAAGGCACTAATAAAGTACCTCACCCGCCTCCGCGAGCTGTGTGTCACTGCAGCCACTGCTGCCGCCACAACTTCTGACCGCGTTGATGAGGAGGCCAACTCAAGCGCCAACCTACAATAACTGACTTCCTGTTGTCTTTCAAACGCCTGCGCGTGTTGGTGAACGAGGAGCAAATAATAAAGCGCTCTGGTAGAAAAGCACTGTGTTAAGTCCAGCGCCATTTCAAAATAAAGGTTCTCTTGCGTGAGACAGGCCGGTAAGAAGCCGACCTGCTGTGTGCCGTTCAGCACGGGGGGCCGATCACGCGGTGGCTGCCGTCGTTTTCTTTTTCACTTCACACCATGATGATTTGGCTCTACAATGCTAACAACCAAGCCAGTTAGTGGCATCACTGCTTAGCCTATGTAGCTTTTTGTCTCCTCACAATTGCATGTTACACTTTAGCCATCTAGCTGCACGCGAATCCTCGTCACGACGAACGTTAATCGCAGTAGCGGAGCTCAGACGTTTCTAGAAGCACCCAGGAGCAACGTGGTACTTAGACCCCGGGGTGCTCTATGGTCATGCCTGGCTAATGGAAGTAAAGCACAATTGAAAAATAACACTCATACAGTACTTATTATTATTATTATTATTATTAAGCACAAGGACATCACTGATTACCTGATCAGTAATCTGGCCAAAAAGAACAATTTGACCTCTCAGCAACACATTGAGATTTACAAAACTATTTAGCTCCACACACGAAACCACATTTTGGAATTTCTTCACAAGCCATCCGACTCCGATCGATTTTGCAAGCTGAGCAATCAATTAGCCTCAATGAACTTTAAAGGACTACGCTCCTTTCACAGTTTATGAACTTTTTCTTTTTTTCTTCTTCTTCTTTTTTTTTAATCATGCATGACATTGCCTGAACGAGTGCTACAAGTTCAGTCCTCACACAGAGGAATAATAAAAACTAAAAAAAAAGACATTTGAAACAGCCTTTACTTATCTAGCCAAGCTTCAGTGCAGCTGTGAGAGACTTTCCATAAACCAATTAGAGGAAGAAAAGGTCATACAGTAGCCTTGGAGAAAAAGAGATAAAAGCCTGATTGGATTGGTTCATGCTCTAATTTTGACCATCACACTTTTCACTAAGTTATTCAATCGAGCATTGAAGTAGAGCGAGGATGAGACTATATGCCCATTTCACTCCGTCTCCCGCTACATCTGCCGCTGATAACAAAAAAAAAAGGAAAAAAAGAAGAGCAAACTTATCAAAATGGATTGCAGGCGCCCAGATCGCTGCGTTCGAGTGTGCCCAAAAGATGGAAATTGATCACAATCTATAATGAAGTTTTGTAAGAATAACAACAACATGAGACACGAGTTGCTTATCGGCGAAAACAAGGGAAAAGGGGGAGTCGGCTGCACGAAGAAATATAAAAACTGGTGTAGTCAAATGTGTTTAACTACGAGGCTTATCTGATGCTTTTACAGTATTTCATTTTGCCTCAACCGTAATCGAACTCAATTCAAGTGTCGTTTCATCCACACCATATAGCCTGTCAGTTAGCACCCTCAAACGCACACTAGTGTGGCTGTTGTTCCTTTATCCTGGTTTTCATCATGTTTGGGGTGTGGAACGTGACAAACCTGGTTATTCATATCCCTGCATGGCTCCAACTTTATCCAGCTTACTGTTTATCTGTGCCAGAGTTTATTCCATTCCCCCACATCCCATAGTCTCTGTCATTTCTGCACTGAGCTGCAGGTGTTATCAGTACCTGACTCTCCCTCATGGATGCACTGACCACATTTTATGTGTGGGTTTACTAAAGATTGCAACGTGCACATTGGACGTCAGCGCGGCAGGCTTTTGAAAGTAGATCGCGCGCGCCCGGAAATTTAATAACAAAACAAAACAAAGAACGTGCTCCTCCTCGTTGCCCCTAACCCTAAAAACAGGCCTGGTGTTTGAAATGGGTGAAGCAGTGCCAGATATATCTGTTGAGCAGCAGATCAGATGCACTTAATCGTACCTTTAAAAACAACGGTTTGGGAAAACACACGTTTGCTTTCTCGCTGAGAGCTTGACGATGGGATAAACACCACTCTCGTGTCTGTGCATTCATTGTGGAGCTAGAGGACTGGAAGCAGGGGGAAACAGCTGGCCTGACCATCTGATTTTTGGTCACCAGCGGCCGGGCGCTGGAGAAAGCCAGGCAAGCTGTGTCGCTGTGCTTCCAGTCTTTAAGTTAAGCTGAGTTTATTTGCCCTGGCTACGTCGTTATGGCACAGACATGAGCGGTGATGACCGTAACACATTTAATTATGGTCAGAATCGGACAGCATACATATTGTATTTGCCTTTTAGAAAATGGAAAAACTACGGAACCCCAAAAGGGACACAGGTTTTTGACGAGCAGCAGATAGTTTGAAGCGCAAACCTAATAAATGTGTTCCGACTTTGTCCCACCACAGAAACCACCACCCAAAGCCAAATTTGAATGATTAAAAAAATTGCCATGTATGTAAAGTTGCACAAAGCCCTAGTGTTTGTATAGTGTTTGGGGGGGGGGGGGGTCATGCTCAGTATGGCTCCAGTGTGTCAGCGAGCCATGATTTCAGGCCAAAAAATCCTCAACTTTTTCACATATTTTCAGCGATTATTTTCTAACATGTACAATGTGATGTGAAGACAAATCCTCTGACGTCGCTTTACAACAGGCTTTAAACAAAATACCAACATGACGCGAGCTATTTTCTTCCGTTCAACATCAATCCTTTGTCTCGGGAAAAAAGCAAGCCCCAGCGTAAAGGACATTTGATTTCCTTCCATTGTTTGCTTAGCATATTCTTTAAATGGTAAATGGTGTATCCTTTTCATGTGGGTAACAATCAGTAAACTGCACAGTCCTTGAATCTGAGGAGCTTTCTTTGTTCTCGGTGCAAAAAAAAAAAAAAAAGCCCCCAAAAATCACTCTGCACCTCCTGATGTTGTGGAGGCCTAATCTACTTTGTTGCCTTGAATGCAGAAAGAAAGAAAATAAAGGATTTTCCATTGACGCAGAGAATTAGGACCATTAGGTCTCATTAAGAGACTCGATCAGAGCCTGCGAGTGTGCCTCTCTCGCTCCTCTTTCGGGGCTTGCTGGGGAGATGGCGAAGGCCTGGAGTGATCGTTACAAAGAGAAGCACATTTATTCTTTCTGTCAGCCACTGGGACACAGTGGATGCTGCCAATGAATGTCTGATATCTGAAGCCACTGAGATAGGGACACCCCCCCCCCCCACACACACACACACACACACACACGAAAAAGCACCTAGCAAATCATACTTGTGCTACTTCTGCTGCTGTTGTTGTTGCACCACAGGAGGAAAGAGATAGAGAGGGAGCTCAAGGAGAAAGAGGTGGGAACAGAGCATCTATTTGATCTTTTTTTTTCTTTCTTTTTTTTTCCAAATTGATCAGCATCACAGAAAGCCTTTTGAATGCAAAATAAGATGTATGGCTCCTGCATGTGGAGCCATTTTTATTCATGACTCTGAAAACACCAACAAAGCTTTATATTGCCTTTTTTTTTTTTTTTTTTTTTTTTTTTTTTTGGTTGTTGTTGTTGTATAAGCAAAGAGACCTGCATTTCTTTTTTGGCGTGCTCCTCTTTTGCACAGCGCTTAGTCTAAATGTTAAAAGTGGAGCTTCACCGTGTGGCACAGTATTAACCTTACCTCTCAGCTCTCTTGGCTGCTGTTCTCTTTGTGTCTATAACAGCATTGCCGCGCTATAAATATCCTCAGAAAAGCGAGGTAATAAAACTGTCAGGATTTTGCAATGAAGAATGATGCCTTTGCTGTTAAGTTTCTCCATTGGGCTGATGTATCATTGAGGTTGAGCTCTCATTATCAACTCGGAAGATTATAGGCCCTAACTCTCTCCGAGGAGGGAGCTGTCTGCACTTCTTGGATCAGGTGTAATTCAGCAGCATAGAGTCTGCTCGCTGGCACTTGAATAGATACAGTATCTATCCGCCGTTTCTCTGACCGTCCTCCTTCTCATTCTCTGTCCTCTTTACTCCCTCTTTCCCCTCTTGGCCATTTTCCTGCCCCCCTATCTCTATCGCCTGCCTTCATTTCTTTTCACGCTGTCTGAAAGTTCAAGGCTTTCACTGACTCTCGCTGGACTCCGAGGACCACTGGAGTTGAGTCTTCCAATCCCGAAGCTGACATCTCTCCTCAATTAAATCTGGCACCTTAGCTGCAGACTGTGATGGCTTTGGTGGTCAATTAAAAAGGATTTGGCCCTTTTATAGCGGCGTGCAGAGTTGGAGGTGGAAACAGATGTGGTGTTTCACTTTGATTCAACTGAATATGATGTATCACTGTTTTTGTCTTTGGACCTGAAAAAAGGTGATAGGTTGTTGCACATTTCCTGTTTTGTTTTGGAGCGCTTACCTCTCCTCTCGTTTCAGACATGACACTTCCTGCCCTCGTGCGTTTCACCCGCCAGCCTGATTAGCTGCCCCGCCCTGCTTAGTTTCACCTGGCCCTCATTCGTCACTCGCCTGGCTGTATTTAGTCTGTGTGCTCCCCTCCTCCTGCGCCAGTTCGTCTTTGTCCTCCGTGTCAAGCGGCCCAGCGACTTCCCAGCGTTTCGTGTCTGTGTTTATTTGAGTTTTTGACTCACCTTTTCCCGACTAGGCCGCTGCCTGCTCCCTACTGTATTTATTTATTCATGAATATGGGTTAGGGGCTTATGCAATGCAATGTAATTCAACCACACCCCACTCATATGTTTTGTGTTTTGAATCTGATGTGTGGTTTGGAGTCGAGTGGGGAAAGAGGAGGGTTTATGGCGGACTAATGAAAATGGAGAGCAAGAAAGCCCATGACAATCGCCATCAAATGAACGGTGGCTTTTCTTCAACAAGTAGAAAAAAAGGCATTTACTGCTGGCATTCGCTTCTCAACATTCTTATTGTGCAAACAACAAGCGCTGATGTGAAATTTCCTGCATGGCAGGTGTGCTGCACCATTACATCACAACCTTAGATTGCTGAAAATGCCGACAGTCACTGGCACAGTGTCTGAAACAAGAGTATACAGCCCTGTGAGACTGCTGCAGCGTGTCGAGCTAAATACTAACATCAGCATGCTAACACTCTCAATGATCATTTTAACATGCTGATGATTGGCAGGTAATGCTTACCGTGTTCGTCGACGTAGTTAAGCGCGTTAGCATGCTCAGATTTGCTCATTGGCACTAAACACAATGCAGCTGAGGATGATGGGAACGCCATTAGCTTTGCAGGTTTGGACAAATGAACGTTTTTTTTACCTGATAATGGCCCTGGAGGAATGGTTTTCACAGAAATCCATACACTCGCTGCGGAATGCATGTGACTCTGAACCAAAAATGCCAACCTCCTGGTGGCGCCAGAGGAAATGTCAGAGGATCAGGTCATTAAGATACATCTGTACTGCATTTTCATGGCAATCCGTCCAGTAGTTGACGAGACCTTTTACCCAAATCCACAAACGGCAACCTCGAGGTGATGCTAGGGCCATAAGGGTACGTCATGTAGGAACCATGAATGTCTGCGTCATCAACAGATGATGGAATATTTCAGTCTGGACCAAAGTGGTGGACCAACCGACCCACCAACACTGCCAACCATACAGCCACACTGTTAAAACTCCGAGGCACATTACTTGTTGTTAGGTGTATTACTGCGTATAACGTGTTTTTGTGTGCATACAACCAAGGAAAAGTGTATATTAACTTGTGGCCATCCTCATGGAAACTACTCATCAAACACGAAAACTGTTCCTAAGGCAGCCCACCTCCTTGCTCATAACAAATCAGTATTACTGTGTCTCTTGTGCTGCTGCTCACTCTCAGCTGTGTGAAAAACAGGGTGACATATTGGTAATGCAAGGCTTGCCACTGATGCATTACCAGGACAAATACAATAAATGGTATGCCATCTGACAATGAGTGACGGCAGTTAGTTATCATCAGCTGTTCCGGATCCAGTCCAATTCGGAAAGACAAAGCTCGGCTAAAGTGCAGCATCACACCCTCCCTTGTCGCCCATCGCCAGATAATGGAAGCAGGTGGGGATGGAGGTCCACTCAGCTGATCCAAAAAACGTAGTGGTGGTTGTTGTTTCGCAGAATCACAAGCGGGACTTTAAACCAACGTGGTTCGGGTCTTGCAAGTTGTTATGACCAGAATGTGACTTTGTGAAGTTGCAAATCATTCATTTTTAAAAGTTGACCTGGAGTGAGTGCACTTAGAGTCTGTTCTTACGTCTCGAGTGTGGAAATAGCCTCATGCAAACACACACACACACACACACACACACACACACACACACACACACTGGCAGGCCTATGAACAGTGAATGCACCCAGAAAAACTGTATGCATAGACCACAATTTTTGACAATTTGCCTGGTGACAAACTCTGCCTCCAAACACAAATATCTGTCTGTTTTACGAAAAAAAAAAAGAGAAAGAAATATTGTCACGCATTCCATGCATTTTATGTTCAACTACTAAAATAAGTGCTAAAATACTGGCTGTCAGCCCAAAGGGGCGCTTGTTGAATTATGGTAAACACAAGAGAGCTATGTGTTCAGGAGAAAACAAACAAAACATTTAATATAGCTAGTGGGAAGAAAAACAATCAGAGCCATGAATCCTCGTGTCTTTATATGACAGAGGAGATAGGAAGCACAGCTTGTTTTCCTATAAACCCGAGGAAACAGGAATTTATGTTCATTGTGAAAATCAATTAAACAAAGCTGCTGGACCATGGAAGCTAAGAAGTGCACATTTTTAAACTTACCTCATGTTTGGAAATGTGTTCTGTCTTGCCATGAACTGAAACAGAGCTGCAATTCCCCCTAAAATCAATGCTTCATTTAGGCTTTCATTTCTGATACTTGCCGCTGCGCTTAAACTGCTCGACTCTGCAATGTTGCAGAGTGCATTTGTAATCAAATCTAACCTGCTTTTATCCACTGTTGGATTTTTTTTTCATCTATTCATTCACTTCGTGATTCATATATACAATAAATGAAAGCAAATATTGTTGTAATTCAACCAATGTAATACATAATGCTATCAAGCTGCTGTGCACTTATATGGCACAGAAGCATCTCCGTGGATATTGGCTTTTCAGTCCGATAGCAACAGCAAATTGAACAAAACGTTACAGTGCCTCCTGATTGTATTTCTCAGAACTAAAGCAAACAGTAAGAGATTACATGAAAAAAACAAAAAACTTTCACAATACAGGCATTACAGTGTGTCAAACACAACCTTTTAAAACCTGTGAAACACAATAGCCACTCAAATTTCAAAATAACCTCCATTCGCATCTGCCATGTTCACAGAGGATGCGCACTTTAGATATGCTACACTGTGAGGTTGTTGAGGATGGATCGTCATGAAAGTCGGCACCGATATTCATGTTCCCCTTGTAACAAATTATAACAACTTTGCACTATCTCGCTAAATCATCCAAATGTGTCCAATGCCTTAGTTCATGAGCAAATACCCGCAAAGCTAAAGACAATCCCGTCAGCCTCAACTGCACTTTGTGTGTGAGCATTGTCATTGTGAGCATGTTAGCATGCTGATGTTGGCAGTTTGGTCAAAGCACTGCTGTGCCAAAGTACAGCCTCGCGCTAGCATGGCTCTAAACTTTTTCGTAAATAAAGTTGTGTTTGATCATGGCTCCGGGTACTATTTCAGCAAAGGAGTATTGGTTGGTCTCTGGGTCTGGATCACTGGACGTATGATGCTGCTGCTGTATGTAGTCTGCTGTTTGCACTGTACTTCATGGGAATAGGGCACATACACAATGCACAGAGGGCATTCGGTGGTGGGTGAGGATGGGGGTTCAATAGGGGCTCAACTGCAAATCTATGCTCTAGAGCCCTCTAACAGGTTAACCCTGCCATGATGTAGATGCCCCCATCCACAGATTTTTATGTCCAATTGGTGTGGGGCATGTTTGGGTCTGGGGTTACTTTGGAACAATGGTGGGCTTCCAACTTTGTAGCAACAGTTTGGGGAAGACCCTTTCCTGTTTCAACATAATAGTGCCGCTAAGCACAAAATGTCATACATTTGCTTGATTAGATAACTAGTAGATACAATATATTGTTTCATTGTTATGCAGACGATACACAATTATATCTTCCTTTCAACCGTACTGATTCTTGTAGTTTCGATGCCCTAAAAGGCTGCTTTGATGACATTAAGCGTTGGATGTTTTGTAACTTTCGCCAGCTTAACAAGAATGAGACCAAGATAATTATATTTGCCCCACTCAGCCAGACAGTCGAAATTAATGGAAAACCTGGCTTCACGCCAACCATTACCAACCTGTCTGAAAGAAATTCATCATTTTTGATTCAAATCTGATTCAAAACGAAGGTACAAGGGTTATGCAGTCTTGTTTTTATCAGTTGAAAAGCATCTCTAAAATCAAACCATTTCTGTCTGCCTCATGTGAGTGAAAGTTATGAATGTCTTGATTTCATCCCGTCTCGATTATTTTAACTTTTATTCTGTAAAAAAGCCCTAAATCGTCGACAACTGGTCCAAAGTCCAGCGGCTCGGCTTTTAACTGGAACCATGAGAACACATTACTCCAATTTCATCCTTCCTTCATTGGCTGGCCATTGCTTTCAGTTTAAAATTATATTAATCACTTACAAAGCATTAAATGGATTAGATCCACTCTGTCTCTGACCTTCTAAGCCCATATGTTCAAGGGCGCACACTTGTATGATTTTATATCTCCTGGACATTGTGTTATTTCATTCATTTATTAATTTATCTCAATGGTTTTACTTTTACCTGTATAATTATTACTATTATTCTTGTCCATCACCTTTGGGATGAATTGGCACGTCAACTGTGAGCCAAGTCCCTGCAGCCAGGTTCCAAAATCTTATGGAAAGCAGCAGAAGAGAGGCTCTTATAGCAGCATATTAATACCCATGTTTTTTGGAATGAAACGTTCAACAAACACATAAGGGTGTAGTGTTTAGGTGCCCTCATACTTTTGGCCATATAGCAGAGGTAGCAGCAGCACATCATTAGGTAATTCCCTAAAAACCCCAAGCCTGCCATAGTTCCAGCTGGGCAGATATTACACAATCCATAATACACTTGATAAATTAAAATGGCAGGGTGCCCATTGACAAATCCTGCAATGGAATTTTCCACAGCCCACAAACCATACCGAGAGAATTATTAGAAGTTTCTCAGAAGTTATTGATGAACACACATCACAGAGATATTGGACAGGCTTGTGCATATGAATTAACGGAAATATACTTCAAAACTTTTACACATTGTAAATAAAAATATAATCCATTGTGCTGGAGTGCACCCATAAAACATCCTCATTCTGTCGGTTTGGGTATTAAAAAATGACGTGTCTAAATGTATCGCCCACTTTTCAGAATGCTTGCCATAAATTACATTTCAACCAGTATGAATATTGGCATTCAAGAAGAACTGTGCTTTTTCACCTGATTGTCCATTAGTTCATTCATGTGCGACTCAAGGCGCGCCGTTTTCTTTCTTTTCATCACTGATAAATCTAGACACCGCAAACCAGCAGCCGTGTGTCTCCGAGTGCGACCTTTTCAAGGTCATTTGCTACTGTATTTACATAGAAAACCGGCTCCTCTGTGAACGGCTTTGATTTGTTTGGCGAAAACGAGTTATATTTAGGAGTGTCTGTCCGGTCCCACTGCATTTCAGCGCTGTTAGCCTGCTCCATTCGAGGAGTCTGTCAGGGGGGTTGACGCAGCTCAGTGACCTTTCATACAGCCAACACACACGGCAGCCTCCGGTCACCTCCTCAGCCTTAACTTGGCATGTGAAGACTCCGCTGAAGGCTCCCCTGACACCCACCAGTTCCGGCACATCTCTCTTTTTGGATGCACATGACACACACACACACACACAAATACACACTTGTTTGCTCACACACGCGCTATCACACAATAAAACCACACAAAGCTGTCTCAACATCCTGCCAACCTTATGTACGCAGTCACATGTCTCCCTCTTTTTTTCCCCCTCTCCCTCGCTGCTCTCCTCTCTCTCCCCCCTTCTTTCACACAGTCACATGCAAACACACTCAGTGGATCAATCTCCTCGGATTGGATTGATGGCCCGCAGGCCCTCTGCTGACTAAGGCATCGCCGAATATGGTGAGTTATTGGGAAATTATGCTTAGCTGCCACTCTGTCTGGGATGGTGATCCACTTTGTCAATCCCGATATTTAGCCGCTGTCACCGGAGCACCACCCAGCTTGCCTCTGTGACCTGACGCCGCTGCGGAGACAGAGCGGGTGTCATTACGGGCGTGATAAATGCATCCCAATGAGTTCAGGCGTCGGTTATTTTGATCAATATCACTGAACTCCAAAGAGAAATGTTACATTTTCTAGATGAATTTTAGTCGGAGTTAGGTGCAGGAAATTAGGGCACACGGATATTGATTAACTGGGAAACAGAACAGCCGACATTGTCCAGTTTCTGGCAGAAACGGTCAAAGAAAAAGAAAACAAGAGTGCCTGCGTGTGGTCAGGGGTTAGTGAAACAAAGGCGCCACAGATTTTCTCTCTCCCTTCATGCTGGTCATTTCCATATGTCCCCCTTGTGCTCCCACCCATCCATCACATTTCACTCCGGGCAGGACAGCTGTCTGGGGCTGGAGCATATTCACAGTTCAGCAGTCCATCAAATTGCACCAAATACAGTAATTCTTCAGTCAAGCTGGAGCAGGGGGTGGAGGCAAACAGCGTCAAGGAGGCAGAGCTGTGTTGGTGAACCCGGCCAACCTTAACCCTTTGAACACCAGGCAGGTTTTATGACACTTTATGGCCACTTTGTATACTATAGTATATTTATAGAAACTATGTTTGTGCTTTGTCAACCTGTAAAAAGGCCTAACGTCATTCGCTATCTAAGTTCACCTGGTTGCGTGGATGCAGATTTGAGAGTGAATTCTGCAGGAAAGACTAGAGCCTGACCTAAAATCCATCTATGGTTGCTTTCAAACATCGGACATAAGTAGTATGAGAAAAGTTAGAAAATGGGCCACAAACAATTTGACTCCGTATGAAATCTAAAGCTCCATTTACAATGAGATCCGTGTCACTGTTGACTCATATCTCAGTGAAGTTGGACAGTGAGATGTTGGTGAGTTGGCGATCTCAACTAAAAGTAAGACCTGCGCTGCAAGAAAAACTTCCTTTTTTTTTTTTTTTAATGGAAATTTTAAAAGAACTCCCTCATGTTAAGATGTCACGCTTTATGGCAAACTCCATCCACGATCTAGCGAATCACCCGTTGGTGTGATTGTAACTAGGATATTGGTTTTTTTTTTAATTAAACTTCACACCAGAAATATGACAAAAAGTCATAAATTAAGATTTTAGAGTAGTAAATACATTTTTCATAAATATGATAAATTGTTTTATTTTACAATATCACACGTGCTTAAATTACGACACAAATAAGTCTTGCTCCGTTTTTAACGCTTTTTTATCACCAAGAAACACAAAGACTTTTTAACTTGTGGTACTTTAAGCACAGGAGGAGGAAATAGGATTGATTTCAGAACTTGGGAGGGCACAATGGAATAAAAAAAAACAACAACTGTTGTGTTGATGCACTAACCCTTCTCAAAATCATGGTATTCCATGACAAAGGCCTCGTACATTGTGATGTGATGTATTGGCTGACAAATCAAATAAAGTTCAGTTCAGTAATATTTCAACTATATTGTCTATTTTTCACACTGAACAGGGGGGATTATAAATAATAAGGACTCTAATAATAAATAAATGGATTTTTTTTCTCATTTCAAGTAAAAAGAAAGGCTGCCTTTGAAAATAATAATTTCGCCGTCTCTTTTTAGAGCACGCCATGTAAAATTACTTTTCTCTGACTCACTTGTTTCTCAGACTGTTGTCTCTCGTCTCGTCTCCCCCCCCCTCATGCCTCTCGTCACGTGAGATCATTTTCAAAGCATGCAATTCGTCTGTTGACTTTCCTGGGCCGCTGTAGGTGTCGTGGCGGCTCTGCTGATGTCTGATTCTAACATCTTTTCAGAAGAATATCAGCTGTAAATATGAATATAGATTAAATATACAGAGGAGGTGGGTCCCCAGAGGAAATGACAGCCTTGGTACACTATTAGTATTAACAATCAAGACAAGTTGTTACTCTATCAGCCGGCATTTCATTGTGTGTGAGAAAATGGTGCTGATAGCTCAAACAAGAATGTCACTGCAGCAGTCCACAGAGGTGCAGAAGACAACAGGCTCTTGAGATCCAAAGTGAAATCCAATGCGACGGTGCAGGGTTAGATGCCACACAGGATGGCTTTATGATTGACATGCATTTAGTATGCAACCTCGAAGATGCATTTTGCCGCCATTTAGTGATGAAGGACAAAAGAGGCAGCACAAAAGGGTACACCAACCGGACATAGTGGCTTGGATCCAAGATGTAGAACACGGAGCAGGCGTAGAACAAAAGCTCTTCCGATAAAAGATGACCACTGTTACTCCAAAGACAGTGGTCCTGCAGAAACATATTCCTAATGTCACTTTTAAACATGAGGTATAACCATTTCGCTTCCTATAAATACAACCGCAACCGTGTGAGAGGTTTATTGTGCTGAGCTCTTCTTCCCCCCTTTCTTTTCTCCCATTTGAGAGGTTTATGACTTTTTGGAAAGGCTTGGATTTGAATGAGCCTTTGTTCTCTCTGGGGCATGTTGATTCTTCACTTGAGAGTGCCTTGTTAACCCACTCAGTGGAGCACACAAGTGCACTTTATTTAATGCATGGAGGTGGCACCTAGCCAGTTGCTGCACATTTTCATATTATGGGAGGCTTCACTCAAATCCTCTCTATTTAAGGCAGCCAGCTTCCACTCGCGCACTCACTCATTATGCTGTGATCAACCTGTGGCGATCTTCTTCACTGTGGCTTTCTCTCAAAACAGATGTGAGCATCCTCATGAATGCAAATGAAAAGCAAATTATATGATGGATGAAAACACCTTATTAATGGGGATTTCAGTCTCCTACCTGCATTCCTTGCTTATCACGGTGGAATTGTTTGCATGCCCTGGTTACCCTGGAAGCTGTGTTGTCAGGGGCAATAGCTGCTCATAGGTTCTCTGAAGACAAATTGGTCCCAGGTCAGGGGCTAGATGACTCATAGGCCCCTATAAAGCTTGATTCGGAAAGACTGGCCACACCAGGACTCCCACCTGGAGCGAGGCAAACTCACAGGCGAGCACCTAGTGGTGGGGCCTTTACTCATTGGCATTGTCAGGCTAAGCTCAAAGAAGCAACACGAGGCCGCGACCATGTGGGATCACCACCCCCAAGGACAGGTGTACAGCCTGGTGCATAGCCAGTCAGATGGTAGGTGGAGGTGGAAGCTTTGGTGGATTTACAAAATGGCTGTTGTGATGGTGGAATGCTGTGGAACTTCTCTGGTGGGGAGGGAGCTGAATACACTCCACTCCTGGGTAGGAGCTGGACTGTCTCCTTTTTCGGAGGGTTGTCCAGAGTGAGAAAGAGAAAAGCATTGACTGCTGACTGTTTTTGCTGAGCTCACTGAGATAGTTTAAAAGCTCCAGATTCTAGAGGTGGTGGAGATTTTCCCTGAGAATGGTTGGGTAGTCATACCTGACAGACCTCTCCAATGTCGCACAGGCACAGTATCTATGGACTGATAGGCTTTCCAGACAGGACCAGAGGACCTGCTGCAATTATCACGATATCGCCCTGCATAGGTTCCCTGGAATGCCTATGCCAAAGTAACGGAAAGGCTTGGATTTCGAGTAAGCAATGTGAACTCTGACCTTGTTGCGGAGCAGCAGACCCGCTCTTCATAAGAACCCTGGAGGGGGCATGAGTGTTTGCCTGTGCAGTCTGGATATACATTGCAGCGTTGTGAATGAGCCTCCTTCAAGCCTTCAAGGACTGGGTGAAGAACTCACAAATGCACGACCAGCTTGGAGTAGGACCACTGCTCCTTCATATCACGGGGAATGAGTTGAAGTGATTTGTGTATCTTATCGGGACACCTCTCAGTGCAGTTATTCCAAACTAAGTCCAACTAGGAGATGACCCTTAGGTAGACCCCGAACACATTGGAAGGCTTACATATCCTAGCCTGGGCTACTTTGCTTGGCCTGCAGCTGCGACACAGGGATCCATCCATCTATTTTCTACAGCGTATCTGGGTCTATTTTCCCTTTCCTACATTTCTGAACATCCATTTGAGGAACTGTTCAAAATAAAGGTCTTTGGTAAAATGAAAGAAAGAAAGCCATTAATAGTCCTGAACGAAGTATTTCAGTCACTTTCATTCATTCACTAGAACTACACTCGAAGAAGAGTGAGCAAAGTGACAAACAAAAACAGCATTTCAAAGAATAAATGTCCAATTATTGTTGCAATACCAGGAAGGTATGGTGCTGCATTTCTCATTGTGAAATGAGATTCTACTTGTCATGCAAAGAAACAAACAAGAGACAGCAGCCTGGACAATGAATACAGATTACATCTGAAATATTAGCACAGTTAATTAACTCCAAATCATGGTCGGGTAAACAGTAAGGCAGGTTTAGAATATCAGCCCCTGGCTTTGAATGAATGTGTCAAACTGACGGTAATTTCCTACCATTTCAAA
Organism: Enoplosus armatus; assembly: GCF_043641665.1. Taxonomy (NCBI): domain Eukaryota; kingdom Metazoa; phylum Chordata; class Actinopteri; order Centrarchiformes; family Enoplosidae; genus Enoplosus; species Enoplosus armatus. The sequence goes on along the minus strand of NC_092181.1, from coordinate 7,784,769 downwards.
TTTAATGGAAACATTTGAAACCGGCACCGGCACTGACTGGAATTACAAGTCGCTTCATGGAAAGGAGATCATGCTGGAAAATGAAACGCCAACACAAACACGGTGACACCACCCGAGACTCATAACTTTTAGTCAGATGTTCAAGTTTGCAAAGTTAACCCACTTTCCTCCCAGTAGTTTACGCGACTCGCATAGTTTCAGAATTGAAAATCTCAATGAACAGCATTTAAACATATATGAAAGATAGGGAGGAAAACACTCTGGAATCTGAGAGCTGGCGAGTCCCTGTAATGTTTTATTAATGCCGCCTCTCTGCCTGAGGGGTAAATGTTTCTTTTCCAGTGCCACACATCCACTTTAAGAAATCAATCATTCTGCTCACTAATGGCAAATCATCTGCGCTGACAGGCTAGCGACATCTTTTCAAAGCCCCCCCCGACACACTCTGATCAGAAACTGCAGATTGAAAGAGAATAGCACTGATGGACCTCGATACTCTTTCTTTTTTATAAGGGAGGGGGGGGGGGGGGGCTACACTAAGGTTTGTCGTTAATTCTGCTGAGCAAATAGCCGCTCTGTAGAGGATATGTCAGCAATAATCACTACATCTTGTAAAATGAATGTCTGCATTATCTTTCAAGAGACTCGTGAGAATTTATGCTGGTCCCATTGCACTGTTTGTTATTTATCTTATTTTTATTTTTATTCTTATTTTACCTTTTATATTCTACTTATTTGTTATCGAAACAATAGCACCTTCAGACCACGGCAAATTCCTTGCAATGTATGTTACTTGGCAATAAAAGGATTCTGATTCTGATTCTGATTACATCGGATATTTGTTGGGCTGAAAGTGGTTCTAGGGATATCACTGCATTGGCTTAGCCTTCAGGGCAGACCCCTTTTAAGAGACCAAATAGTTTTTTTTGGGTGACTGTTATTCAGGTTAGAATATGCGTAACTGACCGACGTGGTGCGAGAAGATTACCTGCTTCACCTCCCATCATCCTTTCAATCATAACACCAAAGGTTCCCGCCGAATGAAAGAGATGAGCGGCCGTCATCCACAGCAGAGGTTCCAACTTTCATGAATCACCAGCACCTCCTCCTCACCACCTAGCGCCTCCCTCTTCCGACTCAATGGAGCGATGCACGGATGAGACGCGAGGGTGCCGGAACCTGCCCAACTCTTCACTGCCAAATGTGATTCTTGCTCAGACGAGCGTCATTTTAAAGTGGCGTCATTTCCTTTGAGGTGAAGCACGGCTGTATTTCTTTGTTCCTGGGCTGCAATAAATCTGTTGCAGCAAAGTAAAAGCGTTACAGTAACAAATCCTTTGTAGTCTTTGAGCTTGGGCCTCTGTGATATTGGATGCTATGTGTCTCTTCTGCACTTTTTTTTGCCTCCCATTGACAAAAATCACACATATTGTCCCCTAAAACTGCACAGTTGGACGTGCAAGGTTCCTTGGATTTATTCTTGCCTCACCGCTATTCATTAAGGGCGGAAAAAAGCTCAATCAAATCATTATGTGAAATATAATGATGAACAAAAAATAATGTTTGCGGTTGCATTTCACACACTCACATGAACATAATCACACCAGCTCCTAGCCGTTCATGAATGGACTTCTTCTTTAAATTAAGCACATTAAAGAAAATTAGAGATGCGGCTCAAATTCCTTTTCCTATTTTGATTAATCAAGCATTATTAGTGGTTCATAAATTTGTGTATTAAGTCATGCAATTATGGCTGTCCAATCAGTGTGGAGAAAAAAAAGTATAGAAAATTTGCATCCAAACAGTTTGTTGGGTGAAAAAGTTTCCCCTGTGACACCTCCATGACTCTTAATCCCCTGACATCCCACCGTCTCTGTGTGCTAACCGCCGGCAGGACTAGTGACAAAGACATGATCCCTCACGGGCGTCCTCTCCACGAACATGGCCAATTGTGCTTGTTGCAATGCATGACCAAGCCAGAGGTGCCCCCACTGGGAATTGCACCCTTTCAGCCAAGCTTTCATCGTTCCAAAACGGATGTGTTAATGGTCTGTTTTCCTAAACCATTACACATTACGTTGTTTTCTGGAAAAGCTAATTTCTTGGCATCATTAAAGCAAATTGAAAGTGATGTGAAAAAATTCTTCTCAGTACCTATTTGTGAGGTCTGTCATGAAACACAGCTTTTCTCTGTGTCATTATCTGCTTTATTGGCTGGATTAAAAAAATCCATCTATTTTTAGACTGATCAGTTCCTGTTAAAATCCCACAGCCCTGCTCCTGTTTTTTCTTTTTTCTTTTTAAATTTCAAAATCTCTTTCTGATATTTCTGGTACATGTGGTGTGCAGGCACCATGGCAACAGAAAAACAGTCTTGGTCATTTGCTTGCATAATGAAAGCTTGCCCCGAAACCAGCTCTGTACCAGAGTACGCTCGGGCTAAACCTGTCTGGCAGACTTCCCTGGCTCCGTTCACGCAACAAAGTGTCGAAAATGCAGAATAGCCATAGTGCTAACCTTGACCGGTGGCTGGCACTGTGGGCGGCTGATGGAGCAGCGGGGGAGTGGAAGAGGAAGAGGTCATGAAGTACCCCTCTGGTACTAAATGGATAATTCAACTCTATCCCACTAAAACACCTACCGGAGCCAGGAGGCAGTAGAGTTTGTACAATACCTCATGCCATCAACAACATAACAAGCTCCATCACCTCTTGGAATAAAGGAACGAAATGGTGGGCAACCCCTCCACATAAACACCTCCTACCCCCACTTTCTTTTCTATTACTTATTTCTACCGTTGCCTGCCTGTAGCTCGATACAATCCATCATCTTCTGATGTGGCTGCGACCTCCTCCTCAGGTTCCATGAGCGCTTAGGGCACCATATGGTTTCCCTAACAAAACATTTCTCCACACTGACTCCAACTCTCCCTGCCAGTGTTCTTTTGACCTCTTGTTGTTAATAGACGAGATACAGAGCAAACCACTTAGGGAAATGCTTGCTTTGTTACCGCACATATATAAAAAAAAATGACAGCAAAGGCTGAACGAACACAATTCAACAGGATCCCTTCTGCCTGTCCTTGCTACCTACTGTGTTTTCATTTAGTTTTTATAGCACCTTTAAATTGCACTTGCTTTTTTTTGCCGTACAAGTATTCTGTACTCTTATGGCTCTGGCTTTTGCACTCCACTTGGGTGCTTCTAATACTGGTGGTTTGGCAATTGCAAATTTGCATGTGTTTGAAGTTGCTCTCAATAAGAAAAACACAAGCCAAAACGTACAAGTGACGTTACGGAAAAGGAGCTCTTCAAGACGAGAGCGAAGCGGATCTTTGTGCATTATCAACTGAGGCGTTCTCACGGAAAAGACACATTGTTTATTAACTTGTGATTGAGCAGATTCTCTCTGTGTGTGATGGGTTTTTAGGTTGCCGATGGAACTGAACTGAACTGAACTGGATTTCAGCGTGTTAACACGTGCACATAACCAGAGTTGGGAGATTGATATCATTTCCGTCTCTGTGCCTTCAGTGGACAAACTGGTCCTATGAGCTTGGTGTAAGAGCAGGCAGCTAGCCTCTAAAGAATACACCTTCTAGTAACTAAGCTAGTTGTTGATGGTCAGTAAATACCTCCAAGTTGTTGGCTGGCTGCCTGTTAGACTATAAGTTTCATTAAAGATGCAATTTTGAAGTTAATGCGCCTCTAATC